>NC_135153.1:19857918-20166511 GCF_050948215.1 Halictus rubicundus | reverse complement strand
TGGAAAGGGAAGATTGAAGTGTCCGATTTCGATCGGCGCGGTTTTTGGGACGCACCCGCGCCCGGTTATTTAGCGGCGACCGGGTCACTACTCGCGCTCGAACCTTCGGAACCGCTGAGTTCGGATTATCCGCGGAACTTCGCGCGGAATAAAACTTTCACCTCGGCGACTGCGAGGAATGGCGCCGAAATAGGAATATACGCCCTGCGGCAAACCTGTGAGACATACAGGGTGAGTCAGTCTGAATTGTTGTCTGAAATAACTCGGTGACCGTTTGTTAAAATCCTTGTTCATCATGTAGCATTTCGAGGGACGTGTCGAACGAGTACGTCATCTTTCTTCCGAGGAGACCGAGTTTTCCTCAAGGTCGTTCCAAGGTCGTATTATAGGTCGCTGAATTGCTTCATCGGTGACGACTCGAGGTCACCGCTGGATATCGCAAAAGAAGTGACATAAAAATATCGAGTTGTACCCATTTGATGCGTCCCTTGAAATGCTGTATAATTAAATTTTCCGTTCTTACTGAATAGGCGCCATGGATTAAAAACAACTGATTTGTTTTTCCTTATTCGTGTCATAAATGTTTAAAACCCTAAGGCTACCGTAAGAGACCAAAAAAATTCTACTGCATCGGACAGCTGCTAAGAATGATGGATCGTGGCCAGCAAAAAGACGAAATCACACAGAATGTTTGAAACTGGAAATAATTTGCGGATAACTGGACATAATTTCCCAGCGGACTCAATATATTCATAAAAATGAATTTTTAACCGTAGCCGGTCCTCCGTGTTGACAGATGGATCTTCATTGTGCAACATCCCGGGAGTAAGAGAAGGATCGGACCAGCTCTCGATCAAACTCGGCGCATAATTAATTTAAGGCAGAGCGTAAGGGAGAGCTCGATGTTCCGGATCCGAGTCGCCTAACATGTCCCGGTACACTTTCGCGCAAGATAAACGGAATAACCGGAACGTCTGAATCAGTCTGTGTCAGCTAAGTCCTCGGCTCGGAGCTTAGGAGCTCCTGTAGGCTAAGAGATTTGAACCTTATCAAAGGTAAAGAGAGTAGAAATACACTTAGAGTTGAAGACATGCAAATTGGGGAGAGGTCGGGACAGTAGGATAAGGAAGACTATGCTACCGACATAACGGCAGTTCTAGTCCCGTGGAAACGCGAGCAACTACCATCCACGTCTCGAACAGGGAACACACGGGGATCACTTCGACTCGCAAAACTGGCGAACGGGTCACGTGTCGGTGTCAGGTTCTTAAACCCGTCCATACAGTTCTCATCCCCGAATCATGCTGAAACATCGGGCCACGGCTTCAACTTCTCGATCGGGGCGTCGATCCCGCCCACAGTCCCCGAGGAGATTCGAAACTTACTAGTTAGTTCCTGTTGGCCATCTGCGAACACCTGTACCCGTCGTATCGTAATTAAACGTGTCATCTATATCAACCGGGGCCCGATCGATAAGCCGCGATTACTCTTGCCGGATTCTAACCACCCACTCCGACCCCCTCAATGGCCGAACATTACTTTCCCTTCATGGGGGCATTCTGGTTTTGGACGATCAAAAAATTTCACCTGGACGTGGAACTATTATACAGGGTGTCCCGGGGTTTAATGGACAAACTTGGGGAGAGCACATCCTACAAGTGGAAATAAGAATAATTTACCTTCTGTTGTTAATTCTATTGAATTTGCTGAAGACGAGGTAGTATTTCAACGAGACGAGGACCCTAAGCATACTGCAAAGATAGTAAAAACCTGGCTAGGAAATCAAAAGTTTTCTGTCATGGTCAGCACAAAGTTCAGATATGAACCAAATCGAAAATTTGTGGTCAATTGTGAATAGAAGGCTAGCAAAATATGACAATCCACGGTGTTCATGAATTGTGGAAAAGGACAGAACAAGAATGGTACAACATTGAGCCGGAAATGATTAAAAACTTAATAAATAGTATGCCACGCAGGCTAGAAGCAGTACAAAAAAAGGAAAGGAAAATGGACAAAATATGAATTTAAAGCTTTATTTCTACGATCACAATTATAGTGCAAAACTGTAAAAATTGTTTTCGATCCCTATTTTCGATATTCCGTATATTGATAATATTAACGAAAATAAACTGTTGTGTTTTGTTTATGCTATTCACTTTGTAATTATTAGTACCTAATCTTTATCATTCAATTGAAAAATAGGTTGTATCATCACGTTTTATGTAAAACTAGCGAAGTGTGTTTACAATTTTGCTCGTCACTGTATAATGCTTCGACCACGCGGTTCGTCTTTACAAGCACTGACCTTTTCTACTTCGGCGCGATCAAAATTCGCGATCAAAATTTTCCACGTTTTTTAGACGTGGAACTATTATACAGGGTGTCCCGGGTTTTAATGGACAAACTTGGGGAGCACATCCTACAAGTGGAAATAAGAAAAAAAATGTTATTTGAAGTTTGCTCATAAATGCTTTATTGCAAAGTTATAAACTAATGAAGTTACAATTGATGACGGTGGATTTTACTTTACTGAACATGGAAAGGTCGTGCTTTGGCGCAAATAGAAGCTAGACATCGATTTTTTATGGAGCTTATTACAGAATAAATTTCTTCCTTATTTTGTTGCGTTTCAGCAACGGAGATATTAATCCGTTGCTTTAATTCTTGACGCGAAGTAACTTCTGCACAAAATCCGTACATTAAATGAATATCAGCGTATTCCTCATTTGAAAACACTCCAGGCATTTTCACTACGTATTCTTGATCTAACTGGTCGTTAACACTAACAGCAAATCATATCAAAATAGTAAACGTGACATGAATACGTGACAAATAAGATAAACACGTTCGACCTTTCAATGTTCAGTAAAGTAACATCCGCCGTCATCAATTCTAACTTTATTTGCTTATAACTTTCTAATAAAGCGTTTCTGAGCAAACTTCAAATAACATTTTTTTCTTATTTCCACTTGTAGGATATGCTCCCCAAGTTTGTCCATTAAAACCCGGGACACCCTATATAATTCTACAAGCTGAATACGATCCACAATTTGCAAGAATTTGTAACAAATCATAACTTTCGAAATTGTGTCTTATTAAATAAACATCTTCAATTCTGTGATATTTTTACATTCGTCCGATTTTCACATCCGTCGGTATTCTAAGCGATGCGCTGAAAGCGATTCGGAACAATATTCAAGCATTCGTTGCAAAGTATATATTTTTTTTTCTTGCATCTGTGCGCCGATGTCGCGTATTTATTTCTGTTTGCATGCAATGTCCTCTGTTATTGTTACTGTTGATTTTGCCCCGACCGCGATTGATGAAAGATAAATATTCAAAGGAAATACTTTATTGACGACCGTGAAAGGAAATAAAAGGAACCATGTATTTTGTTTAACAAGGACCACGGAAGAGGATGCCGCGCCACTGTTGGCGGAACGTTTTCTCGACAATATTCGGACCCACTCCATTTTTCACGGTTTCATTTCTCCCGGTAACGATCGTCCCGCTTCAACATGGCGGCTAGATTTCCACGCGAGGCTGGGCCTGACCTCTTTCCGCAGACCCGGTCTCATTATGTAAGAAATAATTAATAATCGGGGCCATCAGTGGCTCCTCTACCTTAAGGAAACGATTACTCAACTAACGCATCTAATCGCTTCTCGAGCACGACGAATAAATATTTTTACAGCAGATATCGATTAAATTTATTATACAATGTACCGACATTTCAAAAAATAGTCGGCTGCCTATCGATTTAGCCTTTCAGGGTCTGTGCATGATACTGACAGTATTTCAGAATCGATTACACAAGATCAGATTGTTAGATGCGATACTTTCGACGACAGCTATGAGTAATATGAACGAGCGAACTACGATAACGTCGGCAACGTCGCGCAACATTGATCGCACAGAAAGAAACCGGCAATCTAGCGTCGTCCTCGAAGGATTAACTTAATTGATCATGCGAACCTCGTCGAACCAATCGTAACACGGGGAGCAGGTTCCCCGCGCTCGTGTTCCTCAGCCTAACACGTCCTCTACCACGGGGGTTGAAGGATACGGATCATCAGGACCACTCGATTCCTCAAAAAGGAATCATCCATCATCCGGGCGTCTCCCGGCGAAATCCCCGAGCGGTTCCGTGGAATCGGGGCTCTGGCAAAGCTGAGAGGAGTATTTTAAAACGGAACCAGGCAATTTCATCCGATTACTTCACAGGCGAGAGAGCCGGGCGTTCGTCGTGGCAGGTCGCACAGTCAGGTTATTCGTTGAACCATTCTCCTGCGGCGTGATCTTTGGTCCGGGCATGCAGCTGTGTCGTTTTGTTTTTCTGACCGAAATTGAATTTCTCGCCGCGTTTTCATTCATTCCCATCCGGCTTTGAGGATTGCCAGGCCGGTCTTCCCATCGGGCCGACGGTGTAGGTGGGTCCACAAAGTGCGGGCGAGGACCGAAGCCGGTGCCAGCAGCTGCTGCTGAAGCTAGTCACCTTCTTTCAGCCTGGCCTCCCCTATCTCGGCATCAGCGTGCCTTGAGAGACGGTCGACAGGGTGATTCATCTTCCGGGAGGGAATTATTGTGGGCTGGCTGCGCGCGAAACCTCCTCGTGACTAGTCTTCCTTTCGTGTCAGCTTCTCACACTTTTTCATCCTGTTCTTCCCTCGCGTTCTTCCTCCTCTTCCATCTATCGCCACACCTTCGGCCTCCGCTGATCCCGTGCCAGCGTCAACCGGAACACCATCCCCCGTCGAAAAGGCTCCCCTCGTTAAACCAGAACCGTTCGGCAGGGGCCTCGAACCTCGACTTCCGGGTCCCTGAGATTCCTCTTCTGACCGTCAGTTAATTTCCTCGCGCCCTGAGCTTCCGCTTCCTAATTCGACGGCTGCTTTACATCCTGCTAATCAGCACCCCGGCTGACGAATGGTACCCGAGTTACCGTGCTACTTTCGCTTTGAGCTGCCTCGACATACAGCACCGTCCAAAACTCGTGGCCCCGGCAAATTTGTTTTGCAAATTACAATTTAGCATCAATGATGCACACTCGTTCTTATATTCTGGATTCGAATCCTTCGTTGTGCTAGGTGAAAATGTGTGTACAACTTTAAAAATAGCATATTTTATTCAGTTTTTGAGATAGTATTTAGCTTTTCAGAAATTGTTGTATACCTATACGAAGGAGAACTGTGCCATATATGGTTGACGGAATGATTAACCATTTATCAGTATTATACACGGTACTTTAGAAGCGTAGTATTCTTGTTAGTTTGAAAATTGATTTCTGACAGACGGAAAGCTCTCAAAGGAACATATTACTCTTTCGCGACAGACATTCGCAGTAATGTGATTTCATTCTGGGCTGAATATATTGTAGCAATTAAACTGTAACTCTTGACTGTAAACTGCTACATATTATTGTTAATTACAGCTCGCTATAATTACTCCGAATGGAATTGTGGATTGGTGATAATTAACAGTCATACAGAGTAACTCCCGATCAAATTAATTATTATTACATTTTAATCAGCATCCGCAACACGTAATGAGGTTGACATTTACACAGCTTTGGAAGGGGTCGATGGTAACTGGATACAATTTTTTCTTGGGGAATTGTCTCAAAATTTCAAAATTAAAAAATTTGTGAAAATTATACCAGCTTCGTTTCCGAGTCCTTCTTTCGCAATTACCGAAATCTTTAATTTCTTTATCGAAGCACACGTTGATATACAAATTGTACGAAGTCTGAATAAACGTAGTCTTGTTGTTACAGAGCAGTGGACGTCGCTTATTAAACAAACTGGTGATCCGGAAATGCTGTATCCACCCCAATAGAACGAACTTCTCGATCTTGAAGTGTACGGCTTTGGGAAAAATCGTTTGCCTGACATAACATTTGCTCGCGACGACCTAACGATTTCTCTTGACACAGTTTTCTGTCGCGGCCGCGAGAAAGTAATTTGCGCGAATTCATCGGCATTTCGAGCGGGCATTTCCGCAGCCATTAAATTCGTTGCACAGAGAGTATATTCGGCGCGCAAATATTTCCAATAAATATCCCGGTGACATTAAACGAATTGAATATTACATGAACGTGGCGGCGTGTAAATGAAGTGCCTTGGCCGGTTTAATGGACTCCAATCGGACGCGTCTGCACGCTAGACAACATCATTAAAACCCGACATCGTCATTTAAATTCAAGAACGCGACGGCAGCGCCGAGCCTGCTTCGTCCTGCGGGTGTACACAGTGTTCTGCTTTCGAATGGCATAGTTTTTCTTTTTTTACCAATTCTCGGAAGATCAGCGCAAACAAGAATAAATAATTTTAAATAATAGTTTATTTAATAAGACACAATCTGGAAAGTTATGATTCGTTACAAATTCACCGGTTTGTGGATTTCTATTTTGTGGAATTACACTTTGCGGATTAAACGTCTAGGTTTCGTAGGAAAATGTTGCACGCCTGCGCTAGATTAATAACGTGACAGACGTCAGTCCCAGTTGTAAACTACAAAGCAAAAGAGAAATCCGTTTTCACAAGGTCCAATTTCGAAGGAAGACCGGCGAGAGGCCGCGTATGGATGACGCAGCACGGTGCGCGTTAAAAGGACGCGGTAAAGGTGAGCAGCTGTTCCAAGAGTGGAAAAATATTTGACGTAAAGTGGCGTGCATCGGGGCGACGCCGGCAACGTAACCCGGGGAATGTAATCGCGGCGAGCTTTATCGAAACTCCCAGCAGCGGCGGCGGTTCGAAAATCCGAGTAACTTTCGCGGAAAGGCTAATGCCGCTCGAAAGGGGAACAATGGGGCCGAGGAAAATAGATTCGCGCCGGCAACCAGCCTAAGAATGGCGGCATCGGCATCGGCATCGACGAATCGTGTTCCCGGTTTGCTTCCGGTTCGCTCTCGCATCCGTGGCCAAAGTGGAAATAAAATGAAACGCCGGGACTGCCGTTCAATTCGGGCTCGCAAGGACGAAATAGAAATCTGCGACGAATGGACAAGGCGTAACGTGACGAGATAGAAAAAAAGGCTAGACAGACGTAGGCGAACGATAGAATCGGGAACGAAAGCGAGCTCGTTGACGATTCAGATACGTAAGCCGGGCACGGTAACGAGCGGAGTAAAAACGTGGCCCTTTAACAAGCTCCCCCCCCCTTTTTTTTTGTTCCTTTGTCCTCGCTGGAAACCGTCGATCTCGTTTCGAAGCATCCGCGTATCGCGTACTAAACGCACGCCGATACGTC
The DNA here is from genome assembly GCF_050948215.1 of Halictus rubicundus. Classification (NCBI taxonomy): domain Eukaryota; kingdom Metazoa; phylum Arthropoda; class Insecta; order Hymenoptera; family Halictidae; genus Halictus; species Halictus rubicundus. Next base: position 20,159,263 of record NC_135153.1, on the reverse strand, counting down.
CGATCGCGTTCGCGTGACAGTATTCTTTTTTCTTCGTTCGGCGCCCGTGCCGTGTAAAATCCCCGTCGCCAAGTAGTATGAACCTTCTTGGTCAGACGTAGTACGATGATTTCGAGCGTGATTTAATTCTTAATCCGCCGGGTCCGACTGTTGACTCCGCGTGTTTGCCTCGTTCGCGCACTTGTCGCGATTCACGTTTTGTATGTTACGTGAATAAACAAGAATTAATATTCCACGTTCTGCACATTAAGGAACACGCTTCTGCAATGCCTATTTATTTTCATTAGGCTTACGGTGATGCGACAAGTTTATGTGTAGCGTTCCAGTATAGCGAATGTGAAATCCTCCTGACAAAGGAGAATTAACCTGCCGTGGTCAGACAGCACGCAGTTAGATGATTTTCGAAGGGATTGTATTTTTGTTGACGTCCCGTATTTCGCTCGATTATACGTTTACACATTGACACTAGAACTACAAAAAAAACCCTGTGCGACAGGTTCCAAGTAGATACCCCTACCGCAAAGATGAGCACGGTTTGACGAATTATTTCTTCCGTTCTGCTCAACAAACAGTTATAAAAAAATTCATGAACATTCAACCTAGTGGCACACACGACTGTGAATATTTTTAGAATTTTCGACTGCAGAATCGATTCCCAAAAAATTCCAGAAACGAAAAATCAGAAAATTGCTGATTTCATATTGAAGTTATCAGATTACCACATTTGTATTATTCCAATACTTGCGTCGTATTACGGTGACTAATCCGTATTTTTCTCAGATTTTTCGGATTAGGTGAACACGTTTGACCAGTTAAGCGCGTTTGACGTGTACACACGTCAATCCAAAACTCTGTTGCGGTGCGGTTAATATCATTTTGTTTTACTTTTTTCGTCAAATTTATAATAACGGCATTTGGCCTGCACTCGACATGTATATTCGTCATCGATCGATATTAATTCCGCGGCGTTAGGGATTTTTAAAATTGAACTCCACGGTTAACCGGTTAAAAAATTAGAAAATCTCCGAGAACGCATATTTCCGCGAGGTTTTAGCCGGAAGTTTTATATTCAAAGTTTCACGATACCAGTTTCATAAAACCCCATGGCCCGTGAGCCGCGGTGTCGCAGCACAAAAGCAGTTCGACGATATTGCGCGCTGGCTGGGGATCCGAGAACGGTGGGAGGCCTAAGCATCGGTAGAGCGAGACAAAGGTAAACGGCCGGAATGAAATTCGATGAATGTCGCGAGCGGCGTGGCAGGAGCATCCGGCGGCGGCGGCGGCGGCGGCTAGACGGAGAGAAAGCGGTAAAAAGAAAAGAAGGAATCACGAGTGTCGAGTTCGGAACGCCGAAAGGCGTCCCGGCGAGATCCAAAGTTTCGGATGCGACGGGATTATAACCGTAGTAGCATTAGCCGGATGCAGAGTGTCCGGGGTCCGGAGGCATTGCCGCAGTCCTCGGCGAGTCGCCGCGTTGAAAATATTGCTGGAGATTTCATTATAGATAAACGAGGACCGTGTCTCCGGAATTGCCGCGTTCTTTCGCTCTTTTCTTTCGCTCGGCGTTCCACCCCCGCCGCCCACACTCACCACGTTCTCGCCAACCGACTGCTCCCGGCCCCCGGGATCCCCGTATGGGGGATTTCCTGCGTTCTGTATTAATTACCGGGCCGAAAGAAACGCTGGAATGCCGTCCCGGTCGCTAAAGAAACGGCCAGGGCCGCGCATCTCCGGACCCCGTGGAATTCCGTCCGATAAACCGGACTTTGTTGTCCGGTCCCGTGTAATTTACGTCTCGCGAGATCGTGGAATTTTATCGCGGAACCGCCCGGCCCGGCCCGGCCCGGCCCGGCCCGGGAGGATAGTCGACGTCCTGTTAAAAGCAACGCGGCCCACTAAATCCTCCCGTGGAAATCGAGAGCGAAGTGGACAGACCCGGTCGCGTTATCGTGAAAAACGATTTGATTAAATTAACGCCAATCGACTGAACCCGATACGCCACCGATGACCGGTTCCCGCGGACCGGCCCGACTCGGCCCGCGCCGCGCCGAGCAAGAAAAATGTTTCAATCCATATTCCCGTTGATCGTGTCCCGCGAGCCGGGGAACGAACGTGAAAAATGCGACCGAGGATTGTTTCGATTCGGCACAATCGGCGTGAAACGCTTCCCACCCCCCTCCCTTACCCCTCCTTTCAGGAGTTCCGAGTGGTACGGTGGTCGATTATTCGAAAAACTGGGACAAAGATCAGCACAACTTGAAAACTTCATTTATTCGCGAACTGTATACGGGGTGTGGCCGAACGGGAGGTACAACCGGAAAGGGGATGATTCTACGTATGATTCTACGTTTTTTTCTAAGTCGAAAAAAAGGAATAACATTTTTTCGTTTAACGCCCGGTTTTCGAGAAAATCGAGTTTAACACTAGGTTTACGCTACCCGTCAAAATGATGAGTTCTAATATTTTTAATTTGCGATTATTGAGATTCCATCTACCGTGGAATTACTCAACAAACTTATTTCCTTAGGTATATATTATTTAAAAACTGGCTGAAACCTTGGATAGACACATTCTTCTTATTTTTATAAAGTAATGTAAAATACTCAGTTTTAATGCTCCGTAAACCTAGTGTTGAAGACAGCAAGTAGAATTGGTCGGCCATGGTCAGACGCGTCAGACGCTTCCTATCTAATAACATACGTATCTGCTGCATTTTCGGTTTTCTCAAAACCGAGGCGTCAAAAAATTGCTATTCGTTTCTTCCGACTAATTTTTACACGTAGAATCATCCCCTGCCCGGCTGTACCACCCTCTCGGCCACACCCTGTATAGAGTTTCTTTCTACAAGTCATAAAATAATTTTCTTTCCACGTAAGACGACAGATCGGGGCGGCTTTCGACGTATTGCGGATGAGGGTATCTATTCCGCTTCACTAGGCCCGAGAGTATGAATCGCATCATCGTTCCGGCACCAAGCGGTGTCGGGCGGACAGCTTCGAAAGAAGGGGATAGAGGTTTCCTTATTTCGAAATAAACGTCTTATATCGGAACAGAACTGTGTCGGTTGAGAGTGTAGTTTCGTACTTCGACAATTTTACTTTTCGAACACTGTTCTGGCATTGTGTAACGGAGTCGCGTGCCGGGGATTTAATAATTTCTAACGAAAGCTCGATCGAACGCGATAACGACCGCTCGATTATCCGGCGGATTACAACCGTCGTCGCTTGATCGAATTCTCGTCTCCTGGACATTCGATCATTAAATTAGCCCGAGAAGCGATATCGTTAACCTGCCCGGAATACTTAGGGCGAGGGGCGTTTCGTCGCCGGGATCGATCGCGCGTCAGACACCATCGGATATATATATACAGTCCTCTTGTAAATTAGCGGTCGTCAAAATTTTATTCAACGCCTGACCTTAGAACACCGCTTCGCAGATACGAGCCCGGTATAACCCGGCTCACTGGAACGGCACTTTTACCCTCGGCAAGATAAGACATCGCTTTACGAGCCAGCCCGACTCGGCCCGGCAATCAAATGCACAGGCACAAAGTGAAGACGGCGGGACCGTTCCGCGCGCGCTCGCGGAAATTTCATTTGCGAATGCTATCCATTCCCCGGTTAAGCATGCATCGCGCCAGCGAAACTACGGCGATCATTCGCGTGCCGGCACCGTGGAAAAATTGACAATTTGATATTCGTCCTCGAACGTCGTTTGCTATCTCTAATTTTATAGCCTTCGCTGATTATTGTCGCCGGGCGATAATTGAAAGTTATCAAATAATTCGACGGTGATAGGAAATTGTACGTATGTCTGCGCCTTTCGGTCGGTGTAGATTTCGAGTTTCGGATTAGTTAGCCGCGTGTTGCCATTTTTGCAAAATGTAAAAGATATTTCCACCGGAACAACGAAATTTGAAACAATGAATTTTTTAACAAAAGCCCAACTGCATTGAGTTTTTTTGATTGATTCGCGCAAATTGCGAATATACATGCGGCAATACTGTGGCTTTGGTTATTTGATCAGTTATTGTAATTATTGCTTCCTATACAGACTCGAAAAATCGTTCGAGCACGCTGTGCCAGAAATAGCGAAAGGTTGCGTCCAATTTTTATGCAATTTTTGATATCGCCTTCAGCGTACAGGAGCTGCATGTACAACAAATAGTTGTCTACGTAACATCGATCATCGAAAATTTGTTTTCCAGACCCGGAAATTGCGCAAACATTCGCAGTCTGTACATAAGCTGGGTTTATGAATGTAGAGAATTTTCCACAAATAGTGTGTTTCACCAGTTATAAAATTAATCCTCATCCGGCCATTATTTACACAACTTCATTTGTACTTCGGCATCAAATTTATACAATGTATTGTTTTATCGTGAGTCCGTTGCATGATAAATTGCAAACTCTCTACATTAGGAAAGTACAATGTAAGTACATGAATATTACGAGTATTAACTGCACGGTCCCGTGTGTACGAGGGGCGGTCATGTTTGTAAACATAGTTCTTGTTAACAATGTTAACATAATTAATGTCGGCTATAAGGTATATGAGCATAATACTAATTTTGTGTACTATGTATACTGCACTAACAAAATAGTGTGGCAATCGTTGAGAGACAAATAACGATGATAATACTACTGGAACCAAAAACTGTAAATATCTATTTTTCAAAATATTTAGCAATAATATCAGTAATTCGTCTTTATTTCGAATTTCTCATTAGGATCAGAATTTTACATTAACATCCAGATACCTTTCAAAGTTTTACAGATTGTAATCGACATTATAATTGTTAGCATTTCCACTGCAGAACCAGATAAAATCTTGTAAAATTCGATTTTCACCTGTAAAACATTTTTACGCGTTATTTGGTCCATGTTTCAACAAATTATTCATCCGAATAATTTCACCGATAACGTCTCTCATCTCGATAATTCTCCTCGATATTTTCTCTTACCATTAAAAACGGACGGAAATGTTTCAGGATTCTTATTGCCACCAGCAATAAAAAGGTAATTTCCAAATTAGAGCTCGTTAATTGCAGTATCGAAGAGCAGAGGACCGTGAAGATGTTCTGAATCGAAACCGCAGTCCGGTCGGCGAAAGTGAATACCGTATCACTTATCGGGTGGCCGGAATATTTTATCAATAATTTGGCACTTGAGCGCGACGCGTAGGCTCCGGGAGGCTCTTCACACCTGTCAGCCACTGTTAATTGATCCGGCGAAAGGGTTGATCGACGTGCACACGCGTCGCTACGTTTCCAAGCCACGCTTAACACCGGGTCCACGTGACCCGTCGAAATGACGGGTTCTAATATTTTCAATTCGCAAGCACAGTCTTCTATCGATACAAGGCGACGATATCTTCTTCGCAACAAGAAAAATTCTACCCCCTCTTTTGAAGTTGTCCGCTTAGACAATTAACCGCTCAAGAACAATGCCAAATCACCCAAGGGACCGGACCCGTCATATCGAATTAAAACTGTATTAGGATTGTAAAGATATTAGGGGTACCCATAAGTAATCAATTATTTGCAAATAATTTGTTTTGCCTTCAGTTCTGTACCGATCGTCCATGAGGAATCACGTATTCTTTTACAGAGATTACATAATAAATTAAGAAATAAAAACTTGAATTGACTACAAAGTTTGTTTTAGATTTCAAAATAATTGATTACTTATGGGTCCCCCTAATAACTGGGTAATGTTTAAACTACGCGAGACTAAAATGAGGATTAAGGGTATGAAATAAGGGTGAAGAGTGGAAAATCTAAAAGTAGAAACGAAAACGGCTGAAAGCGCCTGGAAACGTGCGAGCCGAAGCAGACAGTACCCCAGAGGGAGACTGGAAAAGGGAGGAAAATAGGGTGAAGAGTCAAAAATCCAGGGGTAGAAGCGAAAACGTGCCGGTCTAACACAACAGTATATCAGAGAAATATGCGAGACCGTGGAGAAAAGAGAGAAACGGAAAAGTCGAAAATCAAAAGGTAGAAGCGAGAACGTCCGGGAATGTGTGGAAACGTGCGAATCTAAACAGACAGTACACCGTCAGAGGTAGACCGCGGAAAACTGAAAGAAATAGGGTGAATTGCCGAAAATCTAAGGGTAGAAACGAAAGCGGGACGACGCACGGAACTATGCGACCCAGAGGGCCGCCGGGAAATGGTCGAGAGATGGTTATGAAAAATGAAAAAGAGTCATCAAAGCCATACCCCGCGCGGCCATCCGCGAAAGAAAATTCGCGTGTCGAAGATGGACAGTGCCCGAGGAAGAAACGTTATCGAATCGTTGGTGAAACGTTCGCGTCCGTATTTGAAAGTTAAAGTTCCTCCGCGCGAGCAACTTCGAAGTCCGAATACGTATTTCGGAAAATCGGGAACGCAGGAATTAAAACGACACCGAGGCAGATTTATAGCTTCTTTCCTGGCGGGAAGTCGGCGTCGAACTCGCGACTACACTACCCACCGAGTGCAGGATACACGGACCAGCATTTGTTTTCTTCTGAATAATTCGCGGAACCAGAACACGGGAATAATTCATGACGCGTGTTCCTCGCATTGCCCGTAAAAAACCGGCCGGATTTATAGCGGATTCGAAAAGTTGCCTGTACCTTGGCGAACCGTTTCTCGGTTTACTGTCCGCGCGATCTTTAACGGTTGATGGCGCGTCACGGTGTCCCGGAACGTGACACGGCGACCTCCGCTGGGTCTGGACAAGCTGATGGGTTCTCATAATCCATTTACCCGAGGAATGCCCCGGAGAAAAATATCCAGCGACCAACACGGTCTCTCGAGTCGTCCACCCTTAACACCCCCGACTTTACAGGATGGCTCCGGCAGCGCTCTTCATGGTGTGACGAATCGCATCCCAGCATCTGGAGGTTACGGGCGTGTTCCTCGGTTCGCCATTAGGTGTCCGTAAGCCGCTGCTCCTACAAAATGGCGGGTTCGTCGTAGCGGAAAACGATCCGAAAGTGTTTGCACGTTTATGGGAAACAGTGCGAAATGAGTGACAGCCGTCCGCGGAATGGCGGCTGACATTTCAGAGCCGGACGTGGATTGCCGCGCGCGTAAGAGGCTGCCTACTAAACGGACCCTCGAGGAGGACCGCGGCGGGTCAAGTCCCTTGAAAGGATCACAATAATGGCTACATATTAAAAGCGTCCCCAGGCGGAAGAGAGATAGCGGAACGAGATCCTCCCTATCGAGATGTCCACTCGACCTAGAAGTCGAAGGCTCGTCCCACATAACTTTCCCGATGTCCATCCACGAGGACCCTGACGATCGCGGGACTCGCAAGGGTGGCTCTCTCGCGCATAACGCGTTCAAATATGTCTACGTCGAGACTTTCTGTTTCACCACCCGGTTCGTCTTACCAATTCAAAAACACAATAGTACACGGCCGAAGACTATAATGACCCTGGTGAAATTCCCCCTCTGACTTTAATGGGACTTGACCCACTCGATAGCCCACCGAAAAAGGAACCTTTCTGCCCAGTTTCAATCCCGATACCTCATCTTATTATTGTTAAAATTTTTCTGCGTTCTCTGCAAAATTAGCTGCTAACGATTAATGAAACAGTAGATCATTGTGAAAATATTTCGAATAACTACATCAGGATGGAGCACGGCATTTCATTTCGAACGAACGAACATTGTTACCGCGGGTATAACAATCACAGTTCGCTGCAATGTTTTTCAGTTAACAAATCAGAACGGGAACGGGTTTTTTAAGCGTTCTATTGACTGGAAAAACATTTTTCCAAGCAATACTTTATTTTAATATTGCTCTTTTTTCATAATAAATGAAAGTTTGTGTTATTTTACCGTTGTTCCTTTCGTATTGACATGTTTCGTTATTTTTAATAATAATGCGATGGTTCACCTGGTTTGAGAGGTTTACAGGCCCCGCATAATAAAGAGTTATTGTAAATGATTGTTTCGCCGGCGGGCGTATTTTAATAAACTACCGTTTCCAATTTTTGAGGTACTATCAATGAATCAATAGGCACATTTCAGTCCAGTTAAATAAGAAAAATAATTTCGGCCGGGTAGATCGGCAAAATACCCTGAGGGGGTTGCGGAACATGATTATAGTACAAGTTGGTGGTAACGAACGCTGGAGCTCTGTGTGACGAGTCAGTTTCGTGAAATACAGTGACTCCCACTAATATTCGTACGCTCTTAAAAATCGCACAACTTTGCCAATATTGGACTATACTACTTGAATTTTTTTGAGAAGTTAGAACAATTGGAAATTGCAGAGAAAATACTAAAAGTTGTATTTTGCAACTTTTTTATGTGGACTTACATTGAAAATTTAGAAATTACGATTTGTAGATCCGTATGAATTATACATATTCTGAGAATTTCATCAAAATCGGTGAACGTTGCAATGAGCTACAGATGTTCCAAAATGATCACATAAGGGCGAAATTCTGCGACTTTCGCCCTTAAGTTTTCATCGTTAAACGTTTGTAGCCCAGTGCAATGTTGACCGATGTAGATGAAATATTCAGAATATGTATAATTGATACAGATGCACAAAACGTACTTTTTAAATTTTTAATATAAGCCCGCACAAAAATGTTGCAAAATACAACTTCCAGTACTTTCTCTGTAATTTCGACCAATTGCAATTGTAATCAAACATTTTTCTCACGTTATGTAGTGATCCAATTTTGTTCTAACTTCTCAATAAAAATTCAAGTAGTATAGTCCAATATTGACAAAGTTTCACTGTAGGCCTAAGAGGCTCGGCAGTATCGGCGTCGATACCGCAACGGAGCTGCATAATTACCGGCCTTGAAGTGTCGATCAACTTCTAAGCAGCGCGAGTACATTCGTCAGTTGTTATCGCGTCTGATACCGTCGGCGGAGGGTGTATACGAGCGGCAGCCTAATTCCGCGCCTTCGGGCCCGGGCCAATTAATAAATTTGTACCGCTCGGCTGGCCACAGAACAGGTCGTCTCCGCCTCTGCTCCAAGAGGTATCCATTGTTGCCGAGACAATGCCGGCTACTTGCCAGTACGGCTACCTAACCGTCCGCAGTAACGACCGAACGCGTTGTTAGATTAATTAGATTTCAAAGCGAACGGGAGGCCGAAGTCTGTTTAATTGGGCCCTAGCCCTTGCCGCCCCCCCCCCCCCCTCCTCTCTCTCTCTCTCTCTCTCTCTCTCGCTGGGACGGATGAGCGACGGTAATCGAAAAACAATCGACGAACGAAAACGCAGAAACTCCTCCCCTCCCATTCGTATCGCGTCAAAGGATACTCGTAATTTCTTCCCGGCGAATGCTCCGGCCCGTGGAATAAGATTAATGTCCCTATTCATCGCTGCGTTCGTGCTAGCCGCCGCGGCTTTCATGCTGTTAAATAGTACAAGCAACTGTTTGCGGTTGGGGTATTCAGTATGGAAGTTAATTCGCCGCGCTTTCGTTCGAGCTCGCACGTGCCGCAGGAGTCGTACATTTTCTGTTCTTTTAACGCTTCACCTGCCGGAATTGAATTTCATATAATTGGTCCTGTACCAAAGACTGAAAAATCTATTTTTAATAATCTCGAGTTGCCAGATTACTGGGAGCAATTTTTCGAAAGATCTATTCAAAAATCCGCGGGCATGGACCTATCAATCGCCGATAGATAATGTGCTAAGAAAAAATTTTGAAGCAGATTTCTTCGCCTGCATATTTGTTCACATTTTCTGTTCTTTTAACGCTTCTCACCTGCCGGAGTTGAATTTCATATAATTGGTGCTGTACCAAAGACGGAAAAATCTATTTTTAATAATCTCGAGTTGCCAGATGAATGGGAGTAATTTTTGGAAAGATCTATTCAAAAATCCGCGGGCATGGACCTATCAATCGCCGGTAATGTGCTAAGAAAAAATGTAGAAGCAGATTTCTTCGCCCGCACATATGTTTGCTTTTCCGGAAAACAACGGAGACATTTTAGACAAGATCCAGCCGGCTGTTCGAAACAATTGCGCATTGTGCTCTCGCGGCAGTGTCCCGCAAGACGAAAAGGAAGAAAGCCTCGGGACGCCGCGACGCCGAGCGTCGGGCTGCTGTTCGAGTTGATCGACAAAGCCCGATCTCGTAATCGCATTCCGAGCGAGGGCCGGTGTTTCCACCGACATATCCGCGGGGCGATATCGATTATCGGATGTTCGAGTGATTAAATGCATCTGCGAGGCGTAACGTTTCGGCCGGGGTCTACTCGTAAATCATGGAAGCGGCGCACTTCGAGCAGCTCTTTTTGTTCGGTTCGCGTCGACACCAAAATACCAATGAACTGGGATTTTCCGGGTCTAATTAGGCGGCGTCGATTAGGTGGCCGCCGTGTCTTCCGGCGCGTCCTCGAGTCTGGCGTCGATTCGCCAGTTCGCACCTTCGGGAAACCGAGTTCAACGCTAGGTTTATGGAACACTGGAAACCTGATTGTGTTAGGTACTTTATAAATACAATGTTCTTTCATTTGGGAATGGTTATAAATAATTAAACCGAATTGTTTCTCTGTAAATCGAAGAAACAACAGTCAATGTTTATTATTCACTCTGTTCCTTTCTTATCATTACAATTTCTTCCGATCACCGATTTCTTTGGTTACCTGTACACTCGTTTCTCCCACGTGTTTTACTTCATCACCTCCCACTCTTCATTTTTGTTCTACCTATAGATGTCAAGCTTACCGACCTTCGCTATCACGCGGGATGTTTCAAATAATATTAGGAAAGTGTAGTTTCCTGACATAAATATAACAAGAATTTTTCTACCCAAATTTTCAGCCATTTTTGTTCGAATAAACTCAATTTCTTGAACGTATCAGTAATTGACAATTTCTGTCGTGCGTGAAGATTTTCTTTTTCTATTTTCATTTCGCACAGTCATTGAAGAATTAATTTCAGCAGACTTATTCTTCGAAAAGGGATACGAGAACTTGAATATAGTTTATTGACCATCACGAGATTAAGTAGAAGCAATTTATGGCAGTAGTTACTTCGGCGAACTGGCCCTCTTGCCGGGAGGCGTGCCGGATCGATGGTCGAGCGGGATGTGTCTATTGAAATATCGCTTACATCGCCTCGTAAAATGTGTATCGTAGGTGAAACAATAGGGTGCGAGTGAATCGGCGACGTTTACAGGCTCCTTTATCTTGTGAAATGTGCAAACACCCAGACCCTTCGTCATATTTGTCTAGGGGAATGTATACGAGGCGGTGCGGCAAATATCGTGGATCTTTTTCCGAGATCGACTGTACGTTACGAAAAAAGAAGAAGAAAAAACAGGAAAAAGAGTATAGCGAAATAGGGAGGATAGAAATTTGATGTGCGATTCGTTAGCTCGGTTTCGTGCATTCCGGGGCGGTTTTACAATTTTCGCGCACTCAACAAGGAAAATGGACTGGCAATAAGGGAACGGGCAGCGTAATAAGCTTTCAGTTGTGAGTAAAATCCCGCGTGGAATCTCGTACGAGGTGATCTTCGGCGGGGTTTATTTATCATGCAACGCAACCCCCCCGTTCTCGCATAAAATTTCACCCGCTATACGCCGCGCGGCGTGATATTGCAGGCGTAAGCATCGGGTGCGTATATCTTCGCCTCCTTTCGCGCCGCCTCAGACACGGCTATCGACACCTGTAGAAATTGCCCGGGAATTTCTCATAATTCACTGTGATTCATTGTTCGCGCGTCACGAAAGATCGAGCACAATGAAAGTTTGAGTCCACGACGGAATACGAAATTGTACCGGGAGCTGCGAACCAAGCCCTGATTTGTTAGTCCGACGTAACACTTCGTATTATACGAATCTACATTAAATTTATCATCTTCTATGAACACAATCAAAAACCGTAGAAATCTGCGTCATGAAACAAAATTTTACCCACCCATACACACGGTCTTATTGTTCACAAACACGTATTTTTAACCTCGACAAAACTATGATAATCTCTTTTCTAAAAACTGAATACTTTTATTGTTCACTGCAATTGACCTTGGGTGACCTTGAATCACCTTCGTTATAGGTCATTGCATTCGTCCTGAAACGCTCTATCAAAGTGTAAATAGAAAACCATATCCACCACTGTGCACAAGATCTCGGAATAAACGACCTTGAGATGACCTTCGCTCACAGAGACGTCCAAATACGATCACTTTTTCCCCTAAAAATTTGTTGTGCCTGTATAACTGTTGGGGGTCTCAGAGTGAAATGAGGCTGTACAAATTTTTCATAATGAAAATTTGATTTGTAATTCCTTCGTTCATTTCCTTATTTGTTTTGCAGTTCGAACAACACAAATCAATTGTTCAAATTCAAAAAGCAATCGCCAGCCTGCAGTTTCTCATGGGAATACAATTCGTGGGCATTGCGATCGAAAAACGTTACCGTGTTCCATTAAAAGTTGCTATACCGCCGCAATTAAAGAGCGAACATTCTGCCGTACACGGTTTCGGAAAATCGTAATGGAGACCGGGGTCTAGTAATTACTGCGATAAAAATTAACCTTTCAGCTCCCGTTTCATTAAATAAATCAGTCCCGTGTCGTGGTGTTTTCATGGTGACCGGGTTCGACGTGCTAATGAACCGGGACACGCGTACCCGAAATTCCCGTTCGAAAATTCACAGAGATCGACATTTCGGAAGTATCGCATCCATGCGGCTCGCCCGGAATATTTCATTTCACTCGATATATAATTAAGGACTAGACTAATTGCTCCGACATTTCCGGGACCGGTGGAAACCCGGCTGGGGAGAATTTCGAAAAGCCCGGGCTCGGTTCCGAAATGAATTTCGAACCTTGTTCACGGACGATGACGCGACAAAGGGACGATGGAATCGATGGTGGATATTGATAATCTGTCTACTTGACTGGGAAAAGGCACGCGAACGCGCTGCTAAGCCGTGTACGTGAGAATCCACGTCGGGGAAAATATACCGGGAGATAGCGTCGAGCCAATTTGCAATGCTAAACGTCGTTTCACATTCGATTCGCTGCTGGTTCCTTCGACCCGTATGTTTGCACACGCAGACACGGGATCCGGGGCTTGCGCGAAACCGAAGAGTTTTGTCAGAGAATGGTTAAACATGCCGCGAACCGAGGCTCACCCGTTCAATTATTTATTTAGCATTCCGCCGTAATAGACAATCGTCGAACCGTTATAATTTAATCGCCACGAATTCACTTATTTTCCACGATATTTTCTACGTTCGGTGTGAGGAACAAAAATCGAACGAACGTGTACAGTAAAGCCTCGATCTAAGCCGAACGGAGCTACACGATTTTAGTTCGTTCGCCTGTTCCCTTCACCGAGGGGGCACTCGCATCGTCGCATTCATGGGGATACTGAAGATCGTCGTGTACCCGTTCAACGTTCCGTAGTTCCGCGTCAATGGAGGATGCAAACAAAAGAATAACCGCGAGGAAGCGAAGAGTTTTGTCTGAGAATTGTTAAACATGCCGCGAGCCGAGGCTCACCCGTTCAATTATTTATTTAGCATTCCACCGTGATAGACAATCGTCGAACCGTTATAATTTAATCGCCACGAATTCACTTATTTTCCACGATATTTTCTACGTTCGGTGTGAGGAACAAAAATCGAACGAACGTGTACAGTAAAGCCTCGATCTAAGCCGAACGGAGCTACACGATTTTAGTTCGTTCGCCTGTTCCCTTCACCGAGGGGGCACTCGCATCGTCGCATTCATGGGGAAACTGAAGATCGTCGTGCACCCGTTCAACGTTCCGTAGTTCCGCGTCAATGGAGGACGCAAACAAAAGAATAACCGCGAGAAAGCGAAGAGTTTTGTCTGAGAATTGTTAAACATGCCGCGAGCCGAGGCTCACCCGTTCAATTATTTATTTAGCATTCCACCGTGATAGACAATCGTCGAACCGTTATAATTTAATCGCCACGAATTCACTTATTTTCCACGATATTTTCCACGTTCGGTATGTGGAACAAAAATCGAACGAACGTGTACAGTAAAGCCTCGATCTAAGCCGAACGGAGCTACACGATTTTAGTTCGTTCGCCTGTTCCCTTCACCGAGGGGGCACTCGCATCGTCGCATTCATGGGGAAACTGAAGATCGTCGTGCACCCGTTCAACGTTCCGTAGTTCCGCATCAATGGAGGAGGCAGACAAAAGAATAACCGCGCGATAGCGAATCCTCGAGAAACAAAAACCAACGGAGGATCTGGCTGCAGCGAAGCAGGAAACGACGAGAACTGAACTGAACGATTACCGAGCATTAGTTACGGGCGTGGGCGTAACGCAGTTTCTGGACGCAGCAATTTCGAAAGCCGTGGGGCTGCAAGACAATTGCTCGTTCTACGGTTGACGGGGGTAGATTAGTGGCAACGAGTCGCCACGCGACATCCTGGAACCGTCGTGCACCGCGGCTTGACGTACGCGCGATTCCATTGCCAAAATGATGAATAGACGACTGCGGATCTTTCTACATTTTTGTGAAAAATGCGTCCGTGTAAACGAGATCGATAGAACGCACGTTTCTTGCAACTTAATAAAACCACTGAACAGAGAAATAAATTCCTATGTCTTGCAATTTTTATTTTCCAATGAATCAGGCCCTGCTGAGTGCGGAACTGTTCCCTAAATTTCCTTTAACCCTTGAACAGCGGCACGGGGTCGCGAATGACCCAAAAGTAAAATTGTTATAAATATTATACAAGAAACAGTACTTAAATAAAAATTTATTCCCTCTTTCACTAGCTTTGACAGATTAACCAGTTAACTGTGGAATTTAATTTGAAAAATCCCTCACGGCGCGGAGTTAATATCAAGCAATGACGAATATATACGTCGAATGCAAGCCAAATGCTATTATCAATTTTACGAAAAAAGGAAAGCAAAGTGAGAAAGAATCACATTTTTATTCATAGTTAACCGCACCGGAACAGAATTTTGAATTTAAATTATTAATTTTGAATTTTAGAGTTTAAAAATAACGTAACGATACTGTTCAACTCTTTCGATACCATCGCTGCTCTCGAACACTTTTCCTACGAATGCATAAAATCCTTGCAATATCAATTTAAATTAAACTGCGGATTTTTACGGGAAACGGAAACTGTCTTTGGTAGTCTCCGGGTTTTTGAATGAAGATCAACGAAGTCGAGTTACCACACGTTATGATGTTCCTGCTCGAGTCTATTGACTACTGTTTCTTCCGGGAAATCGATTCGATTGGCCATGCAAAATGGTGACGCAACCATGGGGTCAGGACAAGGAGGGGGCAAGTTATCTTTATCGGTCGGCAGGGAAATCACATTACTCCGGTGGAAGTTCGAGAATCAATTCGATTCGACCGGGCATTTTCGTGCCCGCCCCCTTGGCCCCTTCGCGAGCACACACCAGCTTCGCGATGACTTATAGACTTTGTTTTACTTAATAATAAAGTTCCGCCCGGACAAAGGTAAAGTTGCAAGATAAATGGTACGCCAGCCGCTCGCTGAAAAATGATAACCGAAGACTCTACCGCGACACGCACTCGCCGATCGATCCTCCGTCGCGTGCGATCATCTCGCTGGCTGAGAAACTTGTGTAACGATCGATATACACAGTTTTTTCATCCTGGCATGGCGGACGATTTTGACAATTTTACCAGATCCACTGAAATCTGAAATTAATTAAATTTTTGAAGATAAGTGCATGTGATTGGGGAAACGAGGGGGGTGAATGAAAACACAGTGGTCCGAAAAGAAGAGTGTTTTGCACTTAAGCATCGTGTTACATGCGTACAGGTAATAGCATGATCGGAGCTCCGAGAGAAATGCACTGTAGACTAGGCACGGCTACTTATTACATAGTTGAGTACAGTCTTGAAGGGTTGTTGCGAGTAACGCGACTATTCGAAGCGGAAGATTGTTACCGCGCTTCGGGCTAACTTTCTTAATATAAGTTAAAAGTACGCAAGTTAAGAAAATATTTCAAACGCTTCCGCCTCTTCCGCTGGTATAAAAAGATGATCCTTAAAAATTTCCCTTGACCCCGGAGCCAGGGAAAACTACGTTGCGCTCTGCAACATCCTCGAAGTTGTTCCCGTGGCTCCATTTACAGTCTATGTACAGAATCCAGGAGTGCGGTTATTTTATACAAACCGCTATGTCTACGGTCCAGCTTACGGCTCATTCGAGATTACTCTAGACAAATGCATCGGTGTCCGGTGAATATTCTGGAAACTTATTGCACTGCTCCTTAATTGATTAGGCTCGCCGTTTCATCGATGTCCTCGACAAACAGGAGCATCGAGCTGCGAAACTTCCAAGCATAATATTTACACGGTTCGGAAGGCACATATTTATCCCCACGGATGATTTCCTCGGCAAATTCAATTTATTTTATAACGACAAATCCTGACCTATCGGCTGAACCGTCGCCACGAAAATGAATTAAACGCAAATACATCTTATTACACGCGGACCCTCCGTTTCGAAACGTTACTCTTCGGGACGGTTTCAGCCATGACATACCTAAACTCCTGATAAGCTGAACTCATCTTCCCCCTCGTGCGAATGTTTCCACAGGGAAACTTTGTCCATTTCCCGACAGATCTACTTTCTGCTCGTAGGCTTCTTCTTGATCGTGCCGGTGCTCGAGTCCGCATTGGACGGCTTCTCAGGGTCCTTCTTCAGCAACGTCGGGATGCTCGACTTCCCTTCAGCGGATACGCACGCGTTCGAGAGTTTGCTGGGCACGGCCTCCACCCTCTGGACGATTTCCACCTTCTCGGCGTAGACAGGTGCAGAGGTCGCTCCGCTGCAGAGGTCGTCCGATCGCCTGGAGAACGATGGAATCCTCGTGACCTTCGGTTTCTCCTTCAACGGAGGCTTCTCCGGTTGCCTCTCGCTGATCGTCGGACACTGCGCCTCTGGCGGCGGTATGGCCGACACTTTGGGTATGTTCCTGTGGTCCCTGGTCCTCTGCAGGCTGGAGGTCGGTTTGATGATGATCTTCGGTTGCTTCAAGCTCGAGGAGGAGCACTTCGGCTCTCTGGGCGCGATGATTATCCTCGGCTCCTTCCTCTCCGCCGCCGCCACTCTCGGCTCTAAACCGGAGGACAATGGGTCGGGTTGCAGTCGTTCGGCCGAGCCAGCCTGGTACTTGCTCGGCGTGTTAGCGCCGATGATCGGCGCCGAGTCCGACAATGCCGGCGTCCCGGGCTCCTTATCGATTCTGTCGGTGGAAGGGACACTACCAAGGTTCACGACCGTTTGACTCAAGTTCTGATTCGCTTGACCCAGAAGGTTGCCCACTCTCGGGGTGATCACGATCCTCGGCTCCATCGCGGGGATCCTCGTCTCCCAATTAGACCCGAATTGGACTTGATTAACGGCTTCCTTGCCGGTGATCCGTGGCTCCGAAGAGGCAGCGGTGATGATCGAGGGCTCGTTGCTCGGCCGTGACTTATACCAATTCGGGTTCCCTATGCTCGGTTCCAGGAGGGTCGCCGGGACTCCGATATTCTTGTCCATGCTCTGAGAAATTGGCGGACCTATCCCGTGAACGGGACACATGGGGTTCGAGTAAATTGTGTCGACGCTGCCGCCCGCCTGGGTCCTCGAGGACCTGTCGATCCGTTCGTCGAGGGAGTCGATGATGCTGGGATCGGAATTGTTTTTCGTCGAGCCGTCCTGCCTCCTCAGCAAAGGACCCACGTGTAGGTTGGTCGTGACCGGCTCGGTCTCGAACTGGTTCTCGTTCTCCTCCGCGAAATCCAGGCTTCTCGACGCTCCGAACATCCTCGGCGGAGGCAGAGGTGGCTGATGGGAGGACACCCCTTGCAGACCGGCCCGGTTGTAATCGCGCAAAGAATTCGCATGCTGTTTGGGCACGAATAGGCTACTGTGCGCGGGAAGGGATCGACGTTTCTCGATGTCCGGGAGCACCTTCGGGTAATTCCTGCGCTTGATCGTCCTCAGGGCCTCCTCCGGGCTGATGCACTCCCTCTCCGTCGCGGGCTCTCTGCAGGTTACGTTTATGTCGCACTGCGGAGCGTTCGCGGCGAACGTGGTCAATTTCGGCCCGGTTTTTATGTAGATGTCCTCCGCTTCGTCCGCCGCGGACACTTCGGGATTCACGCCCAGCTCGAGACGGGGCAGCCTGGTCTTCAGCTTCGGGTTGATCTTCGCGTAGAGGCTGCTCGCGCTGCCCGAGTCCGACTCGTAGATCCGTGTCGACGAGAAGTTCGGTTTGACGTTCTTCGGCACGTTCTCCATCGGCAGCGGGTCGCTCCTCGAGTGATGATGCTCGATCACGACCACCTGAGGAGCCGAGCGGAAATCGAACGACTCGGCCGCCGGCTCGACGCCCTTCGCCAGCTCGATGGGCAACTGATTCAGGATCGATTCGGTCCTGGCAGAGGGCGTGGCGTCCACCGCCACGGAAACCTTCGGCAGCTTTGACTTCTTGCCAGGACGCACGATCAGCGCCGGGCTCTCGTCGTAAATCGGCTCTTCCTTCCTCTCCCTGAGCATCTCCTCCTCCGCCCGCTTCTGCTCGTCCTCCTGCTGTTTGGTCAGCTTGTCCTGGTGCTCCCGCTGCAAAGTTTCCCGCGTCTTCCGGAGGAACCTCGGCGAACACCTTCGGAAACGCGAACCGCTCGGTCAACGACAGTTCCAGAGTAATCAACCGGCCGGGGGCACGAGCAATCTCTTAAAACAAAGTCTTCGTGGAATCGAACCGCGGCGACGGGATCAGCGAAAAAGTTTGATCGATCGGCTCCCCCGTGGAGTTTCAGAGTGACGCGACGCGACGCGACGCGACGTGTCTTTAAGCGAAACCGCTAATTGAATTAGGAGACTGCTCGACAGCCAAGTTCAGCTTGCGAACTCGCCCGGGGAGTTCGCCGCGAATCTCTGCAATTACTAAGTGCCGGAGTTCAAAGCGATCGAGCCGGCCGGGCTCGTTGGGAACGGAATCTTTACAGACCTGTGCACGATCTCCTGCTGTATCCACTCCCGGACCTTGATGTGGGTGTCGATGGTGGAGCCGGAGTTCTGCCTGGACAGTTTCGACCGTCTGC
Organism: Halictus rubicundus; assembly: GCF_050948215.1. Taxonomy (NCBI): domain Eukaryota; kingdom Metazoa; phylum Arthropoda; class Insecta; order Hymenoptera; family Halictidae; genus Halictus; species Halictus rubicundus. The sequence goes on along the minus strand of NC_135153.1, from coordinate 20,140,209 downwards.
CGAAGTTCGAGTTGTTGTCGTACGCTTTGTCGTTCTTTATCACGTCGTTCAGGTCCGGCTTGCTGTCGCTTTTGTAGCCGAGCTCGCCGTAGTGGTTCTCGTATTTCTCGGATTTCGCGCGCTTCGAGTCCTCCCTCTGGCTGGCCCGTCTTTTCAGGCCGGTCTCTTTGCTCTTCAGGTCCTGTTTCTTGCAGTACAGGTAGAGGAACGCGGTGAAGTTTATCAGCAGGAACACCACACCGAGACCAGTCAGCATAGTCAGCACCGATGAGCTCTTTGGCGTGGCAGGCTGCGACACCGTTGTCCCCTCGTCCAGCCGATCCGTGGAATCTCGTGTCGTCGCTTTGTCCATGCTGGCCTCTGTCGTGGCAGACGGTATCGGACGCGGCTCCTTTGACGGGTACCTTGAAGAGCGAACGATTCAGTGTTGCAAGGTCGGACACTGTCGCAGCGATGCCACTGTCGAACATCGTTTGCACAGCGAGATACAGAGGACGACTTGTGATTTTCGACTGCAAATTCGACTCTTTTGGGATTTATTTGGCCTCGAGAAGTGGCTTTCCAATTGATTCTACGAAAATGGTTTATTGAAAATATTAACCCTTTGCACTCGAAGCTATTTTAACCCCAAAACGAAACATTTCTTCCAACGGAACATTTCTTCCGGTGGAATACTTCCCTTCTATACATTTTTTTTAAGTGAAATACTGAAGCGTTTAGTAATTTATTAAATACAAAGAAATTTAATAATGCTAAAATTATTTTGAATAATGATACAGCAATTTTTAGTGGCGCCTTACAGTCGCCATTCGAATGCTAAGGGTTAACCCTTTGTGGACTGCCGACACACTGGCGACGTCAGGCACGCGGCATTTAACTTTTGCAATTTTAAAGAAATAATTGAATTATTCAACTATGAAAAAATCAATACGCGGCTTCCTTTGTGCTCTGCGTTTAAACCTCTCATATATGATTCAGTTCAACGGGAAAAGAATTTTTAATATGATATTATTAAAAATCCTCGTCCGTAGAGGGTTAATAACTCGTCTTCAGTGTAATTTCATTAATTATTTCCTTTCTCTTCTAGTGTAATGTTAAACGTGAACGGAATGGGGTCGAATAAAATATTATAATTTTTGCTTCCGTGTATGTTTGTAATATGCTTCTGTGTATATCAGTAATGTGAGTGTGTATGAGACAGGAAAAGAGAGAGACTCTGAAGTTTCTGTAAAGATTAACATAAAAACATCGAGAATGATACAGATAATAAAAAAGAAGTGAGTGACGTGTGAGAGAGTGACAGAAACCCGGTTAAAACTTTCAGTAAAATTAATTTAAAATACTGCGATATTTTCGTATGTTTGTTTTTTAATGTGTCGCAACGGAATATTGTTCGAATTTGGATCGAGCGATAGAGCATAACGAGGAAGGCGCGAATTATAATTTTTCGTGTCCGGAATATTGAGAGGCAGCGAACTATAGAGTCGATTATTCTGCTGTATCGATTTTGCAGCAATTTCAGGCTCGGGGAACAAAGGGTGATCGTATATGTATTTTTTTTATCTGTTACAAACGTGCATGAGCAATTGAATTTTTGAAGGGGAAACACGCTGCCACGAGGTGTACGCGTAATTGAAACTCTAAATTGCTAATCTGTTAGTTCATTGCCCAGACGTTTGAATAAATTCCATTCAACTGGTGCGTGCAGACAGTTAAGCATTCGAGGGAGGGACAGGGGGTTGGATGCAACGGGGTGCAAGTGACGTTTCATTAAATATTCTGCCCACGGTGTGAAACAATACCGGCGTGCCTGCATAAAGGTACGCGGAAATGAGTCTATTTAATTTTCCAATTAACGCATCCTCGGGGCTTTTTAGAAAGCTAGAATTGCACGCGATGCGCCGAAGGAATGTTTTTCGCGAGATATTACTGGCACCCGACTTAATCAACCATCTATTACCGTACTAATTCACGAATGTTTCGGATAAATTCACTTTAAAATACTTTGTGCAATCTTTTAGTGGTTCTTTATCGACATTAAACAAACTCCCCGTTAGTTTCTTCAAATATACACAATTTCTGATTTGTTCCCCTGCAATGATTGGGATCATACAAATTTTTCTAGTGAAAAATATTTGCTTAAATTTCCTTATTCGCATTATGACGTATAATTGCGTTTAGCGCGACAGTGTTAACCATGAATTGAATTCTTTTTCACTATTTTTGATAAACATTCTAGACTGTGAAATACCACCTTCTATAGACTAGAAAAATTCTGTAATTTTCTGGCCCGCCGTGACAACATTGACTTCTTGTCAGTAGTTAGGGGAAAAACTGACGTCTCCAGGAATCCGTCGTTGATCGCAGGACAATGCGCGTCTTTGTTCGTCGGAATGACAAGCTCGGATCGACTCGATTTTCAGGGTAGAACAAAATACAAACCCGGGTCAGCATCGAGTTGCGAACGACGTTGAGGGGTCTCGACAGATTCCCGGACCGGGTCTAAATTTGTGCTCCGAGCGAAACGAGGCAGAAATCGACGGCTTTCGGATTCGTTACCGACCTGGTGACGTAGGTCTCGTGGTTCCTGTTGGTACTCTCGTTCGCGTACCTTCCAATCCCGTCCGCTATGTTGAGGAACGGCGGTCGCGGCCTCTTCGGCGTCAACTGCAGCGAGTTATCTTTGTTCGGGTGACGCAGCAGGTTCGGCAGGTCCTCGTTCCAAAACTGCATCTCCGCTGCGCGATAATGCGAGCCGGTCCACGGTGGAATCGCTACAAGCGCAATAAAAATATCAGAAAGTTCTCGGTCGACTTTTCATGCGTAGACCGCGGATTTTTATGCATATTCTTCCGAACAGCAATGGGCAAAAAGCATTTCAGAAAATATTCGAATTATCAACTTGTAATTTCCTTTCTTTCATCCGAGAAGATTCAGTGCCGGCAAACGTATCATCGGAAAATCATGACGGACAGAAAAGTTTGGTCCATGAAATTTTTATCCGCAGGAAATATTACTGCAAGGAATAAAATTCTTTTCGGCTGCATCTTTTCGAGATTTATTCAAAACATGCGTCCGCCGAATGCAAGAGCATGTCGACGATAAAAATATCCATGCTTTCGTTTGACTTTCATTGCCCGATATAATCCAACGATTGCCATTGATTTTTATGCGCCCATAGTTCTCCAAAATGGCCGGGGAACGATAAAATCCAAAATGAAAAGCGGTGCAATTTTTAGTTATTTGTTTTCATCCGCGGGAGATATTACCGCGTCGAATAAAATTCTTCCGCAAAAAATTTATACTTTCGGTGGACACGAGTCTACGGACATTTCTGTGAGTCCCTCAGTGCCGAGCGCGTTGCAATAAACCTTCAGGACTATCAGAGAATCTCGTACGCCATTGCTTATCGTAATTGAGATTCCCAGATGAGAATCTCGGTTCTCGCCGGAAAAAAATGTCGGAACGTTTCGTTAGGGGCACGTAAATTTTTCGTAGACTTTCTGCTTGGTCGTCGCATGAACTTACTCAAATTCAAGTAGGTCTGGTTACGAGGATCGTATTCTGGCCACTCGATCTCGTACTGGCCCCATTCCCTCAATCCGTCCGTCAGGTACGAGTTCCTGATATTCGGGTTCCTGGATCGTGAAGAACAAACGAGTGCTGTGATTTGATTGGCAATGAGAGCTGCCCGCTGTGACGGGAGTCGGTATTGGTGACTGCAGCCTGTACAGTAGGCGCACACTTAAGCGTCCGTGTTCGGGAGCGATCGCGGACGCTTAAGTGGTGGGGTGACTTCAGGAGTAGAAATTCGTATGCATTCATTAGTCATTTCGCCCATTCTTCTTTCAATCCTATACCAGATCTTTAACGCGAGCTGTAACCACCAAACATAGTGTTCTGGGGCGTAAGACGGCAACAATGGCACAGCCTTATGGAAACGGGACAGTAAATCATCCCTACTCTTTCCCTACCTGTGCCTCGAGCTCAGGGGGCCTTATTCCAGTAGACAAAGGAAGAGAATATAATATCAGTTTAAGAATATAGTATTCACTCGATCATCGCTGCTCGACATAGTGTGCCTATAGAGTCGCCACATCTGGGGAATTGACTCGAAGGGGAAAAGTTACCGGATTAGTCACGTGACATTCTGTCACGTGCACGACAGCGGTGCGTCACGTGAACGGGCCTTGGCGGAAGAGTGGGGGAATAGCGTCGTATGAGGGGAAGATAGAGTGGGGAGAAGAGTCCTAATCTGGCAACTCTGTGTGCCCAGCTAGCTTCCTTTTATCGTCTCTATTAAATTTCAGCAGGCACACAGCTTAAGGGCGATAAGGTAGAGTGACTACATTACCGTCAAAAAATGGTTTTACTTGCCTCAAGTTTTCGGCCTCGAGTTTTCTGGATGAAATCGAGAGCAGCGCGCGCTAGAAAATATCTCCGGCTACAAATTGAGCTATATTTTGCCTTGATTCTCTGCGAAATAAAGCCGAAAACTTGGAGCACGTGTCTGGCGTCAGAATTCATACTATCGATAATACAGAGCAAAAAAGTGACAAGTTTAGTCACAGACTTAAGGGGGCCGGCATGGTTTGAAATCCATATACGTATGCAAGGGTCAAAATCTAGACAAACTGCCGCTTCAATATTGCAATGAGCAGTTTAGAAGTGGTCAATTGTGTTTCCTAAAAGTCCAATCTACGTCTGTATGGAGCCCAAATTGCGAATTTCTACCCGATCGTGGAGTAATTTGTAATATTCGGCAGAAAATTAGAATTCTGAAGCAAGTATGACGTCACAAGATGGCTGCCGCTGAGAGATTCTCTTAATTTCGAGAGATTTAGTGTTCGTATCGAAAAAAAGGCTCTACACAGACGTAGCAAAGACATGTACAAACACGGTGGTATGCATTTTTAATTGATCACTTACTTATTTAAGACGTAAAATGTCTAGAAAAAAGGCACAGCGTAACATAGCGTGACAGTCAAGGCCAAATGCCTGCCGGCCCCCTTAATACCCGTCGGATCAAGACCAAGACGGATCTTAAGTCTGTGAATGGAAATTATTAATTAAAAAGTCACGTGACTATCCCGAGCCCTTAAGTGGTCACTCGCCGGCTACCACAGAAATATGAATTCCGATGGAGTGGTTCGGTTTTATCGGTCGCTACGTTCCACGAACAGGGACGAATCTGTTTGACACATCAGTCGACTCGACGATCTAAAGAATGTCGTGGATCATGCTACGACCGATCAGCATCCGCGGAATATCGAAGGGAAGGCTTTCAAACCGCGGATACAACTGGTTCGCGTCCCGACTGTCTGGCTGGCTCGATGAACCCGCGATTTCCCGTTGCATCGGATGCATATGCATCGCGACAGGGCATCGGATCCCGAAGAACTGGGTCGATCCAATTAAGCGAAACAAAGCTGTTTAATGCACGCGGACCGAAGACAGGCACACAGGTTGTGCACCGCACGCCCCGTCACGCGGTCTGATCGATATCGGCGCGTGTCACTGTGTCCTCCTCGTAAGAATACGTCTCGCGGCGGGGGGGGGGGGGGGGACGAGGGGGTTGAGGGGGTGCAGCGCGATGCACTCGATGCATAAGCAGAGGGCGTGGCGCATCGCTCCGCATCCGGCAACAACGGAGCACCATTAACGGCGACGACTTTTAAACGCTGTGTGTACCCTCTCCATTCTTCTTTCCCCCTTTACAGACACGTCTCGGCGCACACGACTGTCTCGCGATCGAGATCTGCGGTTTCGAGATCGAGGAAACGGGAATCAAGATCATCGGCGGGAGTGGATGCGGAATCGCGATTATCGGGATACGGGTCTTCGTCGCGTCTGCCGAGCTGTAAATGCGGTCCGCGACATTTCCATAGTTCCAGCTTTTAGACAAAAACTGTAGAATATAAAAATCGACCGTCTTTTGTAAAAACGGAATACTTTGGTTCCTTTTATTTTTTATATCCTCCAACAATCTTTTCGATTTGTGCTGTCTTTTAACACGTTCGGTGACGGAATTATTTGTGCAGGTTTTAAAATGAATTTTTACCTTGATATATCGATTGTACTAAACTTGATTAGGATCTGTAACATGCAAGAAAGTTGGAGGATTACTCAGTATCGTAGATTTAATTTTTTGCAATTTTTATTTTATTCAATAACTTACTCTGATTTTATGGAATTTTTGGGGTTTCTAATTGGGCGTTCAGTGTTAATTGTGTTTTTATGTAAACACTTCCAATGATCGTATGCAAGATGGAGAAGGGGAGAGTCGGACCGGGGAAATTGAGGGGAATACATTCGCCCCCTCTCTGTCGTTACCGGACCAGTCACGTGATATCTCGACACGTGCACGACAAAGACGAACCGCGTCACGTGACCAAGATGGACGCGTGGGGATGGGCGAGTAGCGCGGTGGAAGGGGAAAGGGCAGAGTGGGAGAGAAATCGTCTGGCGACACTGGTATGGACAAGGACGATAGCGGGCGCGTATGATGGGAATCAGGTGTGCGATAGTTCTACGGCGTTCTCGGTTCTGGAATCGGTAGATTTTACGAGCGGTGAGAACTGCGCTGAAACGCGTTTCGGCGAGGAATCGTGGCGTTCCACGCCGGGAAATCGCCTTGCCGTTTGAGATACTTGTTCCGGAGGAAAAGGGAGAAAGGGAGAAAGAGAGATGTCGAAGGGCTAAGAGAGCGGAAGACGTAGAGTAACTCGAACTCCGAAGACGCGAGTATCGCGAAACCGTAGCCCGGCGAAGTTACCCTTCATCAAAATTTCGATATTGGGCCGGTTTTCCGATATTTGAAACGATATTGCTCTCTGTTCTCCGCGAACAGAGAGAGAGAGAGAGAGAGAGAGAGAGGGAGAGAGAGCGAGAGAGAGAGTTACAGTTGAAAACGTCCTCGCGAGAGTTCCCCGGGAACACACCGTAGAATCTCGATTACGCTCCCCGTTCCCGGATTCGATTTCCTTGGAACGGCGGACCGTGGCGAGCAAATGGGGCCTCGGCTAATAAAAAAATTTATTTATTCGTTTCATTCGCGACACCGGCTCCCGGTTTTATGGGCCGCGATATCGAGATACGAAAAGGACAGGCAAGATTGCGGCCCGGATCCCGGAAATGGGTAGAGGCTCGCGCGCAGTACTGCGGAATTCTAATCATCGTTTCTGTAACCCCGGAGTCAATGCAGCCGATTGGCCCAGAGGTTCCGCCGACCGATCCTGCAGAAGAAGATATCGTTCGGAGGTTAGAATATACAGGAAGAGATTGGTTACACAGAGAGCCGGTCCAATCAGAGGAATCGGAGGACGACGGGATAAAGGATCGCGGAAAGAAGGTGCACGTCCTGCTCACCAACATACCCTTCCTCGAGTCGACCTTATTTATGAGGACGTGGGACACCTCCCGACACTCTAATTCAAGTTTAATCAATATCTTGGTTCCCTGGTTATCCGGCTATCATTTTACCGAGCACCGTACCGCGCGATTAAACGTCCGCAGTACGCTCGGAAGGACCGAATGTGTTCAACACGTTGACTGCTATGTCGGTGACCTGTGAGAGACACTATTCTAAGATTTATTCGGGAAGGATAAATTTTATTAGGATTTTTGGAATGCGAAAGATTTCAATTATTTTAATTTTGAGGGATTTCTTAGGGGTTCTTCTCCGGTAGTGTTGATGAAGATTTTTCCGACGTCATTTGAAAATAATAAATTTTTAACTAAATTTTTATTGTTAATCTAATATTTCAGGAAATATTGTATTTATGTACCTGCTGTTTGCTTTCGAGTGCATTGGAAAATCTCACGCAGTTTTCAAGAGGAAAATGTATAAACTTAGGGAGCTTCGCCCTCGTATTTCCCTTAGCGGAGTAGGTAAAGATCTGAAACTTCTGAAAATGATATTTTAGGCACAAGGTACACTATTCTGTAAACATGCATACCGAAAATGGCGCTGCAGCCGAACTCCATGCTTATCCGGTGAAACCTTTTTAGAAGATGTAACCTTGCAAAGAAAATCCTTTCTATCAAAATATTTGCTCCTTTAAAACTCGTGTTGTTAGAAGCAACAGACATAGTTCATGTATGTACCGGTCGCTGGAGATGATTCGCTCCATAAGAGCGAATGCCACTGATAACATCGTTACACATTGACTGTATTTACTGCAAAGGTGCGGGCTTCACAAAACGGAAAATCCACTAGTTAATATTAAGAGGCTTTGCCAAGATCACATAATTGCTGTTATTGCAGTAATCTATTTTTTTATTAATCTCGGTGTGAACAGTAAAGTGCAAAACTGATTAACAACTTTGTATTTCTTAGAAACTGTTTTATCGTTACGAATATTCAAAGGATTATGGCATCGACAGGAACAAAAGGAAGGATAGGAGAATATCGGCTGGTTCTCATCGAATATTTTCGACCGCGATTATGAAATCTACAAACGAACTTGTACACCGGAAAGTGTAATGTTTAATTAAACCGCGCGCCGATGCCTACAATGCCTCCAGTTCGGCGCCCCTAATTAAAACGCTGAAAAACCGCACCGGGAATGAAATTCCATCAAGAGTTTTCCGTCCGATTTCCCCCGGCACATTATATTTTAATCACCGCGATTTTCCGGCGCCGACAAAGAAATAATTCTGCCGTTCGTCGGTCGCCTCTGATCCGAGCGCGAGATATAAATTCGCGTGTTCCCGGATAAAAGGAAGCGAGCCTGACGTTCGATCGAACAATTAAAACGAAGAAAAGGCGAGGAGAAGTGGAAAGAGCAAAAAAAGAGAGAGAGAGAGAGTTAAAAAAAAAAGAAAGGCATTCCCGAGTAAAATGGACCGGCTCGTACCAAGCAATTACCGGCCCCGGAGTTTATTTTCGAAAATTATCTCCTAACGTGCGGTCCATTCCCGGTGGAAATACGAGGGAAATTTCGAGCTTTCGAAGATAAAACAGGGGAAATCGATTGGCCCGGGAGGGGAGGAGGAGGGGAGGGAGGGACGCGGCGCGGAAGCCGCCCTCTTTCCAATCTATCGAGATGAAATGCGCGAGTGATTCGTGTATATAGGTAATCCGCTTGTATCGGGAAAATTAAAATGGCCGATGTACCGGCCCGTTAATTCGCCAATGCCCTGTGACAGAATAACAAGCGTCAAATTGCCGGCAGCCGGGACTCGATAGCGAAACAGGATCGCGAGCCTCGTAACGCGACGATATCAAAAGCTCTCCGGTTCGAAAGTTACTCGCGCCGATGACCGTTCGCGGAGAACGGGAACGGGCCAGCCTTTGAACCCGGGGAATTTCTACTAATTTCCCTCGACGAATTCCATACCGAGCCCGCGGAAATTCGCATCGCCATTTTCTCCTCGCATCGATTTATTAGGGGAACCCATAACTAATCAATTATTTTGAAATCTAAAACAAACTTTGTGGTAAATTCAAGTTTTTATTTCTTAATTTATTATATAATCTCCATCGTTATCAAGGACAGTTTGCCATCTTTCCTGCAAATTTTCAATCCCCCTCTTATAGAAATCCAGGGTTCGTCAAGCAAAATATGACTCAAGGTTACATCTTCTACAGAATGTTTTATTTCTTAAATAATGCTCCAGAGATCTGAAAAGATCAGAGGGAGCAATATCCGGTGAGTACGGGGGGTGCGGTGAAACTTCCCATTGCAATTCTTTGATTTTTTCCTGAGTGAGTTTCGCTGAATTGGGCCGGGCATTGTCAATTTGCAGTATTACGCCTTTTCTGTGGACTAAAGATACCCTCTTTTTCAATAGTTCTGAATACAGCTGTTGTAATTGCTGACAATACAACTCAGCAGTAACCGTTTCTCCAGGTTTCAACAACTCAAAGTGAATTATGCCACGACAGTCCCACCAAATGCACAGTAACACCTTTCTAAGTGATAAGCTGGGTTTAGGAGTTGATATTGCGGTTTGATTTTCAGAAATCCGTTGCTTGGAACGCTTTATGTTATCACAAAGAATCCATTTTTCATCTAACGATTCTGCTAAGAAATGGATCTCCACGAAATCTGGATAGCAATGAAGTGCAAACTTCGACGAATATTCTTGTTGGTCTAATTGACACGGTACACATATTCCTTGCCTATATGCCTTCCCATTTCGTGTAGGTGCCTTTGTATAGTTGACCATGTGGACCCAAGGCTTCTCGATAATTCTTGTATAATTAATTTCGGATCAGCTTCCGCTAGATATTTTAGGGTGTCATTATCAAATTCAATTGGTCGTCCACTTCGAGGCCTGTCGGAGAGATCATAATCACCGGCAGCAAACCTTCTGAACCAACGTTGACACTTGTTGACCTTCGATACATCTCCATAAACATCGCAAATTTTCTTTGTTGTTACCGTTGCATTAAATCTCGCACGAAAATGAAAAAGTACGCAATTACGAATATGATCCTCGGAAAATTATACTTTTTAGAATATTTTGAACACAGGCTGCTTTACCGAAAACTGTAAAAGAATACGTGTTTCCTCTTCAGCGATCGGTACAGAACGAAAGGCAAAACAAATTCTTTGCAAATAATTGATTACTGATGGGTACCCCTAATATTTATTTTCAAAAGTCGTTCTCCTACGTTTCGAACAATTTAACGTCTTGCCGGCAATTTCCCGTCAACTCTTCAATCGACGGGACGCATTTTCTGTCGAGCGCGTTCCCCTCTTTTCCCGTGCTCGGAAATATCGCGGGACAATACATAAATATTCAAAGGTGCGGATAATTGAAAATCACGTTTGAAAGCGCGTCGGTCTACTGCCGTGCGTGGAGGAGAGGGGGTTGATGACGTAGAAGGACGGTAGAGAGAGAGAGAGAGAGAGAGAGAGAGAGAGAGAGAGAGAGGGCACCGGTTAATAATGAATTTTCAGACTGGCGAAAATTTCCCGGCGGAGCACGGAACACCGCGAAATTGTTTCTCCGCCGGCACCGGTTGTCACGTGTACGACCTATTGTTCCGGAATTTCTATAAAACTCGGGCGGGATTTATTGTAAAACTGTAAACGGGCTCGCCGGGACAGCGAGGCGAGTGGAAGGGGTGAGTCGGGCGAGGGGTGGGGGTGGAAACGAAATGTTTTCCGGCGTCGAACGATGTGCCCCGTCGTCCCGGCCGTTTTCAAATTTATTATTTAATAAGTGAAACAAGCTCGATTCCCCGGGACCCGATCGGACCCGCCGATTTCCAAGCGGCCGCCGTGCAAACAATGGCCGCAGCACGTGAGTAATGCCGATCGCGCGTCGCTCACGATTTCGGTGGTTTCGAACGCAGCAACGTTAATTTAAAATTTTTTCAGGGTCTTTAGAGACGTTCGAACTTGCAGCATTTGGGAAAAACAATTCCTCAATTTCCGACCCGTTGCATGTAAAAATATCCTACAGAAAAATGGACACTGCTTTGATATATTACTTATTTATAACGATCGCATTAACGCCGAGTTCATTAGCGATCACATTTTGGTACAGAATTGGTTGGACAATTTGTTATTACCTTGCGATTTTCCGAGAACCGGAAACGCGTGTTGAAATAATTTTTGCAGCCTGTGAATTCCATCGTGACGAACCATGCACGCGACTCGATCAAACATTTTTGGCCCGCACTGTATATTCAAAGTTCGCATTACCACGTCTAATAGCAATAATCTACATATACACGCCGAATATCGTGCCATAATTAAAACGTAAGCTAAATGAGATGGTCCGAGCTTTGTGTTCAATTAGTTTTGTTATTTATGGGGCGTTCGCATGGTTCTATAAATTGTTAAACACGATTACGCGGGTGTCGATCGATAACCGATTAACGTTCCCGCGCCCGTTCGTTTCCGTTCGTCGAATAATTCCGAGAACGCTCGCCGAATAAAAATGTTCGCGCGCGAAACTAGTGGCGGGGAGTCTCAAGAAACTCGAGTCCCCTCGAAATCATCGACACCGGTTCACAGGAAGTGAATAAACATTCGTACAGACACGTGTTATTTTCAGTGATGCGTAAACCGAGCGTTAAATCCGCGTTCTCTTTCCGTGAACCGCCGTAGCGGTGTTCGTCGAATTATTTAATTAGGACCGGCAATGTACCTTCACCCCGGGTACTCTTGTTACGTAGCTGATCACCTTAAGGCTAACGAGCTAATGTCGCGAACAACGGCGAATAGGGGTGGGGGAAACTCACCCGACGTACGCGAACCTGCACCACCAGTTCATCATGGCCTCGGAGAACAGAGTTTCGCCGATGTTGTATCGGCGTCGCAGGTCGTATTTATTCCCGTCGAGGGGCACACCGAACACGTAGGGCAGCTCTTCGCCGTGCACGGTGCGCCGCCGTTGTTTCTGCAAAGATAACGAGGCCACTCGATATATACAGTCCCATCGAGAAACAAAGTTTCGCGCGCGGCTCGCCGGCTCGCCCGAAATTTCGCGGTCCAGAAGAAGGGCCGAGCACACTTCCGACGTCCTCGACCGTTATTAACTTCCGGCTACTAACCGGGCCCTCTCCAAAGCGAGAGAGAGAGAGAGAGAGAGAGAGAGAGAGAGAGAGAGACCAGTCAACTTATCGGGGCTCCGAACTACCGGACAATCGATACGTTCGACGGGTACGTATCCATGGTGTCGTTCAGCGGAATAATTGCTTCTATAATTGAAATATTATATTTCTGCCAAGGACGGGAGATCCTTGTTCACAGGAGATCCGCTTCGTTCGTTTCGAGGTAACGAACGACGAACCGGAAACGTTCAACGCTCACGGCCGCCAATATTTCATTACCGGTTTAATGGGCCGCGAATGCGTCATGCTTAACGATACAGATCGATACTCGAGCTTTCGAGGAGTCCGATATCGAGATTTATGGAGAAACTTCGGGAATATCGCTTGCATCGTGTACCAACACCCCGGCCCTTGGTCTCTTGCGATTAGCTTCGGAAAGGGTTAAACTTTGCCTCGGGAAACCAGAAATTTTTAGCGTTTATTTACGCGAGCTTGTAGATTTTGGCGAGAAAATGCCGAAAATCCTAGTTTCAAGGTCAGGAATTCACTGGTTGGATAGTAGTGGGTGTTTGAAGTTGAGCGATTTTAAACGAAACTTCTCTCAATTTGCGTTATTAAATCTTTTTGCGAAGTTCCTCGCTTCCTTTTTCGAATCAGTCGGGAGAACATTGGGGGATACGGAACTTTGTGCCTTAATTTATTTATAACGTTTTCCCCAGTCTGAACTCATGGAGCACCACTGTTACGGTCCAGCAAACGGTGTAGCAAAACAACGCAGCTAGCGTGTATTGTGAAAACTCAAATTTATTGACATATGAAAACAACTTTAGGAAAACAACAACTGTTGCCGTAGGTGCACCGGCACAGTCGGGCATTTTTAAACTGTCCATTTGTTTCCCAACAATCCAATATTTTTCATCTTCGGGTTGCGAACATTATAAATGATTGAATACTTTTCGCACGCTCATTGCGTTTGGTACGAACGAATAAATGATCGAGACAGTAATTTACTGCCAAACAAGGCAAACAAGAAACTGTGCACTTCTGTCTGCCTATGGCTGGACGTTTCTACTTGTCGTTCATACTATCTCATCGATTTATCTTCTATTTTCACAGATATTTCAATACTATTTTAATAATTTTAATAAGTCGAAAATAGTGAATCCTCTGTTTAAATTTTACTACTAGCATCAAAGTTTTGTACCTTTTTCACTTTTGTAAATAAATTCGCAAAGTGCCCAGTCTAATTACAAATATATGTAACTACCCTTGCGGGTGAGGTATCGGGATGAAACTTGGCAGGAAGGTTTCTTTTTCGGCAGACTATAAAGTAGTTCGAGTCCGAATAAAATCGGCCGGGGGGGAAGTTTGAGCAATTTTAAGAATTTGAGCGCCCATGGAAGGAAGTTTCACAGAGCACTATCGGCGCGAACTTTAAGCATATCTGGTAAGATGAATCAAATGATGAACCCTGAGACATGAACACGTTACGCGCGAAAAAGCTAGCCTTGAAACTCCCCATTGTCCACGTGGAAGGAGGATTAAAGTGCTGGCTGCTGAACCGACGTAAATTTCTGCTGCTCTGTAATTGCCGGGGAACAAGTTCGGAAATTCAAAGACGCAATCCGCAGGAACGACCGGCGACGTGTATGTCGCGCACCGGGCATCGTCTGCTGGCCTGTCGTTCGTAAACTCCGTGGCCAATGGCACCGACAGCCCTTTAACCCCGGGTTGAAAACCGGAAACGTTGTTACATTCGGTTTAACGACACCGCCGGTCACTGTACCCCGAGCGTAACAAGCCGGCACGCAGCAACGATAAAAATAGTTGGCCGGGCTCCAAATGGGTTCCGTAGCCGGGATTTTTCAGCCCCGGCCGCGCCGTCGGCAGGTCGGCGCGGCCGCGAATACAATGAACAGCCGCCAGTAGGTCACGCTCCCTGTTCCCACGGCTAAAGGAATCCTGTGCCACGGCGCGGTGTTTCATGGCGTGGCGCGGATAAAATGAATAAAATGCAAAGTACACCGTCTAATCGTACGTGCTCCAGTTTCGTCCCCGAGGCAGACGGCAAGGGAAGAGCCCGGCCGCGATTTATGCGCGCCCCTAATATTTCGCCGTGCTTCCGGGATCCTTGACCCGGATGAATTTGTCAGCCGGCGGAAGAGACTGCCGCCTCTGCGAGACTGAGAAGCTTCTGAGACCCGGCCCGGTCTCAGACCAGCCACCGCGGAAAGAAACCTGCCCCACTTTCGAAACGCACCCCCGAGCTCCGAGTCCAGGATCCGCGTCGAAACTCTCTGCGCGCTGCGCTCTCGCGAGAAATTGCGCTACGATTTTAGGCAGAATAGGGAACCGTGCTCTCAAATTTTTTAACTTTACGGAAACTGAAATTAATATTTTTAAAAATTTATTTCGAGCTGGCAAAACTGGACTTTATTATCCTGTTGATTTAACCAACTGTATCTAGAACATTTAGAAGTGTAAAATCGTGGGATCTGGTAGGAATAAATCCCAGAACAATGCGTTGAAAGTTAAGCGAACGATTTCGCGACGATCGGGCGTTGTATTTATGGCTTTCGCCCTAATCTGTTATTGCAGGGTTATAAAGGGGTTCTTCGTGAAACAGATCGTAAAGAGCTTTCATTTCTTCCCTCTGTGAAACTGCGGCTTTGATGATGTCGGTCTGCGGACGCTCGGAGCAATCACGGCGTTCTAGTCTACGCGATCAAACACAGACAAACGTTTATGTATTTGTTCGTTTCATACCCTTTCGATCCAGCATCTTTTCCAATTTAGAAATACTTGACAGCTGGTGGCAAACTAACCTGCGAATATAACATCCACCATAATAACATAAACGTGGAAACTTTTATATCAAATCGATATAAAGTCAATTTTAAGATTCTGCAATTTTTTGAAAATTGATTTTTTAGTCGAAAATTCAGAAAATATACACAGAGGTGTATCCCATCAGGTAGAACATTCACGATTTTTCCTGTAAATTTTTGTCAAGCAGAACAGAGAAATAATTAATTAAAACCGTGTTCACGCTGGAACTACCCTTGCGGTTCCGACTTGAAAATTGCTGTAGAGGGCCCTATCGATTGGGACGAAGAAGACTAATCACTTTATTTTTTAATTCAAGGAGTATGCAGTTGTTTCGACTAAAAAGAGCAAGTTGAAATCAAGGATTTGAACTAATGGTGGGCGGACACCCGGGGCGAAGTTTTCCGGTAATGACCGAGGGGGTTGCAAAGAGACATCAGAAAACCGTTCCACGGACACGGTCGCTTTGTCTTGGGCGATCCGTAGGGCGGCCGCTGTTTCTTGGCTAAGAGCCTCGTTGGTAATCATTCTTTCAAGATAACGTTGACTGTCTCCGGCGCTCGATAAATTTCCCAGGACGCGACGGGGGTAACGTACGGCGGGACGTGTGAACAGAAACGTACTTACGCCCGGGTAGTCCTGCATCGCCTTCGGATGCGAGAAAACGTACATGTAGCTGTTCGGGTTCGCCCTTGAATGTAAATCCGCGGTCATTATTAATGGGGCGACGGTGCCGCTGTCGGAGATCGCGTCCAACACCAGGTCCCGATTCTTCGTCGCGTGCTCGCTCGTGAACCCAGGCGAGAAATCGCCGTATTGTTCCAGAATCTTTGATAGAATGAGCTCCGGTTCCAGTTCGTGCGTCGCCTGCCGACCAAGAAAATATCACGTCAATTCCACTAGCGGAATGCATACGGAATCGGGGAAGATTCGCCCCGGCACCGTCCGCCCTCTCTCACGCTCGAAATTTATTCAACGGATTTTTTGTCCACCCTCTCTCGGTCCACCGATGTCCGTCCGTTTTCATAGAGCACCCCTAATTGCACGGTATTTGTTTCGTACCTTCGCGTGATCCCTCAGCTCCGCGTCCCTCCTTCCGTCCTGCATCCCGTCCAACAATGCATCCGGTGGTAGAATATGAAATTTCTCCGACTCGGTGACGCCGTACATCAAGTCGAACCTAGGAAAACGAAAACTCAATATCGCAGATTTCTTCGCGCCAGCCTGCCGCTCGGATCATGCTCAATATCAAGAGCCAGACGTGTCTTATGGTACACTTTCGGTTCGCCGATTCAATTAGAATTTACCGTGAGGAGCAAAATTGAATCGATGAAACCATCTCCACTGTAAAATCATTATCCCTGTGTCCGCGAGGACACGTTCTGTACGGTACCCAAAGAAAAGGCGAACGATCGAATTTTTGGAAAGGAAAAATCGGAATACTACCCCGACAATGAACGTGCACCATAATCGATTCATTTTCCGATGAAATATCGGTAATTATTTAGAGAAGGGTCCTCCTCGATTTTAACGACGTTGGAGTATGTTGGTTCAAGGTCATCTGAACAACTTTTCAACGATGTTTCTCAAGTTTCTTGCTTTTATTTTTCGTTTCAGTTAGGTTTGGGATAGGTTCAGTACTGAAAATATAATTGCACTTTTTATCAAATTTTATTCCAAACTGTTATTAATAGAAACTGGGAAAATTTCAGGCATCATACAGGGAATTTCAGTTCAAACTCAAGGTCACGTGAAGGTCATAATATTACAGGTCGTTGGATTCGTCTTGACCTCTGCTATCGTATAGCGATAATAAAAATATATCGTTCCATTTAAAAAAACTTCGATGACCTTGAAATCTCAAAAAATATAATTTTGAACAAATTTTCTTGCCTGTCATAATATTTGCCCCTCTGAACCAACTAATGTTTTCCTGTGAAATTTTGTTCTACTATAAAAGACAAGCGAGATATTATAGATGCTCGAGTTAGGTGAAACACCCTGTATAGAAAAATCCATAAAATCCCCTTTCAATTGCCAGAGCCCCCCTAACATACTTCAAGGTCATCATAATCGATGAGGAGGACCTTCCTCGAAATATCAAGTCAAGTTGAATGGGAACGTGGATGGTGGTGAGCGAGTTTATTTTACCTGCCGATCAGCTGAGCGTTTTTCATTAAAGTCAGCGGCTTGTCGGGAATGACAGCGTTATCGATTAGGGGCGCGAACGCGGGCACGTACTTCGGCTTGTGAATCTTCACGTCCAACAGCGTGTTCACGTCCTGACTGCGCAAACAATGCGCCAGGTCGGCGTCGGTGGTCGTAGGGCAATTCAAAGCGTGCGCCACCTGAAAAATGGTTCGTATCATTCCTCGGCGGCGCGGAATGAACCTTCCGGGGATCGTGGTGCCTCCGCGACCGAGGCGAGACGCGCGATATTTCTTCCCGCGTGTGTTCGAATCGTGCGAAAGCGTCTCTTCCGCGCCGTTTCTCTTCTATTCCGTTTTCTTTGATCCGTGCCGGCGTCAAAAGCGCGTCGGAACTCGATTCTGGTTCATCTCCGACGGACATTCTGGAAAACGCGAATTCTTCACTCCTCTTCAGGAACGAAAGATTTCATTACCTGCTTCGTGATCTGCAGCGGCGCTTTCCCGATGGCGTCCGCGCTCAACGCCGAACCAGACATCAGTATAGCCCGTTTGAACAGATCTGCGCACACGAACGACAATTAATAACCACGGAATCCCCCCAAGGATACCTGACAACCGGTGTGTCTTCCTCCGGCAAAATATTAAGTCCGGTTATTTTTCATTGCGCAATATAATTATTGAACGGACACGCCGGGGCATTGTGCTCCCGAACGGACGGGAAGATCGTCCCTTCGGCCTCGGTGGCAGGTGAAAAATGATCACCGTCACGCTCCTCTTTCGCGACCTCTCCCGGAACTGTGTGAGTCCTTGTGGAAAATAGGATGTCCACGGAACCCCGTACGGTCGCGAGTTCCCGCGCTTCTGAACGCGGTCATCAACGGATAGAGAGTCGCCTGACGTATGATTGAGTTACACTACTTGAACGCGCGGTACTGCTCGTGTCCGTGCAAAAATCACCCAATTCGCAATTTTCGGGATATCACTGGAAGAATCGCGCAGAGAAATTCCACAAGTTTATCCCCGGTCAAAAAATTAGGGCCTCGAATTATCTTCGCAAACAATTTTCCGTTTCTCCTGGAAAACCCTTTCCCGTGTTCTGTTACCTTCGTGCGTGCCATATGTTCATTAATGTCTGTTACTGCACGAGAAATACTATGGCAGTAAAATCGAGGATACAGCACACGGAAGATATCTCATTCGATATAAGAGTGACGTGTGAAAACTGTACCGGCGACCCTAGTGAATAAAGAAATTTTGTAACAGTTAAGTACCACAGATAGCTCTAGATTAAACGTTGATTTATACGTCATAAAAAATGCAATACTAAGGAAAAGATTACGAAGTTCGAAATCTTGTCTGGCACAGCATTGAGTCGAATTACTGATCAGATTGGTAATCAATCGAATCAATTTTTGACATTTTTTGAAATTATACACGCAATTGTCTCAAGAATTTTGCATTGCTCGAAAAAATCGTGTCAGACCAAACAGCTTCGTCGGAGCATTCGCCGACCACTTGTCTGACCGCGGTTGACCAATTCTACTAGCCGACATTGATCTTCCCACTCCACTTACTTAGATTGAACACGAATACGAACAACAAAACGAGCCTACGCCCAAAACCTGAACGCACGACTATTGTTCGAGATTGTTGTCGTTTGCTCGTCGAATAAATTCCTCCGGCCAGCCTCGCATTTTTCAAAGTAGACCCTTATCAATGCGGCGAAAATGGGGGTTACGTGTTCCCCTAAAAGCGTTCCCTTAATATCCAGGCATCGCAGAAGTCGCGAGCACGCGACGCCGCTATAACCGTTACCTTTCTTATTAGCCACCGGGCTGATAAGCAGCAGATTAGCAAAAATGGCGCCGGTGCCGTGTCCGAGGAGGGTGACGCTGTCCGGATTGCCCCAGAACTCGGCAATGTTCTCTCTGATCCACAGTAGCGCGGCTATTTGATCGAGCAGCCCAAAATTGCTGGCCGAGTTGTCACTCGTCCCGGGTCTCAAAAATCCTGCGTCAAAACAGAAAAATAATTTTCTACAAATTTCTCCGTGGACACAATTATTTATCAATATACTTCAAAATGCAGGAGTATTATACGGTCGCAAAAATGTTGGATAATCTTTAACCAGTTAAGCGCATTTGACGTGTATACACGTCGGACCAAATCTCTATTGCGGTGCGATTGATGTTAATGAATTGTTAATTTCTTAACGAACAAAAATGTAATTCCTTCTCATTTTGCTTTACTTTTTCTCGTAAAATTTATAACAGCGGCAATTGGTCTGCGTTCGACGTGTATACTCGTCATAATTTGATTTTAATTGCGCGTCTGTGAGGCATTTTTAAAATTAAATTCCACAGTTAACTGGTTAAAGGGGTGGTTCCCGAGGTCGTTTGGCGAAGGTTAAGAGATCAGTGGTCGATTTAACTTGAAACACTAAATCTCCCCTAAATAACATCCGCGAACATCCGAACAAAGGATTCAGCGAAACAGAGATGCTTCACCGGAGAACAATATCCTATCCGGTGGAATGAATCAGCCGTAACTACCCCCATTAAAATATCGAGACGCCTAGGTAAAATAACAGCCTATCCGGTGCACCAAGAAATCAGCCCGAAACGTAAACTACCCTCGTGCAACCGGATCGTTCTTTTTATTCGTGCGAGCACGGCGCCCGTGCGGCCGTATTTTTCCTCCCTTGTTTTGCAAAGGGCTGAAGTTATCCGCGGACTTCTCACGAACTAACTGTGCGGCGGGCCGCGGGGGAAGAGGGGCTGGCGGCGGCGTTGGCGGCGGGCGAAGTTAACTAAGCGCCTTCCCAGGCACTTTAACCTAATTTATGATTATGGTTCCGCGGCCTCTTCTTCCCGCTTCTATTTTTTTTTCTCCCTCCGCTCTCGCTACCACTCTTAAAGCACCCCACTTGTCGGATGTAGCCCCGGTGCAGCTCGCGCCGCGACGTCCGTCCATTTGCATTGCGCGCGGAGCTCGCGTTATCATTTTAGGGGAAAGGATAGGCGGAAGATCGTCGTTACAGGGACCGCAGAAGACTGACGGGGGAGGGGGGAAGGAAAAAAATGGACCAGGCCACGGAAAAATGGCGGGGATCGATGAGAAGTTTCGGGGCCAGAAGAAAGCCTTTGTCTCCGACCGCCAGCTTCTTCTCTCGCCGAGCAACCGTTCTCTTTCGCGATACACACTGCCCGAAAGTTCTCCAAAGTTCCCACCGTCTTCGCAGGTACAGTCGGAGCCAAAAAGATCGGACACCATTTCTTTTTCTTTTCGTATTGTAGGGTTATCAATGAGACACCGTGTTAGAATGATTGTTTAGAGTGACTGTGGACGCGACATTGTGGCGCCAACGTGTTTGGGTCCTGCGTGAAAGGAAGTCTGTTTGGGCCGAAGTGTGCAAGAAGAGTGTTTGGGTCTCGGTGACAAGAGTAACGTGTTTAGGGGCGGCAAGCGCAGGGCGTACGTGACTGTCTGGGTTTTCCGAATGCACGTGAAACTGATAGAGAGAGAATGAGAGTGCAAGAGAGGAAGAATGAAAGTGGGACTTGTATAAAAGGGACGAATGCGAGGGATGTTATGTCAGTCAGTCGAGAGAGAGAGAGAGAGTCAGTAGGAAGAGCGAGAGTCAGAGAAGCGAGAGTCGCGAGCGAGTGTATTAACGAAGTATCCAGTTATTAAGAGTATAAAGGACTTTAGCGAAATCGGTATGAGATCACTCCACCCGTTACGTCACACCTGAGACGTAGGAGTTTCCTCTAAAATATTCCTACAGTATGATATCGGAAGAAAATGTTAGTGAACCGATCGTGCGTGTTCGAGGCGCGACTGGTTACAAGCGAGAATAAAATTGTAACAGTTACGGTAGAGATCTTTCTGGCGGTTACGCGGAGGATACTGCAGTACGTTCGAAGAAGGTTTGGCCGCGCGCGATACGCGGGATTGAAATCGCCGGAATAAACATCCGTGGGAACGCTAACCGAATTTCAATAACTACGTCGCCGTCGGAGTGCAAAACAGCCTCCCTACCCTTAAAGTTGCTCACCAGCAATTCCGGAAATGATACTAAAATTACAGAAATTTCCATAGCCCGGCGCGAATTGATGTTACTCGCGGATCGCGCCGGGCGATAAAAAATTCCGTAAAACTTTTCGGGAATTCGGTTGCAGCGGCGCGGCGCAGGGCTCGAGGGCCGAGTTACTTATACGAGTGAACGGTAAAAGATATTGGAAGGGCGGCGCTCCGCTCGTAGTAAGATGACGGATCGATAGAGAGTCGCGGCAGGGAAATAAAAAGGAGCTCGTCGAAGATCAAAAACCGATGGCGCAGCGGAGCGCGAACGCTAATGAAGCAGAATTCCTGATTTCATGCGAGAATGCCGCCGACAGGGCTTCGGCAAGATTTCATAAATTCGCGACGACCCTTGTTCCACATTTCCTGACGAAATTTCGAAACGATTACATTTTATACTCTCCCCTAACCCGCTACAATCCATTCCCCGTTTCCTATAGTATTTTCGACCGGTTCACGCAAATTTCGAATCACGTACGTACCGAGGATGCCTAAGCGGAAGTTGATCGTGACGACGATGACTTTACCATAAGCTGACAGTATTGTACCGTCGTACGGGTTGCCGCTGTTCCACTCGTAACTCTCCCCGTGTATAAACACTATCACTGGATATCTCGGCACCGTCTTCTGGCCTGGAATCAGAAATTTTCACACAAAATTAGAAGAGTGTCGGAAAAAGAAAAAGAAAATTTGTAACAGTAAACCAGCCTGCTCTCCACCAAATCTCTGAAGACTTTAATTTCAAAATTAAGGGCAGCTAAAATAATTGATTACTTTTGGGCACCCTTAATATTTCACAGCGAAATTAATGGAATAGTCGCCGGTGGATAGTATGTTAACAATCGTAATAATCAGGCTGTGCTTTCCTGCGAGAGCGTCCTCTCTGTCAGCGGTTTTTCCGCTTAGGGTTTTTGATTTACGTCAGCCGAAGAATTATCGGCGGAGTTTGCCCTATGGAAGTCGACGGGCGCGTGAAGTCGGGTCAGTTCGAAAATTTATCACCCTCAGCCCCCGGGTCGCCGGCACCCTTGTTCCTCAACTATTCACTGTGAGTTTTCGGTATTAGGGTATCTATAAATTCTTCTCTCCCATCCTGTAGACGACGTAGTTTCCTTTTACTGAACGATCCACAAATTAGACTAGAGCGAACCGACCGGGCCACCACCCTCCAAAGCCCTCGAGATTTATTGGTAAGTCTGTTTTACGCGATTGTAGCTCCCATCGGGCAGTCAACTCTTCCTACCGACGTTCGAGTACAGCGTCGATCCCTATTTCGGGTTCGGCCTTGTCCGCGACTCCCTCCTCCCATAATATTGCAAAACCCACTAAAAAAGCCGGAAGTAAATTGTATAAATACAGTAAGTCACAGCCACGATCGTACACTGCATATAAAAATTTGATTCCTCTGGTAAAACAGTTTAGGGGATGATTTGGAAGAAGAAACGTAACAAGGATGATTATAATTGATATATTAACACGTTGAACGCCACGTCAGCCATACGTGGCTGACGGAATCATTTGTGCAGGTTTTAAAATGAATTTTTACGTTGATATATTCATTGTACTAAACTTAATTAGGATCTGTAACATGCAAGAAAGTTGGAGGATTACTCAGTATCGTACATTTAATTTTTTGCAATTTTTATTTCATTAAATAACTTAGTTTGATGTTATGGAATTGTTTGGCGTTCAAAGTGTTAACGAAACAGTTTCCACAATTCGGTCTGGAGAACATCTCACGGCTAAAAATCGTGCAGTATAAATTTTCTTGGTGCTCCCCCGGAGAGAAACGAATTCCCGAAATTCGAATTTTGCATTGACCTATGGCCGTTCTTTGTAGCACGTCGACAAAAATCGTTTCGGCCGTTCGCCGAAGGGCGAATTCCGGAGAAGAATCGAGGGGCTCAAATGACCCGGGCGCTCATCGACAGAGGGCTAACTTTGTCACGCCTTGGATTTCATAAGCCCCGTGACGGCCGGGGTCTCGTTCGCTCATTTTTCCAGAACGCAATAACTCGGCGTTGTTCGCGCCTTACCTGTGAAACATTAGAACGTTATAACGCGCTAGGGCTCTGATGATTGTTCACCGTGCTAAAAAAAAAAAAAAAACACGGCACCGCCCTTTGAGATTTGATCTTTGTCCGTGGCGCGTCACGAAGCGCGGCCGCCCCAACAGAAAGCACAATATCACTGTCGGGCACCGGTAACAACACCGGCGGCGATTGTTTAAAATAATTAAAAGCGCGCGTCACAACGGCGCGGGCGCATTGAAATCATTTCCCTTTACGCGAGGGGCCCGTGTATTTAATTAGAGAAATTGTATATTATTAAATCTAAAGAATTTCGCGCGTTATAACGAGCGGCCGTAACGAGGGTTGGAACTCGTAAACAACGGCTCGGGAACGCCTCCTCCGCACCGGCAAATGATTCGATTTGACACCCCCCCCCCCCTCGGAGGAGGGCGCGATATTTCTCTGACAGTCCATAAACGTGTTAACAGGTCGTCAGCGACAGTGATCATCCCCCTCCCCCCCTCCGACCGGTACTCCGGACGTTTATTTCTTCCCTGTTTACTTGTAATATTTTTTCCACGGTATTCCCACTCGCCCTTGCGCGCAGGGGTTGAACCCGTCTGACCCAGACGCCAGGGAAGATGTACGGTCGAGCATTACCATAACAAATTCGGGTCTCGCCGCAAAAATATTAAGCGAAGGATTACTGATATCTGCTGCGGGGGTTGCGAGTAATAAAGCACCCTCTTTTTTCTCTCGCCCCTCCGCACTCCCCTCCCCACCCCTCGGCTCCTAGATGGACGGGATAAAGCCGGATGGTAGCTTTCGAGATTGGACACGCGCGCATACCGCCCCGCCATTATATTTCACTCTCACGGAAAAAAGAGAAACGTACCTGTGTAAAACTGGCGGGGGGTGGGGGTGGAGGGACAGGGTGGAAGGGGTGAACTCCACCGAGACGTCCCTTCCGCCGGAAATTACTTAAGCAACAGACTCCGGTCCATTTTAAAGAAACATTCAGACCCCGGCGAGGACTGACTTCTTGGTAAAAGTTTCGCGGTGGTTTCGAGCGGCTCGCAGCCGCGCCGAGACGCTCAGTGAAAATTTACTCTTTTGTTCCTGTTCTGCGGGGAAGTCCACACTATCAACCCTTCCACCGACCACGGGAAAGAATAGTTTGTTGTTCCGCCGGGCCGGAGATAACTCCGCGAACTTTGATTAATTTTCGCGAGGAGAAAGCTCTTCTCGCTCTTTTATTCTCTTTTGTTTCGAGAATGCGTGGCGGAGGGTCGAAGGGATAAACATTGAGTGACATTCGGCAACAAATTTATTCGAACTTTCGTTACTGTGTTGCACGATAATTGGAAATATTAACCCTTTGCACTCGGAGCTATTTTCATTGTAAAACTAAATTTTTCTTCCGTCTTGGAATATTTTCATTTTATTCGTACGAAACTGATCCGATTTCTACATATAATATTTCAATGTTTAGTAATCTATTGAATACAAATCTTGTAATGTAACAAATATTTTGCAATATTTTTTGTAATTTCTTTGAAATAATGCCACAACAATTTCTAGCGGTGCTTCAGAGTCACCAGTCGAGTGCAAAGGGTTAAGTTTTAAATTTACACAGAATTTCAGAGAGGTTCATATTTTTGTCCTCGAGCAGCAAGTTTTGCAAAACATGCTCCATAAAAATACATAGAACTCCTTTAATTTTTATTGTTTTTGCTTGTGAAAGATAACTTGTGTACTTCAAGTACCCATAAATACGTGTGAAAAATCCTGGTACAATAAGTTCAATAGTTTTTCTGAGAGAAATTCGGAAAAATTAGTAAAAAGAAAATATGCACCCACTTCATATGAGCTCGTGCTTTCTGCATTAATGATATTTTCGCTATATCTTATATTATTAAGTATTAACAAGGTTTCGATAATCGATAGCCATAACTATAAATGACATCAGTATTTTAGGAGTCCACCAAAAATTTGACAACGTTCCAACGTGGCCGTTTACGGCGCGTTTTCGCGGCAGAAATTCCGCGGGTCAAAGGTGGCGCAGCGGGAAATAGGTCGACGCGATCATACGGTGGGCACTCTTGCAATAATAAATGCGCCGCGTGGTTGCTTCCATAAGATCGTATCGACCTATTTTCTGTTGCGTTCGCACGCAAACGTGTTCGAAAGGAGCTCGCACGATCCCACACACCTATTCAAGGGATGCTCCATCTCCATGGTTAATGACGGGGATTCATCATCGCCCGAACGTCAGAAGGATGCCCGCGCGGCGGCGCGCGTTCGCTGGAAAACCCGCGGACTCCCAACGTTTTAATTAACTTTTGTTTTTGGGTCACAGAATTTGATTCCCTCGTATTTCGGGGGAGGGCGCAGGTCGACAGAGCGGAGGAACTATGTCGGCGAGGAAGCGGAAACTGCGTTCACCCCATTCGCATTAATTTGCAGATTACCGTCGGCGCGTAGGAGTCGAATAGTTCCGGAATTGGCAGATTGGAAACCGAGCGCCGCCGTCTGTCACTTTTGACAGTAGCACAGTGAAACCTCTTCTAACACAAAGAAAAACGCTCTAAAAACGCGATGCGAAAATCTCAATAATTCCCCTGTAACACTATTTTCTTGTAACCTAACAACTTGTTATCAATTGCAGATTCAAAAGTTATTCAATGAGAATCAGAATTGGGAAGAAATTTTCTTCGAAACTAAAAAATATCACATTCTAGAAAAATAAGATAAAAACAGTATTATTCTTCTTAATATTTAAGTTTTCTGGGAATTTAAAACTCTGCAAATGAAATAAATGCATAAAGATGCCCGCAGTGTAGTCAAATAAAATAGTTTGCATTGCTTTACAATTCGTGTAAAATAGCCATATTGCTATTATATTAGCTTGTGATGGAAGGATCGAAAATGTCAGCCGAGTTTTGTAACAAAGCTTTCAAATTCTGGGTAAAATCGTAGCCGATGGCCCTTGGCCCTCAGGAGCCCTTTAAGAGTAATGCATACAGGGTGTTTCACCTAACTCGAGCGTCTATAATATCTTGCTTGTAATTTATGATAGAAAAAAATGTCAAAGGAAAACATTAGTTGGCTTACAGGTTCAAATATTATGACAGACAAAATAATTCGTTCAAGGTTATATTTTTTGAGATTTCAATGTCATCAAAGTTTTTTTGCATGGAATGATATATTTTTATTATCGCTATATGATAGCCGAAAAATATATCATTCCATTTAAAAAACTTCGATGATCTTGAAATCTCAAAAAATATAACCATGACCTTTGTTTGCCTATCATAGTATTTGTTCCTCTGAACCAACTAATGTATTTCTCTATAATTTTCTTCTATAATAAAAAAACAAGCGAGATATTTTAGATGCTCGAGTTAGGCGAATCACCCTGTACAGCGCAGGAAAAGTCAATGTAACTACCTCGCCAGGATTTTATTTTCCAGTTTGGCGCGTTGGGAACTCGATCGAGCGACATTGTAACCTAAAACGTCGTTTCGCCGTAATATTATAGAACAGCAAAGACCACGGGAAACGAGGTTCAGAAGTAAAATATGTTGGCGTACACGGTCAGGCGTACTCGGTTTATCGGACGGCCGGCAAAGTGCGCCGCGAGATATCTTTTTACCGGGTACACGGCCGTCGCGCCGGCCACGTTGCACCTTTTTGTTAAGGTATAGATCCGTGTCAATTGATTTACGGCGGACGTTGCGTCCGCAGCGACGTTCCGTCGCACCAACGGGAAAATATCCCCGGACACGAGGCGCCGTACGTCAATTTCACGCGGACTGTATCGACCGGTTTTTTAATTTTCATGGAAATTTCGCGGACCGGACGCGCGACGCGGCTTCGTTCTTCGCCTTTATCTCCGCGATGTCCTGCGAACGGCT
Source organism: Halictus rubicundus (assembly GCF_050948215.1). Classification (NCBI taxonomy): domain Eukaryota; kingdom Metazoa; phylum Arthropoda; class Insecta; order Hymenoptera; family Halictidae; genus Halictus; species Halictus rubicundus. The sequence goes on along the minus strand of NC_135153.1, from coordinate 20,112,707 downwards.
GTTGCCCGAGATTTTTGCCGGATCGCTAAAATATTTTTCGACGATAAAAACCGTAGCTGTTCGTTCCGACTTCGGGAAACGCCGCCTCGTGTCCCGTAACACGGCTTCGAGTTTCATGAATACAAATTCCTCGGGTTCGAATATATTTTGCATTTTCCGTGGAAGAACGATAGCGTATCGCCGGTATCGCGCGCGTAATAAACGAAGAAAAATTTCATTGCGCAACTACCTCGTAATATTCGAGCGTGCCTCCGAAGTACGCTAAATCAAACTCTCGGACGCGCCCCTAAATTTTGCAGGGCGCGCCGGCCCCCTTTCGCGGAAATTCGTAGCAATAACCCGGAGGCAAGAGCGCGCGAGGATCGCGGCGCGAAAACAATAACTCGACATCGACGATACGTCGAAAAGTTATACGGCCGTTGGCCTCTCGTTAAATTAAAACTTCCATTCTTCTTATCGCGCGGTTCAATTCCTAACAGCCGCCGCCCAGCGCCGCGCCCGTTGTAACTTGCACTCTGCCGGAATAATTCACGACCTCGGACCGTACGCAGTCGCTGGTGTACAGCGTTTCTGCGTGAAACAAATCAACGCTAGATTTACGAGCCAGGCTACCCGCGACTATAAGGGTCCGCGGTGGCCGGCGAGGGTGGTTTTCACCGTGGCGTAATCATTTTTATCGGCCCCGTCATGGCATTACTGACCGGCGTCGGATAAATATTTATGGCCGGCGCGTATACGGCTCCGGGACCTCGATGGCGTCGTAACTCAACCCTGCTCGGCCGATTTTCTTTTATGGACGCCACCACCGAGCGACGTCTCCACCAGGAGTTTACAGAAAGAGAGGGCCGCAACGATCGAGGGCAGCATGATCGCGAGAGATGCCAGGATTCGGGGTCAATGACGTCGAGCGGCGTCAACGGCCCTGTCCCGACGGCCACCACGCAACCCCTCCGTGCAAACCCTCCAGCCTCCCCGAAATGTACGATACCTGCCGCCATCTTGCGGCCGAGTCACGAAACTCTGGTGGATACGGGTTGCCGCTGACTGCAACAGATGTCAGCATGCATAGTGTTCACGAGGACCACAGGACGACCACCGGAATCGTATGGGTATGCCGGAACCTACATTCCAGGGAGTCAATCACTATGCCGGATCGCTATTGTTCGGTCATCCAGCGACCGAGTCGATTTTAAGGGCTGTTTCGGTGAACAGAGATAAGAAGATGGAATCGAGAGTAGAGTAAATATAATAAATAGATTCAACCAGCAACAAGACTGGCTAAAGGCCGAGAAAGGAAGTGGAATAAGCGGTCATGCTTGCGGGAGGAGCTTTCTGAGGGAATCCAGGACGCGAATGGAAAATCCTATCAAGAGACCTCAGCTCGATACCGAGAAAGAATATTGAATAGTATAACACGAGAGCGGGATGGGTTCTTGAAGTGTATTCGAGAGGGATGAAATACTATGAAGAATTTTATGAGACAAACAGTGAAATGAGAGGGTGCAATTTAAAACAGAACAAATAGATACTTGCTCCTTATCTTAATCATTTTAAACTAGTCAATTTAAAAGATTTAAACACGCGATGATTTAATCTAGCAGACTATGAAAAATAAAGCTGGGACCCTAAATGTCAAGAAATGTTCAATCACGAATTCGTTTTATACTAATTAAAACCAAAATTGTTATGTGCATAACGTTGCATTCAATATTATTTGTTTTACATATGCGTTTGTTTTATTTTAATGGAAATATTAATTACATTGTTTTCAATCTTCCACGGTAAAAACAACATTTATAACAATACAATTGATAAACGAATTCGCATTCAATTTACTCTGTCCGGGGATGTGAGGTGCATATTTCTGCAACAAATTCCAGTCCCAATTTATCTGGAAATACAGGGGATACAGTACATATTTCCAACACCGTAATTATACGTCAAAGTTATGTACGGTTACGATACAAATTGTTGTTAATGGACAAGTAGAGCAGAATTGGTCCGAAGTTTCTGTTATCGTTCACAGAATTATGATCCCAAGACAGTCCTGCATACTGATGCTGCAACTTTATACCCGCGTGGAGCAACCCGAGCAATGTTTGCCTGATTAGGATGCTTCAGGGTCATGCAAGAAATGAATAATTACTTATCTGCGTGGTTTTCAAGGAGATAGGAACACTAATGGGGTACATTCTCGGAATTAAAGTGCTGCGGTACCGGGACGGTCATTTGAATTCAGTAGAAACGCGTCGCACACTGGTCAATTTGTTCGGAAACGTGGAGAAAATTGGAAAGAGGGTATTCAGTTCATGGAATCCAATTAATGTTGCAAGTATTTCCGCATGATTCCTTGTTAGCCGCGAAAGTATCCGTCCACCCTTTAAAACCGAATAAAATTCTAAAATTGGTTCGATGCTGGAAGGATTAAAACTGGGTAATTTATAAAAGAAATTAACCCTTAATGGACTAATGTCGCCATATAAGCAACATGGCACTTTTATTTACTGAGACTCCTAAGTAATCAATGACTTCGAAATCTAAAACAAACTTCGTAGTAAACTCAGGTTTTTATTTCTTCATTTATTATATAATCTCCATATCAAGGACAGTTTGTCATCTTTCCTGCAAATTCTCAATCCCCCCCTTATAGAAATCCAGGGTTCGTCTAGCAAAATATTAAAACTGTAAACGAATACCTGTTTCCTCTTCGACGATCGGTACGGAACTAAAGGCGAAACAAATTCTTAGCAAATAATTGATTACTTATGGGTACCCCTAATATTTTCCTTTCTACAGGGTGGTTGGTAACTGGTGGTACAAGCGAAAAGGGGGTGATTCTACGCGAAAAAAGAAGTTGAAAATATAGAATAAAAATTTTTCGTTTGAGGTTTCCTTTTCGAGAAAATCGAATTTAAAGATCCGTCGGGTTCGCGTGCTTTAGTATGCGCAGGAAGTAGAATTGGTAGGTCATGATCAGACGCAGCAGACAATTCCTATCGAATAACACGCGCATTGGCTGCATTTTCAAACTCAATGTTCTCGAAAACGAAGCTTTCGATGAAAACATTTTATTCTATATTTTCGACTTCTTTTTTCGCGTAGAATCACCCCCTTTCCGCTTGTACCACCAGTTACCAACCACCCTGTATATTGGATATAAAAATGTTGAGTCCACAGTTAATAAGGAATAAACGTCGGTCAAAATTGCGAAGAAAAATGCGCATGATTTCTCAACTGTAAGTAAAAAGCAATGCACAAGGTTTCAAAGTTTGGGCCTGCGATAGATTTCTCAAAATGTTTGCCGCGTTTAATTATTCATGGCTCATAGGAACCTGAATCGATTTTGATGGAGCTTGTGCGGGTTGCTCGGCGCCCGGCCACCGCAGCCCGTTAAGAAAGTGGAAAAAGACTGGGGGTAATAAGAGGGAACGGTGGCAGTAAAAGCTGGATGGGTGTTTTCGACGCGCCGCCGTGCCGCGTCGCGGCGCGTCGCGGCGCGGCATCCGACCAGAAGTTCATTTGGCTCGCGGCGAGAGTCGTAACGCGAGTTGGCACTCCGCGAGGGAACGGTTTCCCGGAGTTGTGCCCGTCGTCGCGTTTATGAAACCACTTTTTCACCGAGAACCTCGGAACGGGTCGAAGGTTAAACGATGCTTGCGCGAGACGCCCTCGCAGGCGCGATTAATGCGGCCCGTTTCCCCGGCTATCGAAAATCTACAAAGTCGAGTCGAGTCGCGTCGTTCCGTTGTATCCGCTCGATGGGACGCTCGAAACTTTCCCAGCTGTTTTCACGGGGAGGGCGAAGAAGAGTCTACAGTATTTTCAGGGAACGGGGAAACTTCCGCGCGAAACTGCCCCGGCATTCCAGGGCCGGAGGGTTTAAACAAGTTGTGCAGATGTGTTTGCGTTCGTTTCGAATACCTGTCTAGGGTGGGGGGAAGGGGCGTTGTAACCCATTGAATTACGCAAATGCGCTCATTAACCAATTAAATCGACGATGGCGCAGGTGCGGCGCGGCGAGACGCGCAATAATTGTAACGTCCGTATTACCGGGGTGGCCCTTAATTGAAAAACTTTCCTCCCCTATTTAAATCGACTTCGTTGTTCTTAAAACAGGGCTCTTCGCACGCCGGTCACGTTCGCTCTGTGCAGCAGAACGACGCGGGACTTCGCGTGGATTAAAATTGTTCGAAGTCCCCGGTATTATTGACCCGGACTACTTCGGGGAGTAAATAAACCGCAGAGATCAGTGTTTATCTACAGATCTCGAAGTCTCCGGGGGGAAACTGTTGTTTCGGCCGCGATCGTAGGACGCTTCCGACCTCTCGTGACCGTGTTCCTTTTCCGAGAAGCAACCGAAGATCCCGTGGTACGAGACACGTTCGATGCACGCCGCCGCCGAGCGTCGAAGTCCGGGCGTACCGATATGAATTTATCGGCGCCGCCGCAACGCCCCAGACAACGACCAGTTTCGCGAGCTTTCCTCTCGGCTCGGCTCGGCACCGTTCCGCCCGAGCAAAGTGCGAAGTCGTGTCGTCCGCTTTTTACGAGGCGGCCGTGCCGCGAGATTCGCGAAGAAACGAGGCTGCCGAACGGCTGTCGCGAAACGCCGTTACACAGGGGAAACGCGGGGGTGGATCGGGAGCATGGTTTCTGCCCCCTCTCTCCCCACCCCACCCCCCCACCACGGTGGCAATCAACCCCGGTGTTGGAAACTCTCGCGGTTCGTTGCCTGTTACTCGCGGAGCGGTGCGGAGCGGTGCGGAGCGGTGCGGAGCTCGCGAGCATAACAGCGAAACGTTAATCGAGCAGCTGGCTTCGCGACCGAGCTGCCGGCATATTAAAACGGTCCTACTCCGACGCAGTTCAACTCCCTTATTGTTCTGCTAATGTACTACCGGCGTGATGCTAATTTATTAACACCTCGGCGCGGCGTCGCTCCGCGAGCCCGCTTCTTTGTGCGAGAGGAGCCGGTGTCCCTGGTTTTTCTCAGGGACCATGCTACTCGCGATCACACCGTCACACGCTATACAGGGTGTTCACGCTATTAGCGTTTGCGAAAGGTAAATACTAGAGAACAACTGAAAGTGGTAACAGTTTTTCGCGAGCATCGGCGTATTTGATTTTTGTGTTTTCACCGGCTGAACTTCACTTTGGCAATCCAGAAATTTTCAACTTTTTACTATAGAATCTTGTACATCCTGACGAGATAATGCAAGAAATTGAAATTTTAACGCGAGGAATTCACTGGTTCGAAAGTTATGCATGAATCTGTACCTGTGGATTAGTTCTCCTGGTCTGCTTAAGCATGCTGTGTTCACTTTGTGCAGAGATTTTACCGGATAAAGAATTCATAGTGACTGGACTTTTATGCAAAATGGAAATTGTCTGCATTCATTGCAGGAAACTGGAGTTACATAAAAATGTATTTCTCTTCATTATTTTACCAAGTCGAGGTTAATGTAACAGCGTCTTTAAATTCTTTATAGTTTGTTATTGTTTCGTATTTGGTCTGCTCGCTTTTACTGTAATGGAATAAATATGCCAGTTTAATTAAAACGTTATTGCCGGCAGTTCTTTGATACGCCGACGAATGGGATAAGCCAGAAGTACGAAAGGAATTCATGATAATTAAGTATGCAGCAAAGAGAAAGGAACTAATTAAGAGAATAATAATACGCGAAGAGTAAGGGGAATTTATTAGGTGCGCGAACGAAGCAAAGGTCTATACCCATATTAAAAACGAGTGTGGTTCGTTTGAAGGAATCAAAAGAGCAAGAAAATGCAGGAGATGCATATTAATTTATGTAATGCAAGGAGTGAGTGCAGTCGGCGAATCAAGAGGAAACACGTTCGTGCTGCTGCAAATAAATTTTTTAAAAATTCAGTAAATTCAAATTTCGATCAGCGCATCGAAACGAATCGAGCGAGAATGGTCAACAAGAACTTCGCAGGACTCCTACCTTTGAAAAATTTAGGAACGATATAGAAAAATTAAAATTAAAAGAACAACAGAACAGCACGGGACGACGTTGTCTTAGAACGACGCTACTCGGAATAATAAAAACAATAAGAAACTTGAATGGAGAGCGGAGCAGTAATTCCAAGTTTACAAACGCCGCTGTATCTGCGTCGCAACGTGAATGTAAATCTGAAGTTACGAGCAGTATGGTTTAACTTTTTACGTCGTAATCCTGCGAGTGTCTCATAAAATGAGAGAACTCTTTTTCCATAGCTTTCTGGATCCTTCAATAAATCCATTATAACATCACGAGCACTTGGTTGCTCTTCACGGGCCATTTGTAGTAATCCATTCTCATCTTTAACGAATGCAAATCGCAAAATGTTGTTACACCGGTAACTCCAGAAGCTTATGCACAACCGAGTAGCGTAAAATTAACATCTGCATTTGAAAAGGTATTTTCATCAGTTTTCAGCGAAACATACTTCAGAAAAGGCTTAACTTCACCTTGGCGACCCAGACATAGATTCACTTGTTCAACTTTAAACACGCATAACTTTCGAACCAGCGAATTCCTCGCCTTAAAACTTCGATTTTTGGCATTTTCTCGTCAAGGTGTACAGGATTATACAGGGTGTTTCACCTAACTCCAGCATCTATAATATGTCGCTTGTTTTTTATTAAAGAAGAAAACAGAGGAAAACACCATCGTTTCACAGAAGTAACGTTATCTCTCACGATCGAATAAATCCCGACGAATTTCTTAAACGTACTGATTAGAGTCATCGAAAGTAGAAGAATTGTGTTTACAATTTATTGTGAGCGTGTTTGCAGTTGTTAGTCAAGGTTCAAGAACATTTCTTGAAACCCTAGCGGGATCATGTGATCGTTATTTCGCTATTTACATCAAGTGCCCTACTTTTATGAATTATTCATACTCAAGGTCACGCGAAGGTCATAATATTACAGGCCGTTGGATTCGTCTTGACCTCGGCTACCGTATAGCGATAATAAAAACATATCATTCCATTCAAAAAAAACTTCGATGACCTTGAAATCTCAAAAAATATAACCTCGAACAAATTTTTTCCTCTGAGTTAGGTGAAACACCCAGTACAGTAAAAAGTTAAAAATGTCTGTGTGTCCAAGGTGAAGTGTAACCCGAGAAACAGCTAATTTCGCGACGAACGTATAAAATCCGGGGTCTAACAGCTTTCCAAACATTTTGAATCGCGCGTTTCTGTGAAAGTTTCGATTCTCCGAAAGGCAATAACGCCCGCCGACTTTCGCAAGTCGGATTTCCGAAGGATCTACATCCGAGGCACTCGATCCTCCTCCGCCGCGAGGGTCGGCCGTTCAATATCTCTCGGTTTCTTTGAAACATGCCGAAATAACGATTCGGCGGACAGATAATCTGACGTTGGTTGGTTGACGAGGGTCGAACACGGATAAGGAAGAATTCCCGGGGCTTAGCGATCTCGTTACGACACGATTTGCCTAATCTCCTCGGCTCCGTTGTTTCACGGCGCGCGTGTCCCCGGCCGAGGGGGATGGGAAATCTGAATTTGGAAGAATGTCGTCAGGGAGCATCCGAGACAGCTTCAAAGCCTGGACCGGAGGAAGACGGAAATCTCTGGCCGGGGGGTGAGGAGAGGGGGTGAGGAGAAAGGGTGGTCGATCGGCCGATCCATCTCGCAACAAGGTTAGCCGCGCGCCGCGATTTCCGTTGCTCTTTGAGTTGCGAGAGGGAAAAAGGTGGTTAGGGTATCTCGGGCAACCGTGCGGAGGGGGTTGACGGGATCCTCGTGTCCGGCCCGACGGAGTTTATCACGGCCGAGGTAGCTGATAAACGGATCTGTTTATGGAGAACCGGGGCACGCGAGAGAGGTCCGATCGTAGCGTCGGCCTATCTGCTCGAGACGCTCCCCGTAATACATCGGGATACGTGTAGCTCGGATTGAATAGCGTCGTCCGGGATAATGGAAGGCTTTGCCGGACCATGTATCCGCGCCGCGCGAGTCTGCCTCGTATCGAGCATTCGGATCTCTCACGGTTCTGTTTCCTGGCCGGCGAGCCGGAAGATAAAGAAGAAATAAAACCGGGAAAAAAGAAAGAAAAGAAGGAAAAGAAGAAGAAGGAGAGAAGAATCGCTTTCTTCCAGTACCGGTGGCCTGGCCGGCTCTTCCATCGCTCAGACGGAATCGGGTCGAATCTGCATGGAAAATCAAACGTGTTTGTTTAACGATAGGGATCGATGACTTAGCGACCGGATCGAGCCATTTATTCGTCGCCTCCCGCGCTGTTTGCTCGGTCGTCTTTCCATCCGTTGCCTTTTGTTGTGCTACTTGATGACTCCAGTCTATTTCTCTGTTTGGCCACTTGTCGCAGAGAAATAGGGATTCCGGGGTCAGGCGAACGGGCGCAGCTCGCCGGAAGATTAGGCGACCGGAAATCGGTGGATCGGTAAACAACGGAAACTCGGACCGCTCGCTGAACGCAAACAGTCTTTGCGAATCCCCTTGGTCACTCGACTCTACCCGCGACCAGGAATATATTGATCTAATCGAGGGTATCGGCACGAGCAGCAACGACCTTGGACATCATCTAGAGGAGCCCGGGGATCGGTGGTTACTCGTTCGCGCACACGCATCCTATAAAACATGCACGCTATACTCGCGTCACGAATAACGACGTATCCACCGACCCGCTGCGGCCCCCGGAAAGCGAATGGTCGAGGAGGTCTCAAAGGGAGCATAATTCTTTGAGATGAAAATGCGGAGACGAATGCCATGCGACGCTCCGTGCAACGGATTGCTGGATCCCCGCTCGGAACGAAATGGCTCGATCACTGACTAAGGGATGATCCCGAAGAGACATCCCCGGATCGTCATCACACCCTCGGAGCACGCCCTTGCAAAAATATTACACGCGTACCTTGCAGAACATAACTGCAACTTAAATTTTCGAGAGTTTTCAATATTTATTTTACAAATCGCGGAATCATTCTAATTCTCGGATTTCGAGTCTCGAAGGTGATAGCAAGATGGCAGATGACCACGAGTATAAATCTAATACAGTGAACTTTCGATATAAGTCACTTGCGCTGTTCTGGCGAGTGACACTTAGGCGAAATCTGTGGCTCTCGCCGAACGTTGCATTTGAAATACACGCTGGAAATGTAAAAGTTACTATCCGTGGTGGTGTGGGTAATTCCAGTGACCTTGAAACGCGAGGATCGCAGCGACTTATATCGGGAATTCACTGTATACATTTTCGAACATTGGTCAAAAAATTTCTTGAGAATATTACTCATTACCCGCACTAATCAAAATATTTAGAAACATTTTCCGGTACAAGTCAATCTTGCAGATTGAACAATTTGAATTTGCCATGGATGTGTTTTTAAAACACCATTTTACGCAAGTACGTGACCATCATGATTCTCAGCCAACCAAACAGCTAGGTGAAAAGAGTTAAACAAAAAGAGTGCGGAAACATGATTTGTTGAACCGGCGCACACGAGGTTCGCGAAAATAATTTAATTACAAAATATAATTGCTGGAAAAATTTTTTCACGCAAGGATGCCAATAACGTAGTAAAATGCGAATAATGAAAAAGCACCAGTTTTATAATGAAAACAACGCTTTAACAAAAATTCCCATTTGACCCAGTTCTTCGTTTCGAACCGACGTGAATCACTTCCAACAATTGAAATGACTAAAAAAATGGAAAAAATGTTCGAACACATTTGCACAGGTCACGGAGGTACTTATACAAGTCGATAGAAGTTGCTCTTAATTATAATGAAAAAAGACTTATCGCCGATCGAAAGCAATGGAAAATTTCGTCGGGAAGATGGTGGACGGTTATGTGTGTCTTCTAATTTCCGTAGGAAAATAAATCGGAATAAACAAGCTCGGTTGTAATTTCCGTGGTATTTCCGCGGGTCGAGTTTTACTATCCTAGGATTAAAAACTGCGGTAGTTGTAAATACGCCGGTACCCCTGGCAGTAGGAATTTCATTGCACGCGATAACTTATTAGCAATTATGTTCTCGGCGGTAGCATCAACGCTCCGGCGTTGATATAATACCGCTGGTGCCTGAAATCATGCATTCCCAGCGACTACAGCTTATTTACGTTCCGACGAGCCTGAACGATAAACGAGGAGGAACAGAAAAAAAAAGAATAAAAATAAAAGAAGACGACGAGCAAGAATCAGCCGAGATCGATCCGTACGTGTTTGCGTTTGACGTTAAATAATATTGCCCTAGCCGCCCCGGCCGGTGTTCTCACTGTCCCATGGATCCTTGTTAATCGTTTATGGAAACGAATACCCTGCACGTGGCGGTGATACGGGATCGCCTGTGACGTCGATATTTTGTTTAGCACGGCGATACGTAAAATAACGTCGTATTTATTATTTTCTAGCTGCTACAGTCTCTCCTTATTCGCGTTGTCGCCGCCAGCAGGATCGATATTTACATATCGCTCTTACAGATCCAACAGCCGATTAATCGAATCAGGCAAAATGTTATAACAATCAATTATGGCACCAAAAACAGTTTTTTTTTATTAAGCATTTGAAACCCCTCTGGGTTTATTTCGCTATACAGGAATAATATAAGTGGGTACAATAATATAGAATACAGAAATAATACAAGAAGCATACAATAATAATACAAGTGAATACAATAACAATGTCCGTTAACACTAAATATGCAGATTGCAATTTTTGAAAAAAGAATGAATACTACGACAAGCTTCAATATTTGGACCAAAAAGAGTTCTGGCTGTCCTGCGTAGGAACTGCGTACGAAAATTCATAAAATTCATAAATACACCGACACTATAAATATGTGAATAACGTCGATATGAAACTTCGATGTGAAATTTGTATTTTTCTGATCTTTCACTACCAGAATTTTCAGCTGAAAGATATCTGCAGTATATGTGTTATTTGACATTTGTTCGATATTTTTTCCGAATTCCCGCAGACGACTTGGGACAAATATGCCCAAAAACAATTTTATTTCATTTTACCCCGTAACTACCCCTCCGGCATAGATACCCTTCCTTCATAGTTACAATATTCTATTAAACGATTAAATGAAAAGAGATACTGTCGCAGAGAACGACGCAAAATTCGCGTACTTTCGTCCCGAATAGCAAAAGTTCGAACGCTTTCGCGAGCCCCGTGTAGCTTGGCAGCCGTTTCCGCGAGAAAGCGATTTCTAATCCAATCCGGCTAAATCTTCCGCTGACAAAAAACCCGTCTCAAACTACTTGTTGATTCGAGGGACCCCTCCGTATTCCGGCAAAAGCTCGGCGAACAAGCACACCCGTAGAATAATTACACGAGATTGAACAACTTAAATAATTGCTTTGCGCACCCACTCTCGAGTTTGCAGAACTTCTTCCCGTCTGCACTTTCGAAAAATAGAGTTACCCGTGCTCGGAACAACCGACGTTTCGGACTCTCTACTTTCCGCCGGGACGTGTAATTGAAAATAAATCGGGGACTCGTTGATTCCCGCGAATGGCGGGCACATTTAAATGCTTTTAATTTGTTAGTTTCCGACGACCAAGATTATTCGTTTTTAATCCGAGTGCTGGGAAAATAAAACGGTGTAGCTTTCTTCGGCCGATTTCGATCAAAACGCGCATTTTAAATTTTCATTACGCGGTCAAATGAAAAAGTTTTGCCTTTTTATTTTCGACGTGGAAGCTTGCCAGTTGCAATTTTTCAAAATCTCTTTTCTATTAGGTTGGCAAGAAAGTAATTTCGGTATTTTTAGGTGAAATAAAATCCAGTTTTTTATCAAAGCAATGAACTTTAATCAATCAAATATTTTCCATCTTGTTCTATGATCTTTTGCCATCTTTCTGGTAGCTTCATAATTCCGCGCTCATAAAACTTCTGATCCTTTTCGGTGAAAAACTGATACAAGTGCGATTTCAGACCATCATTATTAGTGAAAGTTTTACCATTCAAAGAGTTTTGTAAATTTCGGAATAAATGATAATCCGATGGTGTAATGTCAGGGCTATATGGTGGATGTGACATCACTTCCCAACCAAGCTCCAATAACTTTTCAGGTGTTATCAAAGATGTGTGTGGCCTAGCGTTATCATGGTGGAACACGATTCCTTTGCGATTTGCCAATTCTGGCCGTTTTTCTTTGATTGCTATGTCCAGTTTTGTTAGTTGTCGACAATGAACATCTGAATTAATGGTTTGGTTCCTTGGGAAAAGCTCAAAATACACAATACCTTTGTAATCCCACCAAACTGACAACATGATATTCTTTTGGTGCAATTCAGCTTTCGGCGTGGTTTGGGCTGATTCGTCACGCTTCGACCATGATCGTTTTCGAGTTGTGTTATTGTAAACAACCCATTTCTCATCACCAGTGAAGATTCGCTTCAGAAAAGGGTCGATTTCATTTCGTTTGAGATGCATATCGCATATGTTGATGCGTTGCGTTAAGTAAATTTCTTTCAATTCGTGTGGAACCCAAATATCGAGCTTCTTAACGATTCCGAGACTTTTTAAACGATATTCTATAGTGGTATGCGAGACATTTAACCTGTCTGCAATCTCTCGGGCAGTTATACGACGATCCGATTCAATAATGGCTTTCATTTGGTCATCATCAACTTCAGATGGTCGACCGGAACGTTGGTCGCCTTTAAGTGAGAAATTTCTAGAACGGAATTTTTTAAACCAATTCTGACAGGTGCGTTCTGTTAAGCAATCCACATCATAAACTTCACATATATGTTTGTGAGCCTCGGCAGCTTTTTTACCTGTACGGAAATAAAGAAAGCAATATGTGCCTATAATGTTCGTTTTTGCACTCCATGTTCAAATTGACACAGAGCTAAAAGATGCAGTTATTAAATGTCAGAAAGAAAACAAATGCAACGTTGACAGAAGTCAATCAAACAAAACATAAAGCCATCTATTAGCGAAAACCGAAATTACTTTCTTGCCAACCTAATATTTCGTAAACAAATGCTTCGAATTGATCGGGCCGTTCGGTACAATTGTAAAAACGGCGTTCCACGTACGAATCACCGTAATTATGACCGACGAGGAAGCAGGATCGTCGAACCAATCGCGGGCTCTAATGATCAGCGGCGTTATTAAGCGGCACAGTAACGTTTCCCGGGGGCTGCCCGTTTAAATGCATGAAGCGGAGCTCAGAGCCGCGGTCGGAGTTATCCGATATTGCGACGCGACGGCAGAAACCGGGCAGGTTTTGCCCCGTGTCTGGATATATTTACGCGGGCCACGATAACCGGACTGTCCTTTTTAAAGCGTGGCTTAAAAGCTTTTCTGCCGCGTCGGGGGAAAAAGCCCGTCGTAAACGCCGCGGTGACCACGACTTTCGGGGAATACTAATGTCCCCGGGAAAATTCTTGCCAGTCTCGTGCCATCCCGAATCCGTTTCCGCTCGGTGCGCACCGGCGCGGCGCGCCGGCACTGCACCGGACAGGACGTATAGCGCTTCGACGCTGAAATTTCTTTCTTCCCGCGACCGAGCCCACGAGTCCTCGCCTCCGGATTACAGGACAATGTTACGGAATCCTAGCCTCGGGCCACACGGTCCAATGAACGCTCACGGTATTGTCCACTGCGAGAGGATTAGCCTTCGCGAAACTTAATGTTCGGTTTTCTTCGGTACGTTTCTACCGTAGCACCGCGATACATCCGCGATCCACACGATAATCTCGAAACTCGCATTCTCGTCGCGCGAGTCTTCGTAACCGCAAAAGTTGCTAATTAAACGCGCGCGGTATGTTTCCGGCCGGAATGTCGCGCGACTCTTACTGGCAATCATGTGTTCCAACTCTTACGCAAGAATTTCGACCAGCCTAGGCTGGACCGAATTTCTACATCCGACTTACGTAATTAGCACCACTGGTAATACTGTAATTTTTCCTGTTAAGGATATACTGTCGGGGACAATGTTAAGTGGACACTCTTCAAAATCGCATAACTTTTTTAACGCGTTCGGCGCCGCGTCACCCATATGTGGGTGACGGAATTATTTGTACAGGTTTTAAAATGAATTTTTACGTTGATATATTCATTGCGCTAAACTTGATTAGGATCTGTAACATGCAAGAAAGTTGGAGAATTACTCAGCATCATACATTTAATATTTTGCAATTTTTATTTCATTGAATAGCTTACTTTGATATTTTATTTTTATTCCATCGAATAACTTAGTTTGATTTTATGGAATTTTTGGGGTTTCTAGTTGGGCGTTCGAAGTGTTAAGATTGATGCAAATGACTTGAATTTTTTTCTTAGGTGTGAGACCGACTAGTTTGCTAGACGAGTAAACAAAAATTACTTTAGATTACAATTGGTTGGAATCATAAAAAATGAAGAAATGATGATTTTTCAATTTTTTTATCTGAGCCTATAACGATAATTTAAAAAATGCATTTTGTAGATTTCGGTAACTTATATTCATACTGAAAATTTCATCAAAATCAGTCAACGTTGCAACGAGCTTACGTTTTAAGATGAAAACTTAAGAGTGAAAGTCGCAGATTTTCGATCTTGCCAGGGAATTTTGCCCTTATGTGATCATCTTTAAACGTTTGTAGCTTATTGCAACGTTCACCGATTTCAATGAAATATTCAGTATGCTTCTAAGTTACCAGAATTAAATTATCGTTGTACACTCAGATAAAATAGTTGGAAAATCATTATTTAAAAATTTTTATCATTCCAACCAATTGTAATCTAAAGAAATTTGTGTTTACTCATTGTCTAGCAAACTAATCGGTCTAACGTCTAAACAAAAATTCAAGTCATTCGGACCAATTTTAAAAAAGTTATGCGATTTTTAAGAGTGTCCACTTAATATCGCTCCCGACTGTATGTATAGCTAAAATTAATGGTCTGACTAATTCTTGAAGTATTACAAAAACAATAATTATTTATTTACTCGCCCCTATATACAGAAAGAAACTAGAGTGATTTATTTACTGAATTAATTGAATGTAATAATGCTTGCAAATTAATGTTATCTTGAATATCCGAATTTCAAGCATCCAAAACCAGTAATATTTTAGATTCCGAAGTTTCCGGAGTCCGGTCAAAAAATCTGTGGAAAAGAATTTATCTCAAATATCTTGAACGTTGACTATCGTGTTTGAAGTTTTCCACGCGTGTGTAATGTAGTCGCGAAGCAGGATAATTGACAGCGATGTAGCTCGGCGGTGGGGAGCCGCAATTTATCGAAAGGGTTGCCAGTGACGGAGACCCGCGTTTCACGCAACCCACCCACACACACACACACACACGGCCTCGCGCACGGGGCTCGATCGTCCCGGCGTGGTTTTTCGACACCGGACACGCCGAGGGCGGGAAGTAGGACGCAATGTCCGACCGTGGCAAATAGTCCGGCAAATTACAGCGGCGATGACTGGTGAGCAACGGGCAACAAAGTGTGACTACGCTGGTAGCTTGTAGTTTACAGGATCGGCCCGGCTCCATAATCTGGCACAGACGAACCGGTGGATTCGAGCGGCCAAGGGGGTTGATGGTCGGGGGTTACAGGGTGGTTCGCTTCGAACGACACCGTGCCAGAACGAGAGCCAACACACAGCTAACCGGGTGGGACGAGGACGGAGGAAGATTTAGTGAGAGACGCGCTAACGAAAACAGAGGGATTCGACCTAGCGCTGAAACAATATTACAAGGGTGAATAAAAATATGTTGCGCGGTTTGACAAAACCAACTTCGTCTGCGTACGGTTCGCGTTACAATTTACACGCGTTTACACAGGATCTCCCACATAACTCTTAACAGCTCAATATCTCAAAAACTGTGCAGTCGATGTCAAAGTTCTTGGACTTAAATTGCATGGATCTGAAGGGCCTTTCTAATCACGTAAGCGTGAAGTGGCGCCCCCCTTTCCCTTTAAAGGGGGCGGGGCTACCTTTATAATTTTAAGTCGAACCCCCTATAAAACGTTACATATTTAGATTCTACCGGAAAAAACAAGTAAATTTTGTCTGAAACATTTTTTTGTCAAATGTTTCCGTAATGAGATACAACAGTCTGAAGTTTCGACTTGTACAGTCGGCGACGATATTAAGTGGACACTCTAAAAAATCGCATAACTTTTTTAAAATTGGTCCAAATGACTTTTGTTAGATGTTAGACCGATTGGTTTGCTAGACAATGAGCAAACAAAAATTTCTTTAGATTGCAATTCGTTTCAATGATAAAGACACGAAAATATGATGATTTTTCAACTTTTTCATCTGAGTCTATATGCATACTGAAAATTCCATCGAAATCGGTAAACGTTGCTGCAAACGTTTCGAGATGAGAGCTTAAGGGTGAAAGTCGCAGATTTTCGACCTTACCAGGGAATTTCGCCCTTGTGTAATCATCTTAGTGGGCCACCCTGTATATAAAAATCGAAAAGTTGCAACCCTTCGCTCGCATTAGCGTGTTCACCGCTTGACGCGAAGGGGGATTCCCCCAGTGGCGGGGATAGAGTACTGACAGTTACGGTAGAGATCTCGGCGACAGTTACCGAGAGAATACTGGCGACGCGAAATCTGTTCCCCGAACGATTCGGATAAACGGATGGGTGTTGTACATATATAAAAATTGTATAGGTGGCGGCGTCGCAACAACGACTATTGGGGTAGACAAGAAACGACGAGGCGCAGGGGGTGAGAAACCGTAGGGGCGAGCCGGCAATTTCGAGCGGGCAAGCATGTACTCGTGTCCCGGTTGTTTGTATTCGTAGCGGCGGCATTGCCTCGAGCGTCGTTTTCCGAAATTACGAGCCGATACCGTTACAATCGGTTGAGCGATGCACCGCCGCTGCACGTCAATCGCTATATATTTTCAGCTAATCGATCGCCGCCACTTCCGACCAAAATAGATCACCGCGCCTAGACGCCATCGGACGTGTCGGCCGGCGTGGAAATAACGGCAATGAATTTACCGCGGTTTTTGATAGCCTGGATTCAACGAGCTCCCCGTCCCCCACCCCGTTCACCCCCTTGTCTAACCCCCAGCCCGTCGCCGCTGTCGATCAAATATTGCTCACGCTCTCGAGGATTCGATCGACGACCCACGATCGTCTCCGACGATTCTTCCGGGGATGATTCACGGTTCCTCGAGAATACACATATCGAGCAATAAAATTGAAACAACGGAACCATTTTTCCAGAAAATCCGTAGTGCAGACAATTATTTAAAAAGACTGTACATTCGTGGGCACGGAAGGTACACGTATAATGTCTTTTTAAACATTTTTTTTCACCGCGTTCTGAGCGAGTCATGGCGGTAATAATATGAGGGCATTTTTAAATTCTTTTCAGCCTTCCACAGTTTTAAACTGCGGATCTACACTTTTGTCGTAAATGCATAAAATCCGCAGTCTAATAAGAATGTTTTATAACCGGGGGTTTTATGCGAGGGTTCCAGGACCCTTCCTCCTGGAAATAACTTTCGCAGTTATAATTGCTTTTAATTATCAAGCAAAGCACAGGAACGCGGCACGTATCATGAATCGCTCGTCTTAATTTGTCCACTGCTTGGAGCGGTGAATTATGAGAATAGCATGTGCATAAAGATGTACATTATTCCCGGCCTAATTTCCATTTATAATGCCGCGCGAAGATCGTAGGGAGGCTCGCTTCGCGGGAGTCTGCAATTTAAATCTAATTCCTTCAGCGTGAAACGGATTGCGTGTACCACAGGGTACATCATTCAAATGATTATCAATTTAATGGTAACAGGATGAACAAATATGGAACATCGTTTCACGTCAAACTATTTGGGAAACATTTCATTTGTTGGATATAATTATTCGAGTATCCCTTGATCACGAATAAAGTAAGCGGTAGCATCACAACTACTGGCAAATAAATTAAATAATTTGAAACTGAATAAATAAACGCTTGCATAGACGATATACTGATTGCATACATACATACTCGTCGCATATAAGGGAAATGTCGATACAAAAATGAGTATGTTTGGTTTTTTATAATTTTTTTGATGTTATTTATTTTCGTGTTGTGATACGCGGTGTAAGGGTTGCGCGAATTTTCTGCCTAATTAATGAAGGTTTCAAGCACACTTCAGCATCAGGAAGACGCGCTGAAAACAAGAAAACGAGTCTCCCTCGAGCCACTCTTGGCAAACGTCTCGGTCAGAAATTGATCCATAAATTTCCGAAGCCGTTTTTTATTGTCCGAACCGTGGGGCGATACGAAGCGGACCGTACTGTTGCTGTTTAAAAATGAAAAATTTACTTGCCCGCCGTTTCCCAAGGTCATTCCGGGATCAAACAAACGCGAGCATCATTCATGCTCCATGATATCCTACTCCCGGTGAGAACGTTCTTCCGTATCTTCCGTAATATCCAAGATATTTCCCTGGGGAGATTAAAATACAACAGGCCGTACACGGGAAGAAAACAGAGCCGCGGAGACTGTACACGGGGCAGGAGAACTTAACTGGAATATAAAGGAAACGTTGGAGCAAAAGGATGTTACGGAAAAGTGAGAATCGAATGTGGAACGACCACGGAACGGAACTGTGAAGGGACGCGGGAAGAACGCGGGACAAATAAAAAGCTCGCGACAGAGATCGATGTATCGTCAGTCTGCGTGCGCTAATTTCATGGTGCGTGCGTCGCGCAAGACGCATCGAACGTGAACGACGACCCGGATACACCAAGAGACACGAAGAAGCGTTACTTAGCAAAAGGGGAACCTTTGTATTCCGTGACTGAGCCGATCCCTTCAGCCTTTTCTTTCGCCGTGTACAATAGCCTCTTTAATCTCGAAGAACGCTGCCATGTACAATTTTCTAAACCCCCACCTAGCGGCTGAAAACCCAACAAGCTTTAATCAAAGATTAACTTTGTGATAATTGTCCGTACAATATACGGGGAAATCCAGAAAATTTTTATGGTGCCCCTTCTCATGGTAACCAGTGTCGCCAGACCAGGGGAACTGAGGGGAATACCCCTCTCCGTCATCAACGAATTAGTCGTTGGTGGAACGTGGGGGAACAGCGCGGTAGAAGGGGAAGTTAGAGTGAGGGAACAGCGCGGTAGAAAGGGAAGTTAGAGTGGGGGAACTGCGCGGTAGAAGGGGAAGTTAGAGTGGGGGAACTGCGCGGTAGAAGGGGAAGTTAGAGTGGGGGAACAGTCTTGTATAAGGCGAAGTTAAAGTGGGGGAAAAGCACGGTAAAAGGGGAAGTTAGAGTGGGGGAACAGCCTTTTATAAGGGGAAGTTAGACTTGGGGACCCGGCCTGTAGAAGGGGATGTTAGAGTGGGGAAACAGCCTTGTATAGGGGGAAGTTAGCGTGGGGGAACCGCGCGGTAGAAGGGGAAGTTAGAGTGGGGGAACAGCCTTGTATAAGGGGAAGTTAGAGTGGGGGAACAGCCTTGTATAAAGGGAACTTAGAGTGGGGGAACAGCCTTGTATAGGGGGAAGTTAGAGTGGGGGGACCGAGCGGTAGAAGGGGAAGTTAAAGTAGGGGAACCAGTCGTGATCTGGCGACACTGCTCTGACATGTCATACTGAGACAATCCTTCCCAGGTCTCATAGAGCGTAACTCGAACAGAGGTCGAGGAAGGTCAAGTCTCGTCGTTACCTCAGCCGCGTCTCGGCGCGAGTGGAAGAAGAAGAAGAAGCGCCGTTTCGTTGATGTCGGTCCGGGCCGCGTTCGCAAAGTAAATAGCGTCGGGGCTCATTAACGCGTCGATCCATCGAAACGTCATTATGCGCGTCGCGGACTGTTTCGGGTTTACTCTTGTCGGGATTAGCGGGGCGACGATTGCCGGATCGGCCGGTCGTGCGGCCTCTGGCTTGCCCGCTGCTGTAACCCTAACCCCCCCCCCCCTCGTTGATTATCCGGCAGCGTTTGATTAATTGCTTCGTTAATTCATTCACGGGGCCCCGATTCGATGCGCAATAATCGGCGCAGGGTCAAGCGACGCGTGAAAGGCCGGACACGGTTTTCGACCAAGCACCGAGACGACGTCCGAACTGCTCGACGTTCCAGCGGAATGGCGTCACGGACCACGCTTGTCGGCGGACTGTAACTTGTCCTTTCCTTCGAGCTCCTGTCAAACCTCATTTGTCAACGGCTACCATTTTCAGGGTAGATTGATAGGACCTCCGCTGTCCTATCCGCTGCGTGCGGTACCAACGTAGGTGCCGAGCAGATGTAGACGACAAAATGAAGTTCAGAGAAAGGATAAAGCATTTCGATGAACGCAGATACAGCCTGGAAAAAATTATGGAGAGGGAGGTAGATTATGGAGGGAGGGGCATTATTATTCGGACACTCTTAAAAATACTATTTTCTAATATTAGACTATACGACTTGAATTATTTAGAAAAGTCATTTCAAATGACCTCAGGAATCACCCCTTTCAAGGACGATTTTGAAACGCCCTGTAGAGTGTCTACTCGATATATGTCTAAAACACGGGTCTGGCCACGGACATGTATCGGCCAGGAGATACTAATCTCCTCGACGACGGAGGTCTCTTCAGCTTCATCACCCCTCACGGGGTATACCCCGCCGTAGTGGGGATAGTTCTAAGACTTTTATCGGCTAGGAATTTGCGACATAGTAAACACTGTATGCATTGTGAAAATTTCATCGAAATTTCACATCCCCGTTATTCCCCGAGTAGGTTAACGACCTAGTTGATCATGTCGCTATCATTTTATCCAGGAGTGTACGAATTTGTCGCGGCCCGGTGAAACTATGGGAACAGAAAAATAGAACCGAATGCCATAACTTTCGCGAACTGAATGCTCCCGGTAAATTAACGCGTCCGCCATCATCGTTTGTTCGCGCAACAGTCCCCGTAGTTACAATGTTTTATTAAACGCAACGCGTCCTCCCGATGAAATATGTTAAAACTGTAACGCACGGTTATGTGTGCGCGTGAAATCATTTTGCCCGCGCGCAGTGAGATACGTGATCCCGGTCGAAATAAATTCGCGACGCAAGTAGCCGTCCTTGTTCGGAATAAAATGGTGTTGCGGGGAATTTAATTAAAATCTCCATTTCATAACTTTCCGAAGATTCTCGGCCAGGCTGTTGCCGCGCGATGCTCCGCAATTACATCGGCGCGACAAAGCTTGCGGAAAAAATTGGGAAGAACGGACAAGAACGGGGCGGCAAAACGAAGGAAAAATTTGCGTTCTTTCTTTCGCCGCGCGAAAGAATACGCATTGCGGACTCGTTAGCGGGAACAAGTAAATAATATAGGACAGTCGATTCTTTCGGGGCTGCACTCTTTTCGCACCAGCAACCCACCATTTTTTCCTAAAAAAATGAGCAGTCATTTTTAAAGGAAATATTTTTTAAAAGTTTTAGAGTACAGTCTTCGAAAGGTGGTGCCTGTGGACTTTTCATAATTCATAATCAAGCATTATATTAGCATAGCATTATTTCATATTAAGCGTTCATTCTCCCCATTTCATAATTTTCTGTAATTATATTGGCAATTGTATTGGTAATTTTCTGACATATTTTACAGTTACTGTATTTGTCAAGAGAGACCTGGACAAATAGTCTCGAGCGCAGGGACGAAGCTAGAATTATCCGGGTGGATTAGAGTTATCAAGAATAATTTACCGATCATAATATCTAGACTGCGGATGTTTATGCAATATCCAATTTTTGTGGACAAATTTTAAGAAAGTAGAATGAAATGAAACTCTATTTTTCATGGAAACAGGCTCTGCTTATAAAAATCGTACCAAACTTTATCGAATTTTATATTATAGCATTTTTTCAAAATTTTCCATAAGCAATACATGCATAAAGTGTTTACGTCGTCCGGTGTGAGAGTTTAGGCCGTTCGAAACGGTCTCTGTAGGTCCAAAACAAATAAAAATCGTACCAAATTCTATCGAATCTTATATTACAGCATTTTTTCAAAATTTTCCATAAGCCATACATGCATAAAGTGTTTACGTCGTCCGGTGTGAGATTTTAGGCCGTTCGAAACGGACTCTGTAGACGCAAAACAAACAAAAATCGTACCAAATTCTATCGAATGTTATATTGCAGCATTTTTTCAAAATTTTCCATAAGCCATACATGCATAAAGTGTTTACGTCGTCCGGTGTGAGAGTTTAGGCCGTTCGAAACGGTCTCTGTAGGTCCAAAACAAATAAAAATCGTACCAAATTCTATCGAATCTTATATTACAGCATTTTTTCAAAATTTTCCATAAGCCATACATGCATAAAGTGTTTACGTCGTCCGGTGTGAGATTTTAGGCCGTTCGAAACGGACTCTGTAGATGCAAAACAAACAAAAATCGTACCAACTTCTATCGAATTTTATATTACAGCATTTTTTCAAAATTTTCCATAAGCCATGCATGCATAAATTGTTTACGTCGTCCGGTGTGAGAGTTTAGGCCGTTCGAAACGGTCTCTGTAGGTCCAAAACAAATAAAAATCGTACCAAATTCTATCGAATGTTATATTGCAGCATTTTTTCAAAATTTTCCATAAGCCATGCATGCATAAAGTGTTTACGTCGTCCGGTGTGAGATTTTGGGCCGTTCGAAACGGACTCTGTAGATGCAAAACAAACAAAAATCGTACCAACTTCAATCGAATTTTATATTACAGCATTTTTTCAAAATTTTCCATAAGCCATGCATGCATAAATTGTTTACGTCGTCCGGTGTGAGAGTTCAGGCCGTTCGAAACTGGCATCGGCAGGCTCGCAGTATCGTTTCGGCGCATTTCGCGTGACGTATCGTGCCGCCTTTCGTTCATTGATCTCGGCCGCGCCATATATCACGTGTCCCGGCCAGTTTATTCGCCGATCATAATTGTCGGAATCCCCGGCTGCTCCGCGGCCCGAATAAAAACGCCTAATGCGACCTGCGCGCCGTAATGCCCAATAATTTTGCAGCTTCGAGCCGCGGCGCGCTCACGCCGGCAGCGAAATCCGCGCGCAACGCATCGACTGGTAATATCGTATTATCGCGCGGATCAGCGGCGGGGCTGGGGCCCATTTACAAGCGAGCGGAATATTTTGCGCGGGCGTATGACGGGGACGGTTCCCGGGGTTCTTTACTCCTATTGAATTCCGTCGGGAGCTCGGCCGGAACTTATGGCCGTTGGCACGAGAGCCGTTGGTCTCGCGGGAAAGACGGACGATGACGGCGAGAGAGAGAGTTTATGAAACGAAATAACGAAATTCCGAGGCAGCCGGGTCTCGTTACCGTCGATCGTCCCGCCGGCAATATCCTGATACAGCGGGAACACGCGTCGCGACGTCCAGGTGTGTCCGCCGATCGGAATACAATCGTACCCGTATATAAACTTCCGGTTGTTACTCGGCGGACGTCTCGGGTTGTCTTCTTTCTTTTACTGCTCTTCGATAAAGCTCCCGCGGCGCGGCGTATCCTGATTGAAAATGAAATGTAAACGCGCATGATCGTGTCCGTAAAAACTTCGGTTGCGCCATTCGAGAGGAGCGCGTTCGCGGAACGAGCCCGGCCACCGACGGAGCCGCAAAAACTTTACAACGTACCGAAATAAAGAACCCTCGAACGCCCCGGAAAAAAAAGAGAACGAAAGAAAGGAAACTGAGATGGCCGTTCCGCTTCCACCTCGAAGACGCCCCCGCTCCTCTCGCTCTCTCTCTCTCTCTCTCCCCTCGTTCTTCTTCCGGCGTTCCTGCCGTCGCAAATTCTTCGAGACTCGGTCGCAAAATGAAAAATTGGGTCGCCGACGCCGCCTAGCCTCCCCCGTCGCGCTGACGTCAACGTTTCTTGCACCGGCATGGCATCGGTAGCCTGATACTGACACTTCCGCGCGAGCGCGCCCCGCCCGGATGCACCTGTGCGCGCGTCGAGAGAATTAAACGCATCGCCGGAGACGATAATCATCCCGAAATTATTCGGCGCCGAGAATTGCCGCACTCTCGACGCGCCGCGACGAGCCTCTCCGCTCGGCCCCGCGGCTCCGCTTCGCTCGCCTGTTTCGCCGCTTTCGTCCCTTCTTTCCGGCGGCCTATCGATCTCTCGCTCATTTCAAGGTGCGCCCGTTTTTCCAAACGGGGACGAAGATATTTATTTACGTCGACGATCTTCCAAGATACGTCCCGGACAGAACGTTGTCGAAAGTTGGATCCGACATTTCCCCCGTACGCTTCTGTTCCGATATAAGGCGAAGCCTCGGGACCGGCTTTCGCCGTATTTCGGATCACCTGTGACGACTTGATTTTGTTATCGACAGTGAACACATGTATGAATGTAACGGCAAAGTGTGCAGTGTACAATCGTTGAGAATGATAGAAAAGAGTAGAGTAGTATAGCCCTCTCATTCTGGTACAGGGTGTATCAAAATTATACAGGGTGTTTCACCTAACACGGGCATCTAAAATATCTCGCTTGTTTTTTATGGTAGAAGGAAATTTCGGAGGAAAACATTAGTTGGT
The DNA here is from genome assembly GCF_050948215.1 of Halictus rubicundus. NCBI lineage: Eukaryota > Metazoa > Arthropoda > Insecta > Hymenoptera > Halictidae > Halictus > Halictus rubicundus. The sequence goes on along the minus strand of NC_135153.1, from coordinate 20,088,248 downwards.
TCACAGGGGCAAATATTATGATAGGCAAAGAAATATTGTCAAGATTACATTTTTTTCAGATTTTAAGGTCATCGAAGTTTTCTTTTAATGGAACGATATATTTTTATGATCGCTGTATGATAGCCGAGGTCAAGACGAATCCAACGACCTATAATATTCTACATCTCTGTTTAAAAAATGCACCGGAAAATTGAGCTTGTCAACAATAAAAAAAATTTTCTTCTTCAAAAGAAGTAGGCGATTTCCTTATTTCGGAACGAACTCCGTCGCCCTATATCGGACAAAAATCGTACATGCACCGTAAGAACAAGTCTGGGATATTAACCGATAAAAGAGAAAAGTTAAAAACCGTGGCAATGCGCACCATTAAATTGTACCACATTAATTTTCGTTCGGTTCCAATCTCTTAGATTTCGACGCGCATCGATCGCGGCTGGCCTGGATATCAAAATATTGATGACGAGCATATTTCTCCGGGAATGTTTCAATGATCTCGATCCGCGACGGATGCAGCTCGTTTCCAGCAATGATCGGTCGGACCCCGGATCGAAGGAGAAGAATATTTTTCTTTCTCCCCGCGAACGGGGGCGGGTCTGTTCCTCGGGGTGTGGAAATACAAACGAAGTCGGGCTCGGTTTCTCTAAATGAATTCCGCGTTAATACGTATCGGATATAAATAAGGTATCGCGATCACTTGGAATGGCACGTCGTCGAACGCTCGGGGAGTTCGGCCGATTGTAGGAGAACCTGGTGGGGGTGAGGGTGGGGGAGAAAGAGCCGCGCGTATATTTCGCCAGGCCCGGCCAAGTGGAAAACGATTGACGTCACGAGAAGTTGACGCTATCGTCAGGGCGCAAGCGAGCCGTTATTCGGCCCGTTACACTGACGAGAAGAGAAAAATGTTTCCTCCGTCGGGGAGGGAGAGATCGAACGCCTCGAAAATTGTCATCGATCCGCGGAGCGGAAGCCGACGATCTTGCGTTCGTCGCTCCGATTCGTCTGCGTTGTTCACGGTCGGAATAAAATAGAAAGATCCACTTCTGTGGATTTTTACAATTAAATTCATTTCACGCTCTGCCGGACAATCTTACGTGCACCGTATAAACTCTCGGCCCACTCAAGAACCGAATAGGTACCATCATCAACAACACGTCGAAAGCCGCCCCGAGTCGTCACCTTATATCGAGAGAAAACTGTACAGAGAAAAGTGATGCACGGAATACAGTTTTTATTCGATATATGTCCAAAGCACGGTTCTAGCCACTGACATATATCGGAAAGGAGGTACTATTCTTTGAGCTACGCGACCAGTGGGAATTTTTATCGACCAGGAATTCGGTAGTACAATAGAAATATTTGTTTCTCTGAAATACTGATTTCCCGGAAAAAATGTTTCCATTTTTTCGACTCTGCTGCTAGCCGTAATGCCGCGTGATTGGTCGCATTTTTCAGGGATATTCGATGCATAGCGATACGTGGGAATCACGGTGGTAATGTAACAGATTGCTTTTGGTAATTCCGATGACAAATCCCGCATATTCGCGTGATTGATTGAATGTAATGAATTTTTGAACCGCGGACGATCCGGTTTCGAATAATCGCGTGATCGTCGATCGCATGAATTTTTGAGGAGCTACCGATCGCGACGCGGGATGACGACCGGCTGGAATTGATTCCCGTGGTAATATGTCGTTGGCGGTGACGCGGGGAATTGTGCTCTCGCGGAAAGAATATCCGGACGGAATTGGTTTTACAAGCGCTAAAGTGGGACGCACGCTCGGGCGTTTCCTGTAATTCTGCGCGGCAACGTTTCAATGGATGCCGTCCGATTTATTCCCATGATGCATAGCGCTCCCCGTTGGGCGAGATCGGAAAATATTCACGGGTGAAATAAGAAACGGCGCACAAGCTCGGACAAGAAGGAGCACACCGGTTCCTTCTTTGCCCAGCGCGAACCAGGGCCGAGTCGGCTGGGCGAGTTATGAAGCGAAATATCCGGCGACCATAAACTTTTAATACCGCGGCCGCTTGTCCTTCGGAATCGCCAATCATTTTTACAACGCCGCGCCGCTCCGCTAACGGAATTACATCGGCCACGGTTGCTCGGTAATTATAAGTCCCCCGGGTGAGAAACTAAAGGTCCTCGCGGTAAAACTTTTATGTACTGAAGAACGAGCGAAAGCTGCCGACGGAACAAACGTTTAGAGTGATTGAGTTTGCGGGACGATTTCGGTCCGGATGTCCCCCGAGGGACGTTTCTGAAGTATAGCTACAAACATTTCCGAGCACTTCGGTTAGCAGGGCGTTTGAGAATCCCTTATGGCAACTAGGGTCTCGCGGAGGGGCTTTGAGATCTCTTTAGGCCAGTGAGCATTCACGGGGACATACCAAGAAACCTTGGAAGGAGTTTGAGATCCTCGGAGAGGCCTCGAGGACACTGCCAAGAACTTAGGGATACTTGCCCGGTGGTTTCTGGCGAGACCTTCGTTGAGTTTTCAATAAACAGGATAACAGGTCGTACAGGATTACAAATGACTTTGGGATTCCTGGACTGCCCTGAAGAGACTTTGGCGTCTCAGAACAAGCCTCTGTTAACCACGAAGGAAGTTCTTTCATAGAACCCCCGGGAAAATACCATTTTCCCTTGGAGCCCTTTCATAAAGTCACGGCTTTCGAAACGCTATTCTACAAAGGATAAGGGGATCTTTGAAGATTCTTCGAGATACCTGATCCCTCGTGTAGCCTGGCGAACCGTCTTTTGGCCAACCTCAAGGGACTTCTGGACTCGGGAGACCTTTGACGGATTTCGTGTTACCCAAAGACGCTGTCCGGAAGCTGCGAAGGACCTCTAACATCTTGACCCTGTTAACCGGGGACGATTAGTCGATTTGTCATTTGGGACCGCTAGACATTGGCCCCTCCAATTCTTTTAAATTTTAATCCTGCACATCCTTGGACCAAAAGGTTGAAAACGTTATTTCGGAACGCTGGTGTTAACAATAAATCAGCGAAACGCCGATAAGGACCGCACGAGTGCACGCAAATTTTTCAGTTTTTTCCAACGCAGACCGGAAACAACAGCCATAAGACTCGCGTGGCTCGAGAGGTCTGGTGTCAGGGGTGGGGGGGGGGGGGGTCGTGTTGATTGTGCTCCATCCAGGCAATGTTCGCTAATAACCGGTGCAGCTAATCAGGAAGTTAGGGGAGGACATTAAAGCCGGCGTCGCCACTTGGCTCGCCACGGAGTCCTCGACGAATGCCGGCGCAGGGGGAGCGATCCACAGGGGTTGACTTCTGCGTCTGGGGTTGGTTCTAAAGCGGGCAAAAGTGGGTCTCGGGGGTGAACGAAGAACACGACGCAGAAATTCAAACGTAGCTCGCAGCTACGACTAATTGCCGTATTTGCGGTAGGCTCCGCAACGCGTAGTGCGGCCCCGTAACTTCCCTTAACGTGGCCCTCTGTGGCGGAGCGGGTATTTCCGTGAACACCGACTCGCCGTTCATGCTAGCACAAGTCTCTCCCTCCCCCCCCCCCCCCCCCCACCTCTCGCTCTGTTGGTGAAATGAACGTCGCGCGTGTGCACGCCACTCAGCGGATTGCGAGCAACTAAAGTCCGGGGTGAAGGGGAGGGTTCCTGAAGTGGTGTCGCTCTTGAATGGCGTCGATGATGCTGACGATCGTCGCATGAAAATTCGATGTAACCCCTTGGCCGACCAAACCCGAACAATGCTCTGCTTAACGAGTCCTTAATTATTGTGTCGACCGGAACGCTTATCGCGCCAGCTTTATTAACTTCTATCAGCTGGTTCAGCCTTAATTGATGGCTCAACCCTGTCCTCGTTAGGAGTATTCAGTGCGATCGAGTTCGCCATATTAGGAAGATCGGTCTGCTAATGAATCGCGCGTGGCTGGCTGGACTCCTGTTAACTCGGCGGGTAAGTAATTATTTTTCTGTATTTTTCGAGGAGAGAGAGAGAAGTTTGTGATCGGGCAAGTAGAATAAACCGACTTGTAACCAGACGTGTGATCTTACCTAGCTTGTCGTAATTCAACGGTGTATTCCGTTATACTCGGAGGGTTAGTAATTATTTTTCTATATTTTTCGAGGAGAGAGAGAAGTTTGTGATCGGGCAAGTAGAATAATCCGACTTGTAGTCAGACGTGTGATCTTCCCTAGCTTGTCGTTATTCAACGGTGTATTGCATTATACTCGGCGGGTAATTAATTATTTTTCTATATTTTTCGAGGAGAGAGAGAAATTTGTGATCGTGCAAGTAGAATAATCCGACTTGTAGTCAGACGTGTGATCTTCCCTGGCTTGTCGTTATTCAACGGAGTATTCCATTAAAATTTGACCGTGGTGGTCAATCAATATTGTGCTCGGATTTACTCGGTTTATTGTAGGCAAGTAAGAAGCAATTATTAATATTCTATGCAAAGACTGCATCGGGAGTACCTGCGCTAAACGTGCATTATGCTGTTCCAGCGAAACGCGTGTGCATTCAAAACTGTGTTAAACAGGCGAGCTCGCCGTAATTTTCGCAATTGAACCAGCATCCCCGACACACGTCGTCGTAATTTCCAGCATCGCGTAATTTCCGTAAACGATTATGAAACAGCCGCGTTCGATTAGGAATGGTTGACCATGGATAACCAGCAACAGAATGGTTAATTTAATGCGTGTTAGGGGAATCTGGTCTGGAATCGCCACCGGCCAAGCGAAATCCTTTAAACAACAATCCGTTTATTCGTTTATCCTGCAGACGGTGTCGCAACAACAACGATCGCAAATAAACTGCGGGTAAAAACTGCGGACACCCGTTCGACCCGTCGTTGAGTTTCCAATTACTCCCGGCCGCGAAATGAATAATTGGTCCCGGGGTTAATGTTAACGCGCACCTCCGAAACTTCCCCGCGTATTACGTATTCCGCTCGAGCCCGTGCCGCGGGTCATCTCGCGCTTCTCAGAATTTCGTTGCGGGAATTTTTAATGGCCGCCGTGATTAATCCCGGGACCATTTGCAAATTAACCCGAGCGGAGTCGCGCTGTGACGCGCGCCCGCTGTCGTCGCTGTCTACGCGGGGACCACCATTTAGCTGCGCCGTGAACAACAACCGAACTTTCTGTGTCGCGAAAACAATATTTTATAGATTCAAGAATTTTAGGGAGGGTGTGTTTCATTTGCGAAATATCGATTTCTTTTAATCCAGTCGCGTCATATTTAAATCTCAGGTCCGAAATAAATGTTTTTGGGAATGGTGACGATTAGCACAGTTAAACCTGTTTTTGTGCTTTTCTATGCGATTTTTTGTGCGGTTTTTTTTTTTATGCGGTACATGAATGCCAACGGTGTTGGTATTGTAACACCCTTGCGATGTTCTCATCACAAGAAGATGCGCGTTTTGGACGAGTAGCATTGAATGATGTGCACTTCGAAGATTTCTCCATGTTTAAAATGAGAAATCTATTTTTTAAAATGCTTCCATATGTAATTTAATTATTTATTTTGTTTGGAAAGCACCTTCTCTGCTTCCATTGAACACGGTCCCTATCGACCGCACAAAAACAGGTTTGACTGTATTTATTTAAACGAATGCCAGTCATCAATACACATCTCAAAGGAATTTTCTGAAAAACATTAACTTTTAATATCATTTTTAGATAGAAAATTTTCATTTCTTTTCACATTTTCACATTTTTCAAAATACACTCTACACAAAAATACGTGCCCCATTTATTTTTTATTATTTTCGCTTGAAAAAAGAAACCCCACACGTACATCAAGCACCAATACACAATACAAAATCCCAATGCAAAAGTTTTAATAGGTTCACTGGAAAAAAACTCCTGCCTGCAAAACCAGAATATCCTCTTACAGAAAATGTAAAAACAGAAGAAGAAATCGATTTTTGGAAAATGAAAATACCGCTGGAAATTGTTTCGGGGCGTATGTGGAGCAGCAGTGGAGTGGGTGGGGGGGGTTGTAGGTCGAAGGAAGTATGCGTTGAAAATTATCGTTTACGTTCTCCTCCTCGTGCCGGAAGTTATTGAACAGAAATTGCCTTAGACGCTGTTATATGACCCGACGTATATATCCGCATCGGTCCTTCGACGAAGTTGTTTACCTGTTCGCGCGCGCAGATACGTATCTGCATGCGCGGCGTGTACGTATGTATTTCTGCTGGTGTCACGGGGACGCGCGACGATTCGTTTCGAAGGGGGGCATTAAAGAAGCGTGACACGGTAATATAACTTGAAATGAAATTTCCTCGGTCTCTCTCTCTCCCTCCGCCCCTTCAGCGTCTTGCCGCCCGGCGCATTAATACTCGTCATAAAAATTCATGACTAACAAAGCGCCGGGCGTCGTTACGTTCGCACGGCACGCGCATTAACAATACCGACTGCTATCGATCGACGTGCAACTCGTCCAGATTTTCTTCAGCCTTTTAACTATTTACTCCTCGATGGAGGACTCGGACAAATCGACGCGTTCAAATTTGTTTTCCCTCCGGCCGTGGACGTCGCCGTTCGAACGGATGCAGTTTATTATTGCATACAGCCATTTCCTTTCTTTCGTTTTGTTTCCGATTCAGTTACCGGCTCGTCCACCGACGAAAATAGAAATTTGGTTTCCTGCACCAACATCGAATCAATATCGCGTCGACTTGTTTCTGCTTTTGTCCGTTACATTTTCTCCCGCTCTCGTCCGTTTGTTCCTAAATTCTCGTACACCGCTCTATTGTACGAACACCTGTTATGCGAACCTTCTATTACATGAACGGTCTATTATTCGAACGGTGTATTGTACAAACGGTATTCCCGCTACAATAAATATGCAAGCATAAATATTACTCGCCTTCGAACGACGAAATCTGTCATAACGATTCAGTTTCGGAGTGACGTAATCTAGCGAAATAGGAAACGCGTAGTCAATAAGCAAAAACAATTTTATACAATCAAAAATAACCCGAACATGGCGATTTATAATTGTTTATCGGCGGTAAGGGTGAGAAGTCCGCAGCGGAATATTTCAGGAAAGGGTTAGACCAGGCCTGGCCAACTTCTTCCCCGCCGTCGCCTCACAACCCCCACCACCGGCCACTTCATATTACCGTGACGTCATCTCTCCTGGAGACAACCTCCCATAGGTTCCTAGCCCCGTGCTCCCTCCCCACCACTTCATAGGAGGATGGTGGGGGGTCTCAGGAGTGGGGAGAGGATTCGCTCGTGGCCCGCGGGCCACCAGTTGCCCAGGCCTGGGTTAGATCAACTTCCCCGGGAACTTCCGCAGGATTTTATCATGATTTCCCAGGAATTGTGGACCGCCGGTACAAAGGTCCATACTCGAAGAGAGGGCGAAGAAGGGAGCACCATGGGGCGGAGGCAACGCGAAGGGGAGAGAGAGAGAAGGGCTGTGCTGTTAGTAAAATAATAGAAACTTTATCTGGAAGTCCGCGAGTTCGCTCGGAAACAATTATATGGGGGTTCGGGGCAGAAGCGAGGTTGCGGCGAAGGGGAGCGGAAGTGAAATAGGATGGAAACGGTGGTAAATGAAAGAGAGGGGCGGGAGAGCGACGGGGAAGAAAGAGAGAGGGGTAGGGGATGGATATTTATATTCATTAGAAAGTAAGAAGCCGGGCCAAGCGAGAGCGCAGTTACAGCTTGGAAATGCTTAATGGGGGTTTGCGCTTGTGGGGTCCCGCTCCGAGCGGCTGTCTACGTGAGCCCCGGGATACGACGTCCCTGGGATTGTTTTGAATCAGTTGCGCGTGTTTCTATAAATCATCCCGGGGCCGCGTGGCTTCCCTTCGATCGAGATTCACTGGCTGCAGTCCACGGGACTCGCGGATAATACTCTCACCGGAGCGTCTTAGGCGGATCGCGCATTTCATTGTCGAGTTGAATTGCGTCAACGCTGTCCCTTAATTGCGTCTGACAACTTGACGTGGCAATAGTCATTGCGGACAGGTGGGAATTAAATTAAGAGCGATTTTAATTTAAAATTAAATTAAAAATTTCCCCCTCCGAATAATTTTTTCATATTATCACAAGTTCGAGTAGCTTGATGTAATTTTAAATAAACCGCAAGAGGAAGTGCTGAACGCCCCCTGTTCCCCCGAAATTAATTACCGTCCGGATAGTTAATCCGCGCGATATTGCCCGGCTTCGGGGGTTAATGCACCACAATATTTCTGCGTCGCGGAACGGGAGAAATCAACAAGCGTTCGCGGTTTTTCCGCGTAAAGATGAACGCGGCCCCGAAAAATAGTGCCAAATTTCTTCCGTTCATGAATCATCCGCCACGCTGGTTGCCCGAGGAGTCGAGTCTCGCACGCACCTCGCGGAACGAGGAGGGCCAGGAAGTTTCGAAGTTTCTCCATCCCCGGGAAGAAGTTCCGAGACATCGATTAGCGAGATTGAAAACTTCCGTCTCCTCCGCGCGCATTACGATTTCCTTTCGGTTCGGCTGGTAGGGCTGCTCGGCTCGTAGGGTCGTGTAGCCGAAAACGGGGGTTGGGGTGGTTGAGGGGGTTAATGGTTTCCGTAGCCACGCGATGGGACATCGATTAACGTTTCCCGTTTTTACTGGCTGTTTCCTCGTTCGACCTGTTTTCATAGTCGTCCCTCATTTCGCTGGGAAACCGACCGCGGAGTCTCGAGCGACGAAAGATTGGCTGGTTGAAACGCGGACTTTGCGTCGACCGAGTTTCATTATACCCGGGGACGGAAGGTGCACGCGGCGGGGGATGGTGAGACGTAGGGGTGGTTGGAGGGTGGAGGAGGAGGAGGAAGTTGTGGCCGAGGGTTGCATTGATTTTCAGCTTCGAGCAGAGTCATCGATAGTCGTGCCGCGAGACATTTATGAAATTGATGCTCCTCGTAAAAGTCCGACGGTGTCGTTGCGCTTGATATTCTTTGATAGATCCGTCGATACGTCCGCGGGTGCGCGACGGTTTTCAACGGAGCCGGTGTCCGTCGAAAAATTGATAGCACTGTTGGATAAGCCCTCCCCTCCCCCCGCCCCCCATCATCCCTCCTCCTGCTATCTGCGTATTATGTTCGCTGACATTTTTCAGCAACCTTTTATTTGCGCCCGCACCGCTATGAGCATCCACGCTTACCTGCTGCTTGCCCATCGCGTCGTCCGACTAGCGGCAACGGTCGAAACAAAAGGAGAAAATGATGGGGAACGATAAAAAGGGACAGGGTGAAGCGAAGGGAGAGGAAGTTGAGGCGGGGGAAGACATAAAAGAGAAGGGCTAAAGTAGGAGGGCGGAAGGGTTGGGAAAAGGCACGGTTGATAGGGGAGGATAACAAGATTGTAAGGGTGGAAAGTTGGAAAGGGTACCCAGGTGTTCAAACAGGTGCGGACATTTTTGACTACACAATTTTGGTCACCCTTATCAGAAATGTACTTGTCGAATTCGTCTCAACGTTCGTCTAACTTCTTTACAAACAGGGATTGAGGTGCAGGGAGAGGGGTGCAGTCCCTAAAGGACCCCCAAAGGACGAATTCCGATTTTGAGAAAAGGTGCAGTTTGCTCTAGTCATCTAAACAGTTTTTATGTGACAAAAACCAAGGCCGAGCGCGGAAAAAGTTGTTCAGAGTTGTTGACCTTGACGACACATCTCAAGGTCATCGAAATCGGTGAGCTCAAATTAAAAAAAGGAACATTTTCTACACCCTGCAGTTCTCAAGATATGTAAATAAAACTGTACTTTCGACCCCCACCTCTGAGGGCTGTTTTCACCCCTCCGGATGTTACCCACAACAAAAGAAAAGAATTCGTAAAAATTTCATGAAAATCGACGTGCCCGAGTACGGTATGTCTAAAATAGTCATTTTTGTCGCAGTGTCGACTATGTTCGTCGCGGCACCGTCGATCGCGGGAGTGATTCACGATCACGATCAAGCAACCGCTGTAATTTCAATTTCAAAATAGATGTGAGACGAATGAGGGTAGGTGAACCGCCGGCAGAGACAGCATTGTTTCGCGCGTCATTTGTCGCGACAAACGACCGCGGTAGCGAAAGAACGGGGGGGATCCATCGATCGAGGAGCGTCGGTGATCGCCTCTAACCAGCTGCCCGTCTATTTCTGTCGATCATGCGCGAGCATTCATGCGCCAGGGCCCGAACGGTTCCGCGAAACACTGTGTTACGACCGATCCCCGTCGGATTGCCGTGATTTGTACGCGACGAGTGAAACTTCCGAGGAGGCGGCTTCTTACCGGGAAAACCGGGAAAACCGGGCTTTCCCGGGGCTAACAATTATTTGCGATATTTGACTTTACTACGCCGGTCTAATGGAAGCGCAGATACAGGCGTGCTTAACGTCGGACGGTAAAAGAAGTAATACAATTCCGTAACAATACTTACTGCACCGATATAAAACCGTAACGGTTACTGCCAGATTCTAGAGCTGTATAATATTTATTGTGCACACTAAAATCTTCCGATATGTGTAATACGCAAACAGAAGCATTGGAATGCAGTTCGTTTTATTTTTCTGCACTCCACGCTCCTTCACTGTCTTCGAAAAATTCAGAACTCGAATTAGTTGGCATCCTATCTCTGAATTACTCTGTCAGAGTAGGAATTAGCATTTATTTTACATTAACACGTTCCCGGAAACTAGTTGTACTATCCGAAATCTGATTAGACATAAACAATAATAATAAGATAACTGTCATTAGTAATGACAAATGAAATTGTACAAAAACAAATTTCAATTTGAAATGTATATTAATTACAAAAACTTGAGGTTGTATAAAATTAAATGAATAAAAATTGGCTTTAAAATTTGAACGCTACAGCATTCATGTCATTTTGCATCACTGTCAAAATGAATGCTATAGCATTCGCGTCCGCGAACGTGTTAACTATTAGGGGTAAGTAATCAATTATTTGCAAAGAATTTCGTTTGCCTTTAGTTCTGTACGAGAATTTCCAGGAGAGATTATATAATAAATTAAGAAATAAAACCTTGAATTTACTACAAAGTTTGTTTCAGATTCCAAAGTAATTACTTATGGGTCCCCCTATATGTCTCCAAAGTAGCACAGAATCGACAATAAAAATATCTTTAGTTGGAATTTAGTTTTCATCTGGAAGTTCGGTTCCTTTGAATGTAGTTTGAGGGAATGTGAACAAACAACAAGTCCAATTGACGAACTTTATCCGAGCTTACAAGTTTCCCCAGTGTTTTATAGGGACGAGGAATAAACAGAAACTAACTGGTCCGGGATGGTAAAGAATACGTTCCGCTGTAGGCTATAGATTCATGTTTCACCCGTTGCCTGAGGGACTGAAGGTTCGTCGCACGCTCGTATATCGATTCCTCGAAGACTCGGGTCGATCCAGCGTACGTTTGCTTGCCGGTCAATCTCGGCCGGAAATCGGGCAGGCAATTCCACATGATGGACACGTTAATAATAGAACCAGCCGCGGTCCCGGCTGGATAAATTCTGGGAATTAAATCGTGCCGGCAGCCGGATTCGGATGATTCAACATTTTCGTTCCGACACGGTTATCAATTCCCCTGTTTTCTCTCTCTCTCTATTTCCCCCCACCACGCAGTCCGTCGCCCCTCTTTTAAGCGAAAATGTCTATGTATCGATCCGTGCCGAATTAATTCATCCGCTAAAAGTGCAAATTAATACCGCTCCGGGATTCGTGCAGATCTATTTTCGACCCCGCCATGTAAAATATCAATTATTCGGGAGCTGGCAGGATCCGTCTGTTCTCCGAATACGAACCTTATAATATCGGGGCATATACTACATGTCGTAGCCGTTCAATCGAATTTAATGCGAATTTTCTCAGCCCCTGTCGATCGAAGGGAATTACTCTACTATTCCTTTAATGATTTATTTCCAGGTTTAAAGAGTGATCGCCGAAAATTTTTACTATTTTGTTGCCACAATTTTTAGTTCCCGAAATATCTAAACGAATGGCTAAGATCATCTCCAAATGTAAGGGTTGTTTTCACCCCCTAGTACCCCCAATACGTGTTAAATATTTTTCAACAAATTTTAATCAACATAAATTTTAATAACATCGGCGTATTACACTTTATTTTGTTAAAATAAAATTAGCATGAAGGTAGATTAAACGTCCGACAAGCGTCCAACTTGTTATTTTATAATTTTTCAGATAATCTCGGCTAATAAAATTGTAAAATTTGCAATTTAACCATGCGAAGGTGAATCAAAAAAGTAACGAAGCAGATAGCTGAATAATTACTCTGGGAGCATTTATCAATTATCGATGGATGTCAATAAGGCTTTGCATGAACAATGACTTGTTCGTATAGAGAATTTCTCACCTCGTATTACCATTTTAATTTACGGCATTATTGTTATTATCGGCGGCGAGAACGTTGCAAATGAAAGTTGATTGGTTTTCAAGAGGTGCGTTATATGAATTTCTCCATATTTTATAAATATTTCAAAATCTATATGACAACAGTTTTATGGAAACAAATTGTTTTAGAAGGTTCATTAAGGATGATTCATAGTGAAAATAAAAATAACATTAATCATTGACTGATATTCATAACTTTGTTAATATCGATGAACACAATATCTATCCCAGTTAATAATAAAATTGTTATGTTCGTATTTCCTGAATTCTATTCAAACTAAAAGTTCGACTTCCAAGTACCTTTATCTATTCTCGTTAGAACTTGCACTATAAAAGCGTTCCTCGAAAGACTGTTATGGCCCATCTTTTAAATAGAACCTATTAAAAAGTTTCATAATTCCTTCAATGTCTGATTGTACCATTACAATTGCACGAATTGTTTCGCCCTTGCTACCGTAAGGCACATCTAAGAGCATATAAAACTAACAAAAATGAATGTATCCTAATCAAACATTTTTCTAAAAATGCCTGAAAAATCACCTTTTTCAGACTATGCACACACACCATTTCTTCTCAATCATTCTGACAAATTCGAACTTTCCGGACAACCCAATATAAAATCCTCGGTCTGTCAATAAGAATAAATCAAGATGGCGACGTTAGGCGAGGCAGAGTGTATTTTCAGCAGCAGTAGATACCGATTCAATGAAAGTAATTGATAGATTGAGTGGTTTCCGAGTGCAAACGGTGGATTAAACCTCGTTGCGAGCGGCGGGACGATTATTAGGTTGCTCACGTTCCTATTCCTTACGTGGTCCCTGACCAAGGTCTAACCACGGGTAAACACGGCCAGCTGAATAGACGGATATTCATAGGAACCGGCGCTATCGGTGGGGTTCTTCGTCGGGGCACGGTTCGGGTCTTCCATAACGATGAACCGAAATCCGTGGCATGCACCGCCGCTATGTTACCGTCCGCCATGACGTCGTCTGCTCCCCTGCAGATAGCCTACGAGCAGCAGTTGCGAGGAGCATCGCTTCCCCTCCATATTAAGTGGCTGAACCGTGATGGGATATCACTTTTGCATCGACAACGTCTTCGCCTCAATGCTCAGAATTATTATTCTACCCGAACGGAAATTGCAATTTCAAACTGTTCGCAAACGCTGAAATACAGCCTTGATCCGATATAAGGCGATGGCGTTCGTTCCGAAATAAGGAAATCGCTGTCCCCTCATCTTTTCTTGAAATTCTTCGCTCGACAGCGCTCGGTCGTGCCTGCACATACGGCCGAATGACCAAATTACGACGACAAAAGTAGATTTAAAAATTTTCTCTAAACTAATGACAAATACCATCATAACGTACTCTAAGAAACGGCCTTCAATATAGCGTGAGAATTTTTGTTGTTAACGCGACATAGCAGTTATTGCGCATGCGTAAAGTGAGGTTATGGTTCGGACGGCGAATCTCAGTTGTTTGCGCCAGTATTGTTGAAAGTAGCTACTTTTCCGAAGATAATTATTAAGCAGTCTTCTTATAAGCATTTCTAACAAGAATTTCAAATAAAATCTCATTTCATATTTTTGTCGTCGTAATTTGGTTATTCGGCCGTATGTGTCCTGATCCGAAACACGGCGAAAGCAGGTCCCGAGGCTTCGCCTTGTATCGGATCAAAATTGTAATGAGGGATCGAAAGAGTTCAGGAACCTTTTAGGGAGTTTTAGTGCCGTTATATTTTTCTTAAATATAATACATGAAAAAATCTTATTCTTACACTGTGTAGGTAAGAGCACGGGGTCCGGAACGAACCAAGAAGAAGTCGCGCGATGCGAGCGCAGTGTAAGTCCTTCGGTGAAACGTGTCCAGTAAAAAGAAGCTAATGGGAACCGTTGTCAGCGGAAAGACTCCGGAATACCCGCGGTTAGTTTTAGGGAAATCCGCCGGGGTACCGAGCCTTCGAGTCCCTATCGCCGGCATGATAACTCGGCTCGTTAAGTCGGATTTCAATTAGTCACGGTTAATGGCCGTTCGACGGTCTACGTGTTCGAGGTTAATACGATTTTTAATTTTCCGGGCTGTCCGTAATCCTTTAACGTAATTACGCGTTCCATTGGAAAAACCATTTGAGGTAATTACACCGCGGCGCGGCGCTCGGATACTCTAAACCATCACCGGCTCGATACTTTTAATCGGGTATTTAATAATTACCGCGTCTCGTGATTTTGAGGGTCGATGACGTTGCGTGTTTTTAATCGGTGACTCCCCTCCTCCACCCCCCGCTCCCCTTCCCCCTTCCCCCTTCCCCAGAATGAATTACGGCGTAACTTAACGCAATGCTTCCAACTTCTGCGAATTTATGGCTGTAAAAAGGGGATGAAAAGTTCGGATCTGGACATCACTGTCTTGATTTTCAAAGATTCATCGCTTCGGCGTCTTAACAATATTAGACCGGGGCTCGGTGGCTAATGGGATTGCTCGGCTAATTGCCTGTAAATTATTGCGTTATAATTTATGTGTGTTTGCATTAGTGAAACATGCAGATGATCTGCGCACCGTATTATGTGTCACCGTGGCAGAAACTCGTGTCACGTTGTGTCAGCGAAGCCGTGAATTTTTAATTGCGTACACTGTTTCTCCGAATATGTGAATTAAAAATCATAGAGCCTGAAATATACAATGTCCAATATCGATTGGCGCATGTGCATTTACTTTCATCCGAAAAATATGCATTATTCATTTGTGAAATTATTTTATTCGTATACCATAGGCACACCAGATGAAATATATTTCTGTTGCCATTGTTATTAAACAGAATAGGTGTTCATTTCCTCCCAAAATTGTGATTATTCTCTTAGTTCTAGCAACTGTACATTGAATAGCATATTTTCAATCCACTGTTTTGATATTTTATACGATGAACTATTATCTTTCATGTCTGTTTTAACCTAGAATAAGGTCACTTCCAGCAAACGGCTGCATAACAATAAAAAGACAAGAAGACGGAAGCGAAGGGCCATCTTGACAATTTATCTACATTCTGACAGTTCTGTGGGAATTTCTGATCGATGGGTGAGAATTTTTTACCAAAAACGACAGCAATTTTGTTCATAATCCAACAAACAATTTGGATGATTACAACTGCTTCTGAAAATATTATTTAAACAAGAAATTGTCGAGCTTCTGGAAACAGCAGACGTGTTAATCTAGTTAAAACTAGCTGAACTAAATTATTTTGTTAATTTACGCTCCGATAATTTTTAGAAGAAATCTCTTAACACTCCGTCATTTCATTTGCCTACATTATTGTCCCAGACAACTTCGCAAACCGCCGTAAACTAGTTACGCGGGGCAACCGTGTTACAACACCGCGTAAGAAATGAATTAAACTGATCCTGCCCCGGTGATGAACTTAAGTGATTCGGGCAATCGCGGGCGCGAGAGGCACCGTGTTTGGTCATACATCAAGCACAGATAAGAGCCCGCCACTTATTGCCGAGAAATATACGGCGACCCATTAAGCCCGGCCGCTTGCCGGGCAACCGCGTGTCTTCCCCGATGATTTACCGGTGGCTCGTTGAAAAATGCCACGCGTGTGCCGTTCGAGTTTCCGCCCTCCCCGAGTGCCCCGCGAATTTCACCGACCAGCCACGTTCTCCGTGGGCAACAAACGGTGCTCGAAACTCTAGTGCTCCGAAGCTTGTTCGCGGATAAATATCTGATGAGCCTGGGCGAGGAAAAAGCCAGGCAGTTCCCGCGAGTTAGCGCTCGGCAGCGGAATTATCTATTAAGGAAGTGCATTGTTGCACGGCGAACTTCGCGCCGCGCCGGGGATATGAAATTATCGGGCAGCCAGTAGAATAAACCGGCCTGATATCAGCCATCACCGGCCGCCTGCGTGCCTGCCTCGTCCCCCGTTCGCCCGTTCGATTTCTCGTGATTAACGACTCCATTCGATCCAGTGAATCCATCTGCGCTCGTATTTATTGCGCCAGAGATCCCGGCTACAATTAATCGGCCGTTTATAATTCGTAATTAATTATCCCGCGGCCGTAGCGCCGAATTTTTCTCGCCGATCGGCTGATTAATCAAACGCCGATCGATTCGGGACTCTCTCTCTCTCTCTCTCTCTCTCTGAGAATTGTGTTTGGAAGAAGCGGTGGAAGAATTCGGGAGAGTGCAAATCATTCGAGTTTCGTTACGGCGCGGCGCTCGGGAGAACGAGAGTCGACGACGCGAGGCGACGCGACGCGGGGAACCGTGTACCGTGATAAATTAGGGCCGCCGACCGAAAACAGGCGGAACAAGTTTCGCGGAACAATAGTTAAACTCCGGGCCGAGCTATAGACGTGACCGGGCAGCGCAGCTTCCGTCCGATCCCATTGCTTTTCCTCGCGGCGCAAGAAATTTTCCCGGGCGTACGCTCGAGAGGAATAACGGTTCGGGGCAGCTGCCGGTGGTCAGGGATTCGGAAATGGCCGTGAAAATGTTCCGAGCGGCGCCGGCGATCAAATATCGGTGAATTGAAACGATCGGTGGCGTGACCGACGGCCGATCATTCCCAACCGAGTGAACACGAGGCGAATGGCTCGTTTATGTTCCCATACTTGCGTGCGGAAACGTGTTCCGCTCCGTGCCCGACCACCCTGCCCGCCTATATCGCGGAGAAACAAACGCGAGAGGCGAAAATAATGCTAAACAGGTGAAAGGCCAATCGGGGTGGTTTAATCCTCTTACGGGTCCAATCGGGTGGAAAAATGTGGCGATAAATCTGATAGATCTCAACCATCCGCCGGAGAATCCGCCATCTTTTTCTTTCGAATGCAAGCCACCCTTTTCGTGGAAAATTATTTCGATAATGTCTCCGGGTGTACACTTTCTTACGCAGAATTCGAAATTATACGGGCTGTGGCCGAACGAGTAGTACGACTGGGTAGGGGATGATTCTACATATAAAACTAAGTCGAAAAAGAGGAATAACATTTTTTCGTTTGACGCCTGGTTTTCGAGAAAATCGAGTTCTAAGATCCTCTCGGTTTCACGTGCTTTAGTATACGCAGCAAGTAGAATTAGTTGGCCGTGGTCAGACGCGTCAGACGATTCCTAGGTAATAACACGCGTATTTGCTGCATGTTCAAAATCGGGTTTTCCGAGAACGAAGCGTCCAACGGAAAATTGTTATTCATTTTTTCCGACTTATTTTTACATGTATGTGTCCGGCCACATATGTGTCCAACACAAAAAAGTGTTTACATCACAATATTTCCCCCTCAATCTCGCAAATTTTGTATATATTATTTTTTAATATTATTACAAGTAACGGGAACACGTTCAAGGTGGACAAAGTTATCGCCTCACCCTGTACGCTTCTGTACGACAAAGCTACAAATTTCATCCCTCCATTTCCCACCCTCCCGCGGCGTTTATCTCGCTCCGCGTAATCTTAGCTGCCATCGCGTCTGCTGTCCACGCCAACAAGTAGACTTTTATCAACCCATGAAACTCCTGCGCGCAAAAGAAAAAAAGAAAATAGGGTCCCCGACGCTGCGCCTTACCCGCCAGTGTCAAATTTTAATTAAGAAACCGCCGTATCCGCTATAAATTAAGCTCGACCCCCCGGCAAAATTGACGGGCCCGGTGGGTAGTCTATGAAAATTCAGTGGGGGGTAAGCGCGGCGTTTATGAAGCCGAAGGGTGGAAAGAACGCCGCGAGTGCCATCGGCCGGCATCGTAATCTCGCCTGTTTATGGCAGCGGGCGCAGCTGGAGCGTGGCCGATATCGGCAACTGTTCCGTTTCGTCGAATAAAGAAGAACATAACCGGTGACAATGTCACCGGCACGGGGCAATACGCTGCGCGGCGAAACGGCGAGCTTTCTGCGCGATGATGCTATCGCGCGCGCATCTCCTGGACCGACGTCTTTTCAAAGACACGCGTGAAATCTCCGGGAAAACAATCGAGTTTCCTCCCGTAGAATCGGGCACGTTGATTGCAGAGCGGGTCGGGCCGGGCCGGGCCGCGTCACCCCGTATGGCCGCGTTAATCCCGATGGACTGCGCCAGCCGGAACACGGGCCGTTGTTTACCGAATAACGATTAACGGCCGAGATAGGGAATGCAAATAGCCGCGGGTCCCGGGAGCAGTTAGGTTCCGCCTGCTGGCTCCCGAGGACGTCATCGTCGTCGTTGGACTCGTCGTGTGTGGGAAACGCCCGCCCCCTCTCAAGACGACGGCTTCCAGGAAATTACTATTACCGGCTAATGAGCTACACGCCGGAGCGCTATTTGGTTAACGGAACGTTTTAAGAAAACGGGCTTGCGCTGGTTCCGCCGCCTTCCCTCGCATTATCCGACGGCCACCCCGGTCCGTGGCGGATACTATTCTGCGGCACGAACCTGCAGCCGCATTCTTAATTACTATAAGAGGGCGGAGGTTTTGGGACGTGACGAAATCTCGGTCTCTTTAGGAGATCGAAAAGATGGCCTTATAGCGGGATACCTCGGTGACGGTGGGAGAGAGAGAACGCATTGTTCAGTGCACCCAGATATCGAATTGGAATCGGTGTACAGGATGTTGAGAAATAGTAAATGAACTGTACACACGTAGGCGGAGATCGGTTTAAAAAGTTCACCGCAAAATTGAACTTGAACAGAATTTATTCTGCATTTTCGAATGATTATCTCACGGTAAAATCACCACGGTTAATACTGGGACACCCTGTAGACTGAAATAGTATGCCACTTTTGTTGTACACGATGCAATTAAAAATGGGGGAAGTATTAAGGGATGATAGCTCGAGCTCGATAGTTCTTTCGCTTTTAAAATTCTGGTGGAAAATGGCCTATCGACAACTTAACACTGAACCTACCAAGCTTTAAGAGTAACTGATACATGTTGTCTTATAAAAATGACGAGATTGAATTTATTTGGATTTTGCGCAGTTCGGATTATAATACATGCTCTACTAAATATATTCGTTTAATTATTTCCACGAAATCATCTTTATAATTTCAGTAATTGTAAAATGGAAAATCTAGAACCGGTCATTTTCACCGACGGTGGTAGGTTTAGTGTTAAAATGACAGATACAGTAGCAAAAGTGAAATTGTGTCCGATCCCATTGTCAAGGTTCGTAGCCCCTAATGAAGGTAGAATCACCCTCTCCATGGTTGTTCTTAATAGTGGGACACCCTGTAAACTAATATAGTATCCGTAATTTTGTACAGAGTTGATGACGATACAATTAAACAAGGGGTACTATTAAGGGATGATAGCTCGAGCTCGATAGTTCTTTCGCTATTAAAATGCTGGTGGAAAATGGCTGACCGACGATAAAAACTGACGGGAACAGTAACAAGAGTGAAATTGTGTCCGATCCTATTGTCAGGGTTCGTAGCCCCTAATGAAGGTAGAATTTACCCCTCCATAGTTGTGCTTAATACTGGGACACCCTGTAGATTAGAATAGTATACGAACTTTTGTATAGACTTTTGTTGAACACGATGCAATTAAGAAAGGGGAAACTATTAAGGGATGATAGCTCGAGCTCGATAGTTCTTTCGCTATTAAAATGCTGGTGGAAAATGGCTGACCGACGATAAAAACTGACGGGGACAGTAACAAAAGTGATATTGTGTCCGATCGTATTGTCAGGGTTCGTAGCCCCTAATGAAGGTAGAATTTACCCCTCCATCGTTGTGCTTAATACTGGGACACCCTGTAGATTAGAATAGTATACGAACTTTTGTATAGACTTTTGTTGAACACGATGCAATTAAGAAAGGGGAAACTATTAAGGGATGATAGCTCGAGCTCGATAGTTCTTTCGCTATTAAAATGCTGGTGGAAAATGGCTGATCGACGACAAAAAGTGACGGGAACAGTAACAAAAGTGAAATCGTGTCTGATCCTATTGTCAGGGTTCGTAGCCCCTAATGAAGGACTGAATAGCATGGTAGATCGATATCACGAAATTATCGCGGCGGAAGCGGTCCGGTAGGCCGCGTTGTTTCACAGAAACCCTGAACAGCGTTAGCTTTGAGTCCTTAAGCTATAGGCTTCTCGAGATCCGGCTTCTTAAAGCTAACAATGGCGGTACACAGGCGATGTAAACCCTGCCAATAGCGGCTTCACTAGTGCTACCCGTAAGGGCCCGTGTGAAAAGCGGAGATGGACCTACTGATTGGAACATTTGCCAGGCCATCGAGTTCATCGGGCGCAATAAGGGCTCGCGGAAAAGCGTTAAACGATCGATTATAATCAGGTGGGGGGTGGGGGTTAGTGCGTCGGGAGTGGGGGGATTGGGCTAGGGACCAATAGCCGGTAACGATGTGCAGCAAAAACGAATGAGCTTTCCAGTCGCTATATATAAAATTTGTCTAATGGTTCGGAGAGCTCGCGTCGGCTCCCTCTCTCTCTCTCTCTCCCTCTCTCTCTCTCTCTGCACCCCACCACCCCTTTGTTCCGCCTTTTCTTTGCTCTATTTCCAGCACGATACCTTCGCTCTCTCACCCGGCTGAGCTGACCTTTCTTTCCTTTTCCGCATCTCTTCCTTTGTACCCGGTTCCACCCCCTCTGGTCACCTAGCTCACCCCTCTTCACCACCACCACCGGACGCCTTCTTCCTTTCTCGGGGAGTGCACCGGAGAGTTTGAAAGAACTTAAAATAAACGACGCGCTCCGGCTACCGTTTCTCTCCCTGTGCCCGACAATACTTTCCACCCGCCCTCTCTCTCTCTCCCTCTCTCTCTCTCTCTCTCTCTCCCTCTGCCACCCCTTGCTCATTGTTGCTTCTGGCGAGCCGAAACTTTTGTCCGGGTCCACGCAGCCTGGTCGAACAGTGCCCGCAGCACGTGCACCGACACACCGTGTGGTTCTTGCTCGATACCGCGATCACGCCGACCCGATCCCTCCGTGATCCTGCTGCCGCTGACAACGCCAGATAGCTACTCTTCGGGTCCGCAATGAAAATCTCTTGAATCGCGGTGACATACCCTTTCGAAAAGAACGATAACTTCTCAAATATTGCACCGTTTCACTCGAATATTTGTCGAGAAGTCAGACAAATTTTGGAAATAAAGTAAAAGAATGAAAAATCGAGCGGTTCCGAGTACATTCATCACCAAAGGGTAAATACAGCGCGAACGGTTACGTAATAGGCAGAGAAGCGACAAAAATCGCAAGGTAAGAGCGTTCCACGTGTGCCGGAACGAAAAAGCCCGTCGCGAAATACGCCCGAACCGAAACAACTTCTTGCAACACGAACCATTAAACGTCCCTTTTAAGGGACCGCGTGCAGGTATTCGAGGAGGACTCGGCTGACACGAGCAAACGCACGGCGCCGCCGCGCCGTCTCTTAACAAAGCCAATTCCCTCGCTCGATCCCATAACGCCACTAACGGGACCAACTTCATGACGAGCCGGCATTCCTACGGTACACCGTGCTCCGCGTAATTCTCTTTTTATACCGTGTCCCCGTGCAGCCTGTGACACGCCGGTTCGACAAGTGGAAAATGCCTGTCTGTGGTCAGACAGACAGCTCCGACTGCGACTCCGTCGCGGTTATTGGACCGATTTCAGACGTTCCCAGCCGAGTGTCTCGACGTCGTTATGCGACATTACAGCCAGAACTAACGAATTCATGTCCCCCTTCTCCGAGATGCATGAGCCGCTCCCTTGCCAAATCGATTAACCTCGCGATAGAAAACTTGAGAAAATCGACGAAATTGAGTACCGTAGGGAAATATGAGGGTTCGTATAATGGATCAGTTACTTAATTACAATGCTAGAGTCGGTCTTCTATGATTTGAACAATTAATAGTTTGGATTTAACTTTACCTCAGGAAACCAGAAATTTTTTACTTTTTCTTATGCAATCCTGTAGATTTTGGAGAGAAAATTTCGAAAATCCAAGTTTTAATTTTAGCAGATCACTAGCAGATAAGCTTGCAGATCTACATTACCGACATCACCGCTTGTGCTGCCACCTAGCGGCTCCGCTCGTGACGACGCGCGACGCTGAGTACATACCAACATGGCGGCGCCCTTAGCTGTCAAAAACGCTGAAACCGCACATCTTTACGCACGCATAACTTTTGAACCAGTGATCTGCTGGGATTGAAATTTGGATATTCGGCATCCTCCCGCACAAATCTACAGGATTATATATAAAAACGTCAGAAATGTCTGGTTTCCCGAGGTAAAGTTTAACCAATGGCTTTGAAACCTCGAACGGTTAATCGATTCGTGTCCCCAGCGGTGTATTGTATCGCAAGGGCACCGATAATGCGCATTTCCGCTCGAGTCCGAGATGATGGAAGAGGGCAACGAAACTCGGGTGATTCCCAGGCGAGCGATTCGATGAAATAGTAATTAAATTCGCGGACGACGTGACCCGTGCGATCACGGGAAATTTATGTCTCGCTGGGAAACGTGACGGATGAGGATATTACAGGCGTACGAGCATATTATTGAGAGTATTGAAAAATACGCGCACCCGGGGAAGTGTTCTATCACCCGGCGGCGGATTTTCATTGCCAGCCATCGGCGTGATATACGACAGTCCGACTAGATTTTCAATCCCCGCTTGAGAAACTCAGGTGGTGCAGATTTTGATCTATACGAACACGACGTCCTCCGGCGGGCGCTATTTTCGCCGGTCCCGAGGAAACGTCGCTGAAATTTCCGGTAGGAATCGAGCACGTCGTCGACGTTTTTGCAAGCGCTTCCTGTTTCGTTGCGAGCGAAAATGTCAACGGTGTCCGGTGGCGAGAATGAAAAATAAAAAAAAAAAGGGATGTAACCATCTATACAGCCCGGGAACCGGCTAATTTTATTCCCCGCCAGGCAAATGAAGCGTGATTTTTTCATGATATTCTCTCGCCGAATCGAGCTATATTTTTCCCGGTGCGAGAACAGCACACAAACGGGAGGAGAGAAGAGCGCGTTCGCGCGCGCGCGCGCGCAGCGATCCAACACATTCGAGAGGGAAAAAACAACGGAGAAAGCCCCCCCGGGTGAAAGTAGCCGGGGAGCAAACATTGAACATTTCCCGGCGCGAGAATGCAAACTAATTTGATCAGGCGGACACGGGAAACGGCCGGTATTTACGAAACTGCGCGCCAAGGAAACGCGGACGTGCACAAACGTATTTCGCCGGTTGTTTACTCGGAGGAGAACCATGTACGAGAGAAAGATCCGAGCCGACGCGGGACCAGGTTCGGATATCTCTGATTCGGAAGTTTCTCCGCGAGTAGGGGGAGCAAATGTCCCTGCTAAACTTAATATTGACGTTCTCAGCACGGATTGAAAATCGCTCCGGTAATCTCGAACCGCTGACCGACGCGACGGACCTGCACCAGGTTTGGTATTTGCGTCAGCGAGCTACCGAGCTTTATATGCTCCTGGATAAAATGATAGCACACGTGTCAAACGCCGTCAATTTCCCGAAAACTACATACACTCTAATACAAAAAGACAGCAGTTACACGATTGCGATAGTCCACATTGCCACTGAAATATTTTACTATTTTGGGACACGTTTAACAACATATAGGTAAAATCAAATGGAAACCAACTTGTTTAATTTTATTTGACAAATATTGCCGGATGATGCTGTGTACTTAATATTTCGCCTTCGACTTTGTTCCGATATAAGGCGAAGGCTCGGGATCCGCTTTCGCCGTATTTCGGATCAGGGCACCTATACGAATTATGGCACCAATGTGCTGCTACTGGAAAGGTGTTAATGTGGCTTATTTGAGGATGCGATCCTCTAGATTCTAGATGTCGCACTTAGACTCCTCAAACTGTCATCCCTATAATTGGGGTGATCCCATGCTGCTCCTGATAGTTGTTCGTAATTGTTGCCCTAATACTTTGACAAGTAAATTTCGAACACTGTACCGAACCCTGCTCCGCCAAGCGCCGCTTTTGCACTAAGAAAAATATTTTATGAGAACGGTGGACGGGAGCTGGCACTATTTGCGCAATATTTCAAGAGAACCCTTAACATCTGGGTTAGGGTATAATGTTCGAAACCGGCCGCCATTCTCCAGCTCTTCGACCCTCTTCCGCGCTAGCCGACCCGCTTTTCCTCACCCCCTGGTGCAACGTCACCGACTGCAGATATGACAAACGCACGTGGGGCCCTGGAACCCATATGCACTGATAACGACGTTATCTGTCCGACGTGGAGCATGCCTGTTATTCGTGATACGCGGACGCGCGCCGATGCAACCCGCCGGAACGTCATCCATTACCCCCGGCCAGACTGATTTACTATTAATTAGTAGTATCGACGGGGGGAAAGACAGCCGCGAAATTTCATTCGTTACAGGGCCCTGCTTCCGAGGCCGCGCCGTCCCTTTTCCGGCGGCAGTTACACGCTAAATGAATCGGCAAATGTTCGTGAAATGTTTCGCCCGGCGGCGATCGAACGGTCAATTAGTCGAAGTGTGAAACGAAATTAATATTCCGGCCCGGGGAAATTCAGGTACGAGCCGTTGACGACTGGCTTTCCAGGGACACCGACCCTGAGGAAGAGTCGCGTAGGGGTAGCAAGGCGAGTGCTAATCTAGTCGGTCTAAAAATTATTTCTGTCAATTTTCTTGTGATTAACCGTATTTTTTATCTATTTGTGGTACTTGTAGCCGGAACAGTAAAGCATCTTTAAATTATTTCTTAATTATTTGCCTAGTCCAGTTTGTGACGTTGGAACGCACCTTGTCTATTTATTTTTGTTAATAAAATCAACTATTTTATTTCCGGAAAAATTGTTTTTCACGAAACAAGGCTCGCGGTGGCGACTTTTGCGAGCACCACTTTTGGCGAACACAGTAGGCAGCATTACTCATTTCTCGTCGCGCGGATCTAATAATGTGATCACTCACTGTATCCACGAGCGACGTCACGCGAAATCGCACGGAAAGAGCTTATTTTTACACGTGACACGCGCCATTAAGTGTTGGATAGCCCGTTCCATCCCGTCCGCGGTATGGTTCCACCCTGAATCAGTATAGTCCACGATGTTTTCCAATCGAGCGGCGCGAGGGAGGGTTGCGACACGCCTAAACAGGAAGAACGCGTGCGACGGAAACGGAAATGAGGCGGCGCGGTTCCGGCGGAAGGGCGACAAGAAGGAATAGGCACGATTTCCAGTCCCGTGGATCAAAGGTGCACGGAGGAAACGAAATTTGCCGGGGCTCGGGCTCTCGGGCCCGGCCCGCCTTAAATTTGTCTCCGGCTCGGGATTACGGGGGACTCCGATACTCCGATGCCGGACAAAGGGGATCAACGAGCATCCTGCGAGGAGCGGGGATTAAGGCCGGCGAAGAAATTGAATTCGTCGGAAATCCGTAAACGCGGAAAGACGGTGGGAGGGATGCGGGTGGCCGACGTGTTTCCGGCCCGTACACCTGTGACGTCACTCTTCGGAACTTCTTCGTCTCGGCCCGCTGGTTCTTCTGTGAAGCAATCGGGAAACGAGATCGCGTCAATCTGATAAGGGAACCCTGATCCCTAATCCTTGCTTTCCTGGCGATCATTGCGGCGACTCGGCCGCCTCTTTCCCGCGGTCTGATCGATTCTTCGGGCGACGAATATCTCGGCTTTTACGAGGAAATCGTTCGGGTTCAATTGAATTCAGACAATATTTGCTGTTTCCACGATCCCTTCCACCGGGTTAGGCCTGCTACTCGTGTACGGGAGACTGATCCTTGGGAACAGAGTTCAGTGGACAAGTGGCAAAAATGATCAGCCGTGGCTCAGATCTGTTCAAATTTTCAAGCAACAATCCCCGTTTACATATTATTAAATCTAATTTGTTTGAGACCAACGTTTATATTGGACTTAATATAGATAAAAATTTTCTGGGCTATCCTCTAAAATTCTGTATCATTTGAGTCCTCATTTTCTCCTGCAGATTTTAACGCGGGGTTTTCTCGAAATGTCGCTTTCTTCAAAAATTATTCAGCTGAAGGTGCAATTTTTCTTAAGACCGAACTTTGAAAATTTGTCATTGATGTTATGTATTTGATCAGTTATAATGAAAAATATAGGAGAGACACGTTGGGTGTATGCTGGAAAGAGCAGCAAGAGAAAACGAGAAAGAATGGCGGAAACGCTCTAAACCGAAGTGAATGCACACTCGCAATTCAGTCGGAACGCTGCCCAGGGTGGAAATTATTGTTGTTCTTACGTTAGAAGCGGTAGGAACAGGGAGATTCCTCGGTAGCCGGTGCAGGTCACGCTAACTCCACATTACGAATGGATCCGGTTCTCATGGAGGACCTTTATTTATTCACCCAGACAGCCTTGGAAGTTTTAAATCAAAACGGCGCCGAAGCCCCCGGCGAACTTTCAACGAGCATTTTGCCAGGCCAGAAAGCCGGCCGGCGCTAAATTCGTGGCTGCACCCTCGGGAAGAAGCAGAAAGAATTGCCGAGGGAAGAGGAACAGGCGAAAGGAGCAGAGTCGCAACGCACAGTGGTCCCAAATCCGGAAAACGTGGCCAAAACCGAAAATATGAACCTTCAGCTAGGCAAGTTTTAAGTATGGGGTTGGATACTCCAAGAGTGTTTCTAAGTGGGGGTAAACAGCAAGAAGGTCGTTTTTTTATACCTGACCTACAGTCACAGTCCGAACTTCGAGTTCATTAGACCATACCTTTTTAAGCTTGTGAAGCACATTGCGAGTTTTAAGTGCACAGTGTACAAATTCTGTTGAAACGTTTCGATTTTAATTGTGCATTATGGATCCTGTTTGTGGAGGTAATTTGTATAGTTTTTAGTGCCAAATGTTTATCGTTAACTGATAACTATGTATGCAAAGAGAGAGAGTAAAAGTGAAGGCATCAATTTTTAAGATGTAGAGTAAAAGTTGCAAGTCTTACACGGTCTATCGCTAAAACTTGTTGGAGCTTCTACTACATAGTATTATCTTGCAATTCTCAAAAAAATTAGCTGCCCCTAGATACCTCTGTGGTCGTAGCACAGTTTTTTGTAACGCAGAGGAGGTATTTTATGTGCTTTCCTTGCATTTCTTGTCAAACTGTGAGAGATATGCACTAAGTCTTCCTGTAAAATTTGAACAGATTTTGAATAGAATGTCAATTTTTTTATAAACAATCACATATCCGAAATATTTTTTATATTTCTCCAACACGAACGCTATTTTTATACCGGATGTTCATTCGAAAACTTTCCAGCCGAATATCTCGAAAAGTATGAAAGATATTAGAAAAGTGTAAAACACGTGTCGAAGGCAGTATCAGTTTTTTATTTGGATGGCGTTTTCAAGGTCATTTGAAGGTCAACTTTGTTTTCTCAAATGGAAACCTATATTTTCGATTATGGGATCTTATTCTACGTAAAAAGACCAGCAATTCTTCAATTCTTTCTTCTTTGGGAACTATGAAGTGCGAATAGAATACCTACTTTATACAATACAAAGGGTAGAGTTTGCTATCCGGAGAATCAGTCTTTCCCCTCGTTCAGGTCAATATGAGACATCGAATTTTCTAATTTCAAGTTCAGATTCGAGATCACCGACCCCAAAAACTAATACCAATTTTCAAGCAGAACCAATAATTTTTGAATAAGTTGTGAGGTTTTGACCACGTTTTTGGGACCACTGTGGAACGGCCGGCAGGCAGCGAGTTTATGCGAGTCGAGTGCACTTCTCCGCAACGGTGTTCGTCCAAACCGCACCGAGGGAAAGCCGATCGTCGAATCCCGGCGAAAACTTCGAATCAAAGACCAACACGTGGGACCTTGTTAACAAGGAACTAATCGGCAATTAACGGGTCTCCTCGCTCGGAGGAGGGGACTCTTCGGGGTAGGTGCTTCACCGACAAGGACATCGGAGACGGTTCGATGCCCGTGTCCCCGTTCCGGGTTCTTTCGCCGGATTGAAAACCGGCAGACGGATTGTCTGAAACGCGATATCGAATTACGAATTATTAATCAAAAGCCAGAAGACGTTCGCCTGTCTGGCTGCGCGGCGGCGTTCACGGTCTCGAGTCCTGTGAACGATACGGGGACGGAATGTGTGCTCGAGTGGCACTCGGCCTTTGTGCCGGGACTTGTCCTTGCGAGTTTCCAGCAGGTTCAATTTCTTTTGTGCCCGCGTTTTATCCGACGCCGGAGCTACCTACTGAAAACGGCTCGTCCCACACCGCGCCGTTCCCCCCGTCCACTGCCCCGTTTCATTTTCCTTCTGTCCCCGGTTATTACGAACTTATCTGACCGGATCGCGTTGGACATTTCACGCATTTCCAGGCTTATTTAAACGGCGCACGTTAGCGCGGAAGCAGCCACCGACGGAGCGTCGCTTTGCGACCTTCAATCAAGTCCAAACTTACGCACGGGACGCCTTGAAATAGAAAATTCCCCCCTTAATTAGACAAAGAGTGCAATCTCCTCGTCTCCTCCAGGACACTGCACACGCTGAACCCGTGATTTATCTCAAGACACTGTTCCGCGACGTTCGTGTGGACTTTAAGGAGTCACCGGGCACATCGAAAATAAAATTCGGCAGGCGATCTCCCTTTAACCCTTAACGCTCCAAATGTGCCTCTCAGGCATCACCGATCCGCGACCGATTAATATAAATATTCTAATCGAAATGATATTACTTCTGAGACGAGTCATTGTGGCATTTAAAATCCGACGCTTAAAAACTTGCAAGTCGACGTATGATCGTAAGTCGGAGCGTTAAGGGTTAATTTTTATTTCACACGAAAAACCAATCGAGCATTCTGCAACCGATTTATCGACACTTTTTATTGCGCATAAGCGAACCGGCATTGTACCGCAAACAATGTCCACGAAGTACGATTGAACTTCTACTCGAAGAAATCAGGGGCATTAAACGTTGAAAATATAAATTTGTTGACAATCTCCAAGCGGCGTTAAAAAGCAATCAGGTAATAACTCGAGACGGGGTTTGCTTCCGGCACGGAGGGGTGTTAGAGAGCATTTCCGATGCTCGGAGAGGCTAATATGGAAATAGAAACGAAGTCACGTGAACGCCGCCGTCCGGCAAAGAAATCAAAAATGGATTACCCCGGCTAATTCCGGGCATGGCCTAGAAACGGGTAATTCCTTGCTATTCCGCTAGCGTCGTTCGCTCGCGGCCCCTCGTATAACGCGTTTCCATATGCAAAAGAACCCCCGAACGTTGTTTTCACCGGGGCTACGTGGCCTGGGAGATTAACTCCGCGTGATTCGCCGGGCCGGGAACGAAGTTACTTGTAAAAATTAGTGCCTTTCGACGGGCCGGCCGGCCGAAATAAAATTCTGTCGGAAGAACGAGACCCGCGATTCGAATCAGGATGAAGCCGCGGCCGCCGCGCTATGAAAATTCGACACACGGTGGCTCGCAGCCAAACGAGCCCGGAAACTAGTCTTTGTTGCTTTTGATTTTACACAAAAATTCAGCTCGATCCGTGGGAGCTTCGGTTTCAAATTATTGGAAAATTGGATATTCCCTTGTCCGCGCTACCAAATCCCACGGGGCGTCCCAAAAATGTATTTCCTTCGAAGGGATGATTCCCAAGGTAATTTAAAGTAACTTTGTCCTTTGCGAAAATATTCTCCGTGGCTCCGTTACGGAGCTATTCGCGAAAAACGCAGACCAATCAGAGCGCGGATACGGGGCGGGGCCCGTCGCGGAGGCGGGGTCCCGCTGCTATAGCCGTGCTCTGATTGGTCCGTGTTTTTCGTTGATAACTTTTTAACAAAGCCGCGGAGAAGATTTTCGCAAAGGAAAAAGTTACTTAGAATCGCCTCGGTGATCAGCCCGTGCGGTACCAAAATTTCGGGACACCCTGTGCAGCCATTTAAAGCGCGTTGATGCGCGTTTGGCTGATCCTCTCCTGTCCCCACCGAGAAGCTAATTAAAAGTAATCCCCCGCGTTTGCGATGGGTTCGCTAATGAAGGGGAAACAAAAATTGTGGAGCGCCCGGTTGATTATCCTCTCGGGGATTACTAGAGATTTTCGCTCTACCATTCCGTATCGACGCGTCGCTGGAAGTCACCGTGGAGTCACTCTTCCTGGCCCGTTTCTCCGCCACGTCGATGTTTCCTTTCCGTTCGTCGCACAGATAACGGGAAAAATTAACTCGCCGGAAGTGTGTCTCGCGGCGGCCTGCGAACGTTCCCCTCCCCCCTCCCCCTCCCCCCTCACTCGAAGCTTCCCCTGGGCCGGAGATAATGCGATGACGTCCCCGGAGAACTTAATCTCTCCTCCCTTTTTCCGTCTGAGAATTCTTGAGAGCGTGATAACGCGGATTTAAATATCGCTGCCAGAATTGCACGCGATCCGCACGAACGGAACACCGGTGCTCCAGGTACTTTCCATATTTTTATCGTTAGAATGCTCGCTGTAGCTTTAATCTCTTGTCTTATGATTTACCTCACAGCTACATTAGATTCTCTTTGGCGTTCGTAATTTCGTATCAGAACGGGAGAATTGATGTCTGCCATATTTACGTGACACTGTTTTCCCTTATCAAACATGAAGATCGATTTTTATTACAATATATTAAGCGAGCCAAGTATCGCGAAAGTAATTTCTATAGTAAGAAATTTCAAAATAGAAAGTATTTTCCAGTCTCATATTATTATTAACACTAGGTTTACGGAGCACTAACAATGACTATTTTACATTTCCTTATAAAAATAATATGAATATATCAATCAAAATCTGTAGCCATTTTTTTAATAATATATACCTAGAGAAATCAATTTGTTAAATAATTCCTCGTGGATCCATGTTTGCAATCTGAATATTCGTGAATTAAAAATATTAGAATCCGTCATTTTGACGGGTCCCGTAAATCCAGTGTTAAAAAGGCATCTTTTAAATTTTTCACGGCGAGCAGCCTGATCTTTACTATTCCTTCGCAATTCCGACGATAGGAATTTAGAAAATAGTCACACACATTACCTAGTGAATTAATCCTAATATGCGGAAAAAGAAGTTGTTTACTCCAATATTGAAAATGTTATTCGTTTTTAAATGCACTAAAATGTACTAAAAGGTGCATTACAATGTCGACACATCACCTTTAACAGACACACACGATAATGTGACTTATTTTGTTCTCGGGTTTCGTCAGTCGGACCGTTTCAGCTGGATACAATAAATGTATCGGGCCGCTGGTTGAATTGCATTGTCGAGTATTATAATAAACCTTATTTTCGAACAATCACACTCGAACTCATTTATTTAAACGCGGACCACAACGGTTTTAATTGTATTCTCCGACAAACGGTTCCATTCTACCGCAGTAGCTTGCTTTAATTGTTGTACATTGTCATAATGCTTTTCATTCTCCCCAACAATTTTCGATAGTATTTATGTTTATTCGGGGAGCGTGCTTGCCATGGAAAAACCGATTTCTCTTGCGAAACATTTTTCCGGACTGTTTCTCCGTGAGCTTTCTTTACTAACAGGTTTCTGGTCGTTATAATAATTACAGTACTGTATCTTTTATCGAGAAATTCTGGTTTCCGATAGCACACTATCATTTTTCCCAGGAGTGTAACTAAATTGGAACTGGCCACGGGTTACAGGAGCTGTTCCAGGGAAGATATATACGCTCTCTTAAATACCGGAGCCTGTGGATGAGAAGGGTCAGGGGTTGAAGAGGGTTGCGGGGGGTGGTGGAGAAAGCCGCTTTCACTCGCGTCTGCGATGGGTCGCGTGGCCCCTCCACGGGCTTGTAAAATATCGGGAAATTCATTAATGGCCGATCCGCAGGCCCCTGTCAAATAAATTTCGGCCGTGAATGAAATTTACTACGGCATCGCGGCGTCGCGTCCGGATGGGAGCAGACAACGGCGTCGATACCTCGTCCCGCTTTTAGGGTTTCGTCACTCCGGCCGTCCCCCAAGCTTCGACACCATAACTTCGACATAGTTCGAAATTCAAGCGGACGGTATTTCCG
This sequence comes from Halictus rubicundus, assembly GCF_050948215.1. NCBI lineage: Eukaryota > Metazoa > Arthropoda > Insecta > Hymenoptera > Halictidae > Halictus > Halictus rubicundus. The sequence continues at coordinate 20,055,929 of NC_135153.1, read as the reverse complement.
CTAGGATCGATTAAACATGTAACTGCCCCGAGAAGAAAATGCAAATCGGTGTTGAACTACGGCGCGTCTCACAGATCGAACTAAGCGGCTCGTTCTGAAAGAAATTCTGCTCCTACCAAGAGCTGAAAAAGTTCTGAAGAAAAACTGAAAAAACTGTTCGGTTATAACTAGATATTTATGCAATTTTTTTGGACGTATTTTAAGAAAGTGGAGTCCTATAAAATAATATTATTCTTAGTGGCAGTAGCCTTCGTTGGTCTGAAATAAATCGAACTGAATTCTGCCGAATGTTAAGCATTTTTAATAATAATTTTTGAAAATAATCCCTGATCTTTTAAAGAACCGAAAATGTTTTAATAATAATTTTTGAAAATAATCCCTGAGCTTTTAAAGAACCGAGAATGTTTTAATAATAATTTTTTAAAATAATCCCCGATCTTTTAAAGAACCGAGAATGTTTTAATAATAATTTTTTAAAATAATCCCCGATCTTTTAAAGAACCGAAAATGTTTTAATGATAATTTTTGAAAATAATCCCTGATCTTTTAAAGAACCGAAAATGCCGCCGTTGTCTTTCCAGAATTAATTAGGATAACAAGGCGCATATGCTCTCACTGTTACGGGAATCGCGTTATTCGGTTTGTTAATTAGTAACTAATAAACATGAATTAAATTGCTTCATTCGTAATCATATTGTCCGAGCACCGATTCGTTCACTCAACGCGCAGACCGCGATCATTGAATTCATCGTCAAATTAATGCGATGCAGCAGTGATACCGGCCGCGATACTAACCACCGTAAAATTCAAACGGAAAAAGAATAAACATTCATTTTCCATTCGCAATGTACAGGGTGGGAGGAAATTCCATAGACAAAAGTGATTCGGAAAGAAAGAATAAATTTTTTTAATAATTCGGCGCATGAACCGTACGTCTGACCACGACACACCGATTCTACTTACATACAAAAGCGCGCGAACCCGGCGGTTTTTTAAATTCGTCGAGCACAAAAATTTTATTCTTTCTTTTGGACGCACTTTTGCGCGATACGCGCGACACCCGGTATAATGCTTCATCCCAATTGAAGTATTCCGATTCGCGAGCGTAATTTCGTTACATCGGAAACCGAACGAATCGCACGGTGTCTAAAAGTGTTTAACTGGCCGTGTCGCGAATTATACAAAATTGCTAACTTTCGCGCGAAGTTCAGCGAAACCGACGTAACATTAATTTCGTCCCGCTTCGAATTTATCCTCGCGTCCACGGCCATTACGCGCGCGTACGTGAACGGGCGGGCACGGTTCGTCCAAATATTGCGTTACACGCGCGAGCCGAACGCAAACATCGAACGGTCGAACAAATTAAAAACCGTGCATCCGACAAATCAGCAATTTCGTATTCAAAAAGCGGTCGCGCTCGAATAATTAATACGAGGCGGCCGCAAACCGACGCGACGGGACGGCCGGCGATAATCCTTCTCTGTACGCGCGACCGTTGTCGACGGAATTATTTCAAATTATCGTGTCTCGTGCGCGGAATCGCGACCCGCGAAAAATACGAGGGTCCCCGCAGCGGATCACGTTGTGTATCATAAGCGCGGCCTGGATCGGTCTTTGTTGCGGATCATTTGCCTTTGTGGCCCGAACGTGTTTCCCCTGGCGGCACGATAATTCGCTTAATTTCGGCGCAGACGGTTTGCACCGACGCACCGTGCAACGATACCTCTAGCGCACCTATTAATGCGCTTTCATATTTGAATGAGGAGTAAAAATTAACTTGGACAAATAAATTCGGAGAAACTACTTTCTTTCAATTCCATTAAACTGGTATATTTCAACTTTTTAAATTTCTAATTTTTGTCTGACTACCTTGTCAAAGAAGCTGGGGAACAGTTAACATAATTTTCACCTCCGTGCAGTTAATACCAAGCAGCATATTTCCACTTGACAGTATATTTCGTGTTTCTCTATTTCTAATTTTGTAAAGAAGAAAAAGTTTCGTAAAAATACGTACCGACACATTTGTTTTGAAGAGAATAACAATTGTTAAGGGAGGTTTTAGACGGGCACATTAACTGGAGGCAAACAAATATGGACGAGCATGGAGGCACAATAACTCAAAGCATTTTTAAAGGTAATACTTCTTTCTATTTTAATTATTTTTTTTTATGATATGTTAACATTTCTAACTTGAAAAAAATATTCTAACGAAAAGAAGCAGTTTGAGAATGTATGCTGGAATAATTTGTAGGACTACAGTTAGTTTATTGCTTAAATAGTAACAGCAGGCGAATGAAATTTTAAATTTTTCTCAAGAGGAACAATATTTAGCAGACCTCGTTTGGAATCTTTTTTGTCGGACTCGTTGTAATACAAGATGGATATGAAATTATTCGCATGTTTTTATATTTTCGTATGCGTCCGTTTATTGCATACCTTTCGTAAGCAAACACATTGCATTGTACTTCGAACGATAGGAATATCCGTCGGCAAAATAACAACTCCCTCTTCACAAACGAAAACGCACCCATCCGAGAATCACAACACCTGCGAGGCAAAGGACGCGAAGTTACTGAATAGATTGAAAAATTCAATGCGAGGCAAAATGTTCCACGGTGTGTCTTAACGCGTCGCCGACTTCGGAGAATCATCGACGACATCAAAGAGAAATCTTCGAGGAAGGGCTACAGTTCCGGGGAAAAACACGCACCTGACGGATTTGCATCGTTGTAAGAAGTTTACGTTGTCGGCGACGCTTCAACGAATTTTCCATCATCACTACCTCGAACGCCGAGGAGTGTAGAGTGTTTACTTTATATATGTCGCAAACGCCTAGCCGATAAAAGTCCCAGAACTATCCCCACTACCGCGGGGTATACCCCGTGAGGGTCCACGGAACTCGAGAGATCTCGGACGCCGAGGAGTGTACAGTCTTTACTCTATATATGTCGCAAACGCCTAGACCATAAAAGTCGCAGAATTATCCCGACTACCGCGGGGTATACCCCGTGAGGGTTCAAGAACTTCGAGAGACCTCGGTCGCCGAGAAGTGTCTCCTGTACGATACATGACGCTGGCAAGACCCGTGTCGTTGACATATATCGAGAATTCACTGTATACAGTCTTCTTTCGATACAAGACGACGTCACGGAGCGGCTTTCGCCGTATTACGAGTGAACCTATTCGGCTTGACATTGTTGTTGAGTTGGAGAGTTTATTTGTCTTTACTAAACTTATAAATCTTAATAAATTGTCTGATAGAGTCCTGTCAAAATATTATAATTTTCTGTATTGTATCTCAGGTCAACCTTCGCAGTCTTCATTTTGTACGCGTAATTCGTGTGCTGTTTAACATATACATAGACGCCAGTCATAATTTTTATTCACCCGACTTTTATGTAAATGCACGGCAGGCGGTTTTATTTGAGTCACGTTTTAAAACTGGTTGCTCATTCGTTTCGCGGAACGTATAATAGCGCAAATTACACCGTGGTAATTCATAATGATCATAATGAATTATTTGGCGATAAACTTGGTTGGGAAAATGTACTGGAAAAACGAATAACCGGAAACGTTTTTGACGAATCGGTGCTATATTCAAACTGCGGAAATTCGTTCGATTAAAATCGTATCGAGCTTCTTCGATATTCGAAATTAATTCGAGGATATTTTGCGAGCACAGAAAGGATCAGATACCTCGTGAAACTCTATTAGCATTTTGCTTGATTTAGCACCGCGAGGCTTGGCGGAAGCGTGCTTGGTAAGGATAGTTCTAATTTCGCTGGGAGTAGCGGTGATGATGGTCTAGGAAAAATATTTGCTCCCGGATGGAAGCCGCGTTAAAAACAGTGTGAAATCGTAATGAACCCTTCCGTAAATATGGTCCTCATCTTTAAAGCTCTTAAAAGGTCACGGCTTGCACCTGAAAGCGCCGACAGTGGGAATTGTACGACGCTGGTTCGCGGGAGTCTCGAATCTCTGATTAGGCAACTCCGCCCTTTCCTCAATATTTAACGAACATTTCCGCGTAGCTGGCTCACGCCGGATTCAGTGGAAATATTTGTTCTAAGCAAGGATTGTTACACTTCTAATTGCGAGTTGACTCTACCCCGAATATCAGGTCTTCTGATAAAACCTTTTCCTCTCGAAGCTATTTTCTAGGGTGGCTTGGTCTCCATGGTGGAGGGGGTGATTCTACATGACAAAATAAGTAAAAAACATGCAGCAAATATTTTTTATTCCAGGCTTTGTTTCCGAGAAAATCGCGTGCGAGTTGTAAGAAGTTTTCTCTCGATATAAGACGACGGCTCCGGGGCGCCTTTCGTCCTATTGCGGATGAGGTCCAGGACGTGCTATTGGCACGCGTGTTCCCCGAATTTTCAACCCCGATTTTCTCGAAAATAAAGCCCCATGCGAACAAATTTTATACTAAATTTTGGATCTATTGTTTAAAAAAATTTTGTTGTGTTTTACTGTTTCGTCTAGCAGCGGTTTCTGTCTGGCCGGAAATGCCCGGAACGATTATGTATTGGCCGACATTCCTTTACAACCCGGAACGTCTACGCTCGGTATGATATTATTGGTCACAGGTCTCGCCGTTTGCTATAATATAGTGTTATCTGACGGCAATAACTGGGCGATCGTAAACAGCAGTAAAGCGGGGAATATATTCTTCAGGGCCGTGGATCGCGAGCTGATCCATGAAATCGGCGCCTCCGCGACGATTAATCGGGAGGGAAAACCTTTTTACGAGAATTCTTCGTTACACAGGAATCGCGCGAGGCTCCGCATTTATTGCGTCGTAAATTCTTTCCTGTTATCTTTCCGTCATTTTCATTTCACTCAGAGTTCCCGCTCACGATGTGTCCGATCTGTGCAGACGCGAGCTCTATGCACTCATGTTATTTTTGATCTGTGGTTCGGAATTGATAAAATATTTAACGAAGTTTGACAGCAGAGTTTCATCCACTATGGAATATAATAAAATCCCCGCATTTCCTATTCTCATTTCTATAAATTAGTCTGAGAGAATCCATATCTGCAGAGGGATCAGCAGTCTGGAAATGGTTCCTACTATATTTGCAATCCTAATTCAGTTATCGTTTCATCAAATGTCAGAATTCTTTTCAATATCGACTCCATTATGACCTTTGGACAGGAAGAAGTAATTAATACATTCTGCTTTTTGCGTGCTGTATTTAGTAAGATAAAAAATAAATCTGGGCGTTATTTAGGTGGATATTTTAAGTGAACGTGTACACATCAAGTATAAGTCAATAGAGAGCTAAATTTGTGCTATTTGAAATTGGGTCGGCTGTAACCAGGAGAATCGAAACAATTAAATTATGTTCCGCTGAATATCATAGGTCGGTCCAATCTTAATTTGAACTACTGGAACCGTTCTCATGTTGTCATTAAATTTTGATCGATGGGTACCCTCGTCTGCAATACGTCGAAAGACATCCCGAGCCACCGTCTTGTATCGAAAGAAATCTGTACTTCTCTTTAACGTCCAATAAGTCATAACGATTTACAATTTAATATAAATTAAATATTTAATTTGTAACAATTTCTTAGATACAAGCACAGTAATGTAAAAATTTAATAGCAGTGTTTGTAGTGTAATTATAGAGTGCTGCAAATGGTTGAACACGTTACATTCGAGCTCAGAAATGGTGCAATAATTTTTCGAGTATCTCAACTAGGTTTTCAGAATGAGAAAAACGACGAAGAAGGGATGAACAGGTTTTAGTCAAGCTCAGAAATGATGTAATAATTTTTCGAGTATCTCAACTAGGTTTTCAGAATGAGAAAAACGATGAAAAAGTGTAGAACAGGTTTTAGTCAAGCTCAGAAATGATGCAACAATTTTTCGAGTATTTCAACTAGGTTTTCAGAATGAGAAAAACGATGAAAAAGTGTAGAACAGGTTTTAGTCAAGCTCAGAAATGATGCAACAATTTTTCGAGTATCTCAACTAGGTTTTCAGAATGAGAAAAACGATGAAAAAGGGTAGAACAGGTTTTAGTCAAGCTCAGAAATGATGCAACAATTTTTCGAGTATCTCAACTAGGTTTTCACAATGAAAAAGAACGATGTGTCATTCGGAAGATTTGCATGATAGCACGACTACGTCGAACAATTAAAAAGAAAACCGCGTATCGAATTTATTCGGATGGTGGAACCGTTTCGGGGCAGCCATTTATAGTTTGACAAATCGACCGGGCTGTCTCGTGAAACACGTCCGGAACGGCTAACTGGTCCTCGACCGGGCCGGTCGGAACTCGATTCCGAACTGCCATCGAGCGGCCGCCGAGAATCTTCGAAACAATTAATCCCGGTTTCGAGGGATCGCTCACCTTCGGGGTGATGGGGCGCGTAGATGTTCAGGTAGAGGCAGTCCTCGCTCTGGTTCTTCAGATAGGGCAACAGCTTCTCCAGGTACTCGGTGCGGACCGATTTCATCTGGTCCTGCAGCTTCGGCAGCACTTGCGGGCAGACGGGGGCGAATTCCAGGGCTGGTCGAATGCCCCACCATGGTTCCGGTGATCTCGGGGGTGAGAACCTTAAGGATCCGACCGGCGACTCCGCGTACGGCACTCCTGGAACATCGAGTGGCGATCGTGATTGTCAATTGGTAATTGGTTTCGGACCGAGATGCTCCGGTCAGCCTTCCGATCGAGTTCGAAAGGTTCCTCGAGCTTTGCCCGGCAGTTTACCCTTGGATTTGGATCGAGCTTGCAAAGTAGATTTTCGCGGGGGGTTGAAAAATATCATAAAGTCAAACTTGTTTTTGTGCGGTCCTTTTCCATGCAATTTGTTTTGTGCGGTATATGAATGCGGTCCCTATCCACCGCATAAAAAGAATTTTCTTTAATATGTTGGGAAAAATTATTTATGAAGTTTCTGAATATTTTTCTTTTTTGTGCGGCTTCTTTGATGCGGTCCCTATCTACCGCATAAAAACAGATTTGACCGTAATATCGATTCCAGTTCGTAAACAACTATCGAGAAATTGCCAGCTTATGTCTGCTTCAACTAACAGCATGAACGCACTTTAAATAAATAAATTCTAGAAAAGTGTCTAAAATGTATAGCAGTACTTTCTCGTAGTAAAATAATGTTTTTAGAAAACTCCACCATATTGAACGATCCCTTTCACGGTGGAGTAGATTGCGTTTTTCGAATTTCAGTCGATTTCTCACATATTCTGTTTTCAGCGGAAACAGCAGCGTTCCGAATAGGAAGTTTAAATTTTCATGGAAAGTTGCTTATAAAAATGTCTGCAGCGGAAAAAAGTTTCAGGTATTCCGTGAAAAGTTCATGTATCCGCTGAATTATGCAAACAGGAAGATTGTGCCAAAAGAGGTTAACCAGATGAAAATTGTGGAAGATATTTACGCCCGGAGTTTTTATAATTTCTTTCGAGAAAACAAGCTTGAAAGTTTTTAATTTGTTACTTCAACGCACCGAGACGAGGTCGCTAAATTGGCTGAAAATCCATGAAATAGTGAGAAGTTTTAATGCGGACTGATAGAATATTATCCTTAGAACTTAGAACCGGAAACTCTGAGAACACGGATTTTTTTTTTCAAGCGTGACCTAACCCCCGGAGCCCAGGGATCCGCGTTTTTTCCCGAATTTTTCAGTGTTTTCCATTTTTTATGGCCAGGATTTACAACAAAATGATTGGGGGTGGAAAAAATCTCCAGCGTGTGTCCCAATACCGACCCCATATCTCAATTTTTTCAGGATTTTCACGGGCAATTAAATAGGAAAAGTGGATTAAAAATCGATAAACCGATGTTTCCCTGTAACTACCCTCCCGACGAAAGTAGAGGGTAGAAGCTCGGCACAAAACGTTTTTGGTGGATAAGCTATCGAGTGGATCATCCATCTTTTAATTCGGTCAGGGACATTTCCGACGTGCTCATCGAACAACAGCTATCCTTCCCAGGTTTTTACTTTTCCTGTAATCCCTGTTAACCCTTCCGGCACTACAATTCAGGGGCTATTCACTGACATAATCCCCTGTCGATGCCCTAACTGTGCAGCTCGATATTGCCCGAGACACATCATTTCCCAAATATATTGGAAAATGTTCGACGAAATTGAAGACGTCCAGTTCTCTCGAAACATTATTTAACGTAGTTATTAAAATTGCGAAGGGGATAAATTTTCATTTAATTTCGCATAGACTAAAAGAGTATAAACAGTTTTCTCCTCGAGCGCATCATTGTGCGCGGAGTTCGCCCTCAGAGTTATTAGTGACTGGAGCACAATATACGAGGGGTTAATTACGTAACTAGTTATCTCGGAAGCGAAATAAGAGATACACGACGGACCGGTTTTACCGACTCCTAAAACAGGGAATTACGGGGTAGAGTTCGATAACGGCCGATATCTCGAGGAGGGTTCTTAATTATCCCCGGCGAGCCTGAAAAACTCGAGACAACAGCTGGCCGAGGTCTACCGTCGAACGCCCCCATTTAACTTCTCGGATGGCCAATCAAAGTTTTTCAAGGTCGTTCCAATTTCGACGCGAGTCGATCCATACGTTTTTAATCCGGCCGCGACGCCTCCTCCGCCTCCGCCGCCTCCGAATCAAGCCTTTCGATTTGCGCCACCCACTCAGACAAGCCGCGATTTAATATTTTACGTAGGAGCCTGCTGCTCTCGGACCCCGGGAATCCAATTTACCCGGGAATTGGATAAAATGGATCGGCCGGGATCCTTTCCGCCAAGGTGGAGCGTGTTAACACGGATGCCGGACCGAGCCCGATCAATTTAATCGATCCAACACCGAGCCCAATAAAACTTTACGGTGATTGGCTGCGCGACGGTTCGCGCCAGTTCGCGTCGGATCATCTTTCCGGGTGAGGAGGGGCCGGGGCCGGAGGAGTGACGCTCTTTTTCGAGAACAATGAAGCTCTTTCGACCGATCGGAGAACGCCGGCTGACATATTGAATACCGAATATAGACACGTCTCCCTCCCCCACCGTGAATGCGAAGCAGCCTATTTTCCCCCCTCGATCGCATTCTTCACCAGGCACACATCGGAACTCCCTAAGTGTCGCGATGTCTGCTGCATCAGATGAAAATATGATATCTCGCGGAGCGAGATCCTCGATACGCTTATCCGCTCAGTGTGCTCCGTACGTTTACCGGTACTTTTATTTGAGGCCGGACGAGATGATACGACCGACTGACATATTCGAATAGTTCGTTATAATTGAAACGACGAGACACGTAGCAATTCTGAAGTCTGTCTGGTACACAAATTTTTAGTAAATATCTTCCATATTTTATCAGAGAAAAGATTACGAAATGTGAATCGGTCAACCGGAGATATCGTGGTAACCGTTTTGCATAGAGTGGTTTCGAGAAATCGCGTTGAAAGATTCGACTACTGTGATTTCTCTATACATGTCGCCAAGGCCTGGATGATAAACGTCGCGGAATTATCCCCACCACGCGAAGCTCGAGGGGCGTCGGACGCCGAGGAGTGTAACCATAACGGGACGCTGGTAGGACCCGTGTCGTTGACATATATCGAGAATTCACTGTATACGGGTTTCTTTCGATATAAGACGATAAGACGGCTTGACATTGTCGTTGAGTGGGCAGATATTATATTTGTCCTTAATAGGTACAAACCGTTTATTTGTACTAAAATAAAATGCAAAGAAAAAGCAAAGTTTTGAAAAACCAGAACATCCCCTCGTGTTTAATAACGGAGGGTGAGAGTGAACGAAGGAAAAACTTGTGTCCGACTATATCCAGTGTTGAACCACTCAATAATTTAAGACTGGGCAGAAAGTTCCGGGGACACAGTTACTTTCAAACAAGTATCGGCCACGCCGAGTGCTCAGCTGCGCTCTCCGTTCCCTATTCGAAGGGTTCCTATGGAAAGAACCTGTAGCGTAACTTCATTACGAATCAATACATGCCTCGTTGCTTCCGTTTTGCCTTTGAACTCGCTGTTTACATTACGGGTCCGTGCTGCCTCCCGCCGTGCGGAAGAAATTGATTTAAGCTTTGTGTTCGGTAGAACGGGATCCCTGATTACTACAAGGATTCAACAATCCATTGGAGAGATGGCCAAAAGGTAGAAGGCACGGCAAAGTTCATGTAATTGAAGGTTCCCTGCCGGATTTCCATGCGCCAATCGCAACGCAGAGGCCAAAGCTCGTAATTCGCACAAATAAGCATTTCTTTTTTCCGTTTTTTTTTTTTTTTTTGTGTGTGTGTGTGGAACGAGAATTTTATCGTTCACGGTTGAAATATATCTTTTAATGTTTTCAACCTCGTCGAATATTCCGATGGTGAAAGCATAATTGTAGTGATTTTCCGGGCATTGATAACATCAAACAGTTCATTGAAAATTATTACCAGACACCGCGGATTTTGTGCGTTCGTGGCATTCGCAGCTTTTTAAAATTCAGCTCAATGAAATATTTAACACGCTCACTGTCGAACCAGTATAAAAATCTGCTATTTTCACAAAAGTTATCCGTTCAGCCAAACGTGAATTAAACATTTCAGATAGGTGTATTACAGCGATTACTCTTTCACCCGCCTGTAGCTCGGCGAATTTCAGCCTGGTGATCTGAATGTGGCGGCACAAAAATTAATTTTTCAACGCGGACAGGTAACTGTTAATTAAAGACATTTTTGATCGATCCTAGGTGCTGTATACAGGGTGTTTCACCTAACTCGAGCACCTATAATATTCGCTTGATTTTTACGACAGAAAAAAATATCACAGGAAAACATTAGTCAGAGGGTATTATGATAGGCAAAAAAATTGTTCAAGGTTATATTTTTTGAGATTTCAAGGTCATCGAAGTTTTTTTAAATCAAATGATATATTTTTATTATCGTTATATAGTAGTCGAGGTCTGGACGCATCCAACGGCCTGTAATATTATGACCTTCGCGAGACCTAGAGTATGAGAAATTCATAAAAGTAGGGCACTTGATGTAAATAGTGAAATAACGATGACATGATCCCCCTGGACAACTGAATACACATAATATGCATTATTGGTGCACTGAAAAGCCGAAATGACTTCGACAAGTTGCACACCAGCGTCCATGGAGTGTACATGTATGGTGCGGAATCGTTGGTAATAACAAACTCAAGGTCACGTGAAGGTCATAATATTACAGGTCGTCGGATTCGTCTCGATCTCGGCAATCATATAAGGACAATAAAAAGACATCGTTCCATTTAAAAAAAACTTCGAGGACCTCGAAATCTCAAAAAATATAACCTTGAACAAATTTTTTTGCCTGTCATAATGCCCCTCTCAACCAACTAATGTTTTCCTCGGAAATTTTCGTCTGTCACCAAAAACAAGCGAAACAATTTTAGAGGCTCGAGCTAGGTGAAACACCCTGTATAGAATATTTATACAAATAAAAATATATCACAATTGACATATCGCTCCTTGCCAGTATTTTCTTCCGTGTAGTCGCGGAGAAACAGTTTCGAGCGGGGAGTAGAAGCGCGGCGAGCGTTCGTGGCGGAGAGGGGAATCGATGCCGAAGAATGTCAACGGCTCCCGCGGAACTCGAGAGAGAGAGAGAGAGAGAGAGAGAGAGAGAGAGAGAGAGAGAGAGAGAGAGAGAGAGAGAGAGAGAGAGAGAGTGCAGGTCCGCGCGGAGCGTGTGCGAGCGTGTTGTGCACGCGCGACACTCTCTCGCACAGGGAAGAAGAGAGGACGCACGCGTCTATTCCGAAAATAGCGGCGCGCGGCTCTCGTTTTCGGTGGCTTTGACGTATCGAGAGTCCCGAAGCGCGGATACGTAGCGGTAATGCGAACGGTCGAAAGCTGATGCAGCTGCGAGAGGAAAGTTTCGCCGACCGGGGGCCAAAGTTCACCGTATCGGCGCACGGAAACCGGGCGTGTTATCGTTCCTCTCTGGACCATGGGGTCACATCGGGGCGAAGGGACGGGGGCTGCCGGTGATTGGGCCCCACGAACTTCCGAACTTGCTGCTCGGGATGATTGTGAGCGGATTTCTATGGCTGTGATTGACTTCGCCGCCGGGTTTAAGGACGTATTTCGGGAGAATTTTCTGCGCGCCGGTCGATCCTCGACCGACGAGAGAGAATCTCGTGGTGGATATTTTTTCGGGATCAAACTTGTTACCAGGAATTAACCTATTTGGCCTGTCTTTGCGTCCAACGTTACTTCTATGAATATTTCAACAAAAATCGAAAGTTCTAGTGCTTCACAGATCCATCGTGAACAGGCAGCGTAAACAGTACGTAAACGATTATTTTCACTATTTTATTAGGGACCCCGACCGAGTTTTTCGTACACCTGCTAAATTAATCCGTCTGGCTTCCCAGAAAAGCTGAACTCGTTCGGCGCGCTTTTCGAAAAATGTATCCAAAGGTTTTTCGAGCACTCGCGCGGGGGTCGACTATCAGTCCCGAAACACGGTTAGAGTCGTCCGGTGCGGTGCACAGACGTCGCTCGGAAGCTTTCGCCGAAAATTCGGTGCTGGATCGCGGCAAAAAGCTTGTGCACCGAGGGGACTGTTCAAACTCGCCGTCGACTATCGCCCATTAACCGTTCTATTCATCGAGCGGGTGTCACGAATCGCGTGGGAACGGCTCACCGCGAAAACTTTCTGATCATTGTATCCCGCGGGGGTGGGATCCGCGATCGGGGAAACGTGTAACTCACCGAGGAACACGTCGACGAGCTGCAGTTCATGATTGGTCCTCGGCTGGACGACCATGCCACGCAGCAGTCCCTGTTTCACCTTCACCTGCCTGGACGGTGGTTCGAAGTACTCGTGGGACCTGGAGTAGTGGCCATATTGAGCCCTGGGCGGGTACGAGTCGCGGTGTTCCGTGAGGATCTGGGTGCAGGCCAAAAGCAGGAGACCCACCAGCTCGAGTCGCAGCATCCTCGACATTTGTTTGGTCGTTCGATGGCCGGAAAGCGTGGCAATGAATTCTCGCGGGCTGCGCCTTGCGAAGCCTCTCGACTGCTACAGAGTCGGAGGGACCGACCTTCGGGCCGAGGTAAAAATAATTTTTCACCGCTTCTTCCGTCGCCGCGCCGGATGCAACCGGCGAGGGAAGAAGTTTTCACTGTTATCGTTCCGGCGGCTGCGGGTTTCACGGCCGACACTGTTTCGACGGTCCACTTGGTCGAGGAAAGGGCGCGCCTACGCCTCTTTCTCTTTCCCTTTCTCTTTCTCTTGCTCTTTCTCTTCGGCCCGTGCCAAGATCGTTCCCCAGTTCACTTTTGGCACCACGTGCGCGCGTGGCTCACATTTTCGACGCCGACTTCCTGCTCGCCTTCGCTCGGACACGCTGCCAACCTCCGCGATATCACATTGTCACGGTCCTCTGCCGGTCCTCCGGACGCTACGCCAGCGCACGGTTAAATTTACATCGGTTCAATCATCCCGAGCAGGACATCCTTTACCAAGGAGTTACCGTCACCTCACAATTATTTCATCGAGAATCGATTCACCGACACGATTTCATCGACACCTAGCTTCGCCGACAATATTAACCCCTTCCCGTGCCATTTAGTTCGACGAAATCCGGGCCCGAACTGTAGGGGTCAATGCGCGGTGAACAGACCAGAGTGATGCTCGAAAACAGTTGCAATACTAGTCGATATGTAAATACCTGTGATACAGTCACTTGTAAATCATTCCACGACTATGACTCGTGATGTTTACCTTTGGCAGATTTTTAGTCCACGAGTCGTACTCGTGGTGTTTACGTTCGTGCCAAAATCTTCATCACGAGTCAGACTCGTTAACACTAGATTTACCGGACCCGTCAAAATGACGGATTCTAATATTTTTAAATTGCGAATATTGAGATTGCAAAAACGCATCCATGAGCAATTATTTAACAAATTGATTTCATTGGGTATATATTATTTTAAAAAATGGCTACAAACTTTGATAGATAGATTCACGTTATTTTTATAAAGTAATGTAAAATGGTCATTTTTAGTGCTCCGTAAACCTAGTGTTAAAGTACGGGAAGGGGTTAACTCACCGACATTTTCAGATCACCGTCAGTTATTTACCCGACAATCATTTCCCCAACAATCATTTCCCCGACAGTTATTTCACCAATAGTCGTTTCATCCACTGATGGTTTGTATGCAAAACATCGTCGGCAAAACTCGGTATCAAGGAAACCATTTGTCGGGGAAATGACTGTCGGCGATATGAAAATGTCGGTGAGTTAATATTGCCTAGGTGTCGATGAAGTCGTGTCGGTGAAACGATTGTCGATGAAATAATTGTCGCTGAGGTTACGGTAACTACCATCCGCGACTATTAAGGACTATGCGAAACCATACAAATACACAAAACGTTCAGCGTAAGCGTCACCACGATTTTCCAGGCACTTGGTCACGCGAGAAAAAATTGTTCAAACAAGAAGTGGTCAGTTCTCGATATTCAACAAGCTGCAAATATAAAAATCATTTTTCAAATGACGCTACAGTGACTTCTTTATATATGTCGCCAAGGCCTGGATGATAAACGTCGCGGAATTATCCCCGCTACCCCGGGGTATAAACGACCCTGACAAGACCCGTGTTGTTGACATATATTGAGTATTCACTGTATAACTTTTTCTACGGGGTATTATATATGACACTGTTGAATCTTCCCGAGTAAGTCATAACGCATACTGTACAGGGAAAAGATTTGTATGGTTTGGAAATGAGATTGTTTACATGGATTGTGTTCGGAGATAGGTTCGCCGAGCTCGGGACGCTAATGGGTGACGATCGGGGCTCGTGTAAATTTAACCGTGCAGATTTGATGTGTATTTAACCTCGCACCACTGTGTTCAGTTTCGATGTTTAACTTTCCGCCAGGAGACTATTATTCCTCCGCTTAAGACAGACACTCCGATCACTATTCTTGGGTATGACTGGTTACGAGGTACACTCGCGAACTAAATCGTCACTGTTCCACGACACCAGACGAATCGGGCTTGCAGTCGCAAGATCGAATAAAGTGATAGCAGCGCAGCTGAAAGTTTACGGTTTCACGGTGGAGGGAGGTTTTCGGATGCACTGCGGTCGCTCTAAATACACGGTCGAGTGGCAAAGTATTCGAATGCTTGCGCTTATGGCTTTAAAACAGAGAAAACTCTGCGTTGCCGTTTAACTGTTCGGAAACGAATGAGACTGTCCATGGAATCAGTTAGGAAAATTATATCATAATTATAAGACACGCACGAAAGAGACTAAACCCTTCCCATGCATCAATAATGATTTAATAATTCAACCCTTTGCACTCGAAGCTGTTTTAACTCCAAAACGAAACATTTCTTCTGACCTAGAATATTTCCCTTCTATATATATATTTTTCATGTTATGCATGCGAAAATGATGAAATTTACTCGTACAATACCGAAGTGTTTAGTAGTTTATTAAATACCAGCAAATGTAATAATGTGAAAAATATTTTGAATAATGGTACGGCAATTTTAATGCACCCACATTGCAAATACAACTATGTATATTCAAAGTCAGTGAAATGTCGCAAGTTGAATGGTGAAAAATCGATGAAAATGTCCATCGAACTTTGACCCGTGTTAGCATTAACGGTTAATATAATTCGCATGACGCACAGCAACGAGAAGCTCGTCAGGAATTCAATTAATAAGGCACCCACCGAAATTCCACTCAAATGAATGGAATTCTGATCATATTCTTTCGGCATTCCTCTCGGTGCAAATAATACCTCTCGTCTACCGAAAGATGCTCAGAATGACGGCAAATTTTTTCGAAGGAATAGAGATGCCAATGAGGTTCATAAACTGTGTACGTTTCCGTAATTCACCAGAGACATCACCCAAATCGAAAAATATTCGGCACATATTTTTTTACGAGGATAATCCCGGAAGATGGCATCGCATAAAATTCGAGTACATAATTACTAGACTGCGGATTTTATGCATTTGTGACAAGAACGAGTAATTTGTAGCAGTTGAAGTGTTGGTGCCAGCTTGTTAACATTATTAAATGAGGAAAGGAATTCTTACTTGGCCCCTGTTACTTGTAAACGAGGCAAACAATTTTTATTTTGCATAAAGACCCGCAGCCTAATAATTAGGTTCAATTTCTATTTCTCTTTCAGTCCCAATTCTCAGAACGTACCTGACACAGATCTACAGAATTTCAAAAATTTTAAATACAGATCCACATAAAAAAAAAATTGAAACAATTCCAACTTCTCCAATTCCAACAAAGATTGCTCCAACTTCTCAGAAAAATAAAAGTCGTATGTCCCAATATTAAATGAGTTATTGTATTTTTGAGAGTGCGCGAATATTCATACTGTAAAAAATGGCGTCCTGGGGAAACGGTTCGATTGGTTGAAATTTCGCTGCGATCGAGGGGTTAATTGATATCCGTGTGATCAAATGACTAAGTGAACCGGTACAGGGAGTGCATACGATGCACTCGTTGGTGAAGAGAAGCGCGTCCCGATACTTGCACGAGCCGGGAGGCTTCGAAACCATAACGGTTTCTGTTTCGTGTTAGGTTCGGTGACGATTCAAAGGCAAGAGGGCCCTCCGCTCTGTCCTCCAGCGGGGATATTCTTGGTCCGCGCGAGGGTGAACGGACGTAACTCTGCGAGCCGAGAGAACGAGAGAGAAAGCAGGAGAAAGCGAGCGGTGCGTGCACTCTATTTTCGACCCAAATAGAACGCTGCTGCTGTTGATAAACTTCGGCGCTGGTTCGAGCCAGAACCCGCGGCCTCCCCTACCACTTCTACACGGGCAGATCTTCGCCGTTCGGATTTATGCGACCGTGTTATGACCCCCCGAACGTTTATCTCATCTACGCATCTCGTTCCTTAAATATTGAACTTCCCCACCGCTCAAAAATGTATCTTCTATTCGAGGAAGTTCATAAAATCCTAAAAGAGAGGCGCTGAGGTCTGAGCTTTATTATGCTATTCCTTGTATCGTTATCGCGTCTCCGCTAACAGACATCAAAACTTTCTTTATGGCAATCCTCAGAAATTATACTGTGCAGGCCTAACACCGGGTCTACAGAGCATTTAAGACTAGTTCATATTACTCTATAAAAATAACAAGAATTTTACAATTTATGTCTACAGAAATATATTTATTAGATAATTCGCAATAAAATTTCAGTAGAACTATTCCTAAAAGAATCGTACCAGGTTCACTGTAATTGCTTTTAAATTAAATTTCTTTATATTTACTTGCAGTGCTGCTGTTACTACATTAAAATTATTAGAGCTACAAATGAAACGTACGTTTACTTCTTTTAACACATCTTGCGCGGGCACATTGCCGCCGAAGTCTTACCGTGTTGCATTCATTCTTGCAACGCACGTTTTGTATTTTTGCAACGCATGTCTATCCGATTCTATTGTAAAAACATCACGAAAACCCATCCATAACAACAATCCATCAATCATCCGTGAAAAACGACTTTAGTCGCTTCCCGCGCAAGATGTGTTAACCCTTTGCACTCGAGTGGTGACTCTGGAGCACCACTAGAAATTGTTGTGGCATTACTTCAAAGAAATTACAAAAAATATTACAATTTATTTGCTACATTACAAAATTTGTATTTAACAGATTACTAAACATTTGCATATTATATGTGGAAATCGGATCAGTTTCGTATGAATAAAATGAAAATATTCTAAGACGAAAGAAAAACTTAGTTTTAGAATGAAAATAACGCCGAGTGCAAAGGGTTAATTATGGAATGTAAGAAATATTCAAATATGTGTATAAAGCGTCCCACAGAATTTTTCCCGGCCGAGTGTTCCCCGCCGCGGTATCGTCTCTCTGTGATCGCATTACGATTTCGAGAAGCGTCCGGTGCAGCTCGTTAAGCAAAGTTTCCCGGCTGTTAATTTCGCGGCGGGGGGTCCTCCCGCTGGCCGAGGGTAATTGTCGCGGCATAATAATCAGTAGCCAAAAATCGTGCCGGTGCCGGTACCGGCTTTAGAAACGCGTCGCGGGTACACAGGCCGACCCGGAAGAGTTTCAATTTAGCCCATTCACGTTCCGCACAAAGCAGCCATCAAAAGAGCTTCCGCTCTCGCCGTGGAAAATCATTCAACGAAATTTACGGGGGCGGTTGGGGGTGGGGGCGGGGGGTGGAAAAAAGCGTTGCACGCGCGCGTGAAACGGCAAACCGGATTACGCGGCGCGATATAAAACCGGCGGGGGGAGGGGGGGATGCGGGGGCCGTTTTAACGCGCGCTTAAAAGCGGTCAATAGCGTTAAATTATGAATACCCGTAATTTGCATCGCGACTAATTGTCGCGTGGGAACAACCCGCCATTTTATGCCCCGTCCCGGCCGCTCTTTTTTCTCTGGCGCGCGCGCCGCGGACCTTTCGAAAGGGAACCGACCGACGAAAAAAAAAAAAAAGAGAAGAAGAAAAAAAAGAGAACGCATAACCCGCGGGAACCGCACCGCTTCGACAAAGTATCGCCGATACGTGACGCGTTTATCGATATTTCCGACGCGATTTACACGCAGACGAGCCGCGCGTTACGTCTCGAACAAGGAATTTTCGCTCCTCCTACCGGAAACTATAGCGCGTTCGCCGCTCTGTCCGCGGTTTATCGAAAATTCCGGCGACCCCCGAACGGTCACCGCATTCGACGATTTTTCGAGCACGGGAAAACCATCGGCGGCACCCGCGTTGATCTTTCACGGGAAAATCGCGCGGAGAGAGAGAGAAAGAGAGAGAGAGAGAGAGAGAGAGAGAGAGAGAGCAAGGTAAACGTCGCTCTCGAGAGGAGGATGTTGAACTTTCGGCTGCCCTTGCGAGCCTCCAACGCCGCGGATATTCTTGGACCCAGTTCCACCGGATCCGCTTTCGATATTCGGGAAGAGGACGAGAGCAGCGGACATTGTACGAATGCTTCTCCCCCCCCCCCAATTTCGGGGACCCCACGCGAGGCCTAAAAATTTGAATAGAATATCGAACCAACGAAGTTTCATTCCGATTTAGAAGTTGCTAGTTGTGTAACCACTCAGCGTTGTTCCGGTTACGTTAAATAAATCGCGGTGCTTCCAAACTGTGCGTTCGTCTTACAGGAATTGTCAACGGCGGAGAAGCCGAGAGTATTTTAAGCAACCTTCGGCGCGTCCTTCGAGCATCACACCGTGTCTCGGAGCACGATAGTTTGCGGAACGTCGAACGAGTTCACGCGAGTTTGCACGATTGTTTCCAGCGACCAGGCCGTTCGGCCGGGCTTTCCGCAAGAAATCCTCGGAAGACGTTGAGCACACGATGCCGAGGAAGACCGCGTTCGCGAACTCAGCTCCGCCTCGATGAAACTCGCGAGTGTACTGAGTCCGTAAGTGCTAAAATTAAATCGAGAACGCGCCGAGGAGGAAGCGCCGCCGGGCGGCTGTGTTTCGAGCCGAGACTTTTATTTTCGGACGAAACGTGTCCCGATTGGTCGACGGGGCCCCGTCGACCGAGCAACCGAGTCACGTAGCTCCGGAGAAATTGTTTACAGGATCGACGTCTCCGTCGATCGAGAGGATCCCGCGATTCCGCTGCTGATCGAAGCTGGAAGGCTGTTCTCTGTTATTATCTTTAGAGTTCTGTATTTGTTGCTCGGGATTTTGCGAAAGCTGCAATTACATTAAATGAATTTATCAAGCTGTAGTTATTGCATTGTAAATCTTTATACGAATTTTATAGCAGCTTATTTTCTAAAAATTCGATTAGCCTACATTAAATGAATTTATTAAGCTGTAGTTATTGCATTGTGAGTGTTTATACCAATTTTATAGCAGCTTCTTTTCTAAAAATTCGATTAGCCTGCATTAAATGAATTTATTAAGCTGTAGTTATTGCATTGTGAGTCTTCATACCAATTTTATAGCAGCTTCTTTTCTAAAAATTCGATTAGCCTGCATTAAATGAATTTATTAAGCTGTAGTTATTGCATTGTGAGTCTTCATACCAATTTTATAGCAGCTTCTTTTCTAAAAATTCGATTAGCCTGCATTAAATGAATTTATTAAGCTGTAGTTATTACATTGTGAGTGTTTATACCAATTTTATAGCAGCTTGTTTTCTAAAAATTCGAATAATCTGCATTACATGTTATTTATCTAGAATTTTCTGTTGTGCGAAAGTGTTGCACAAATTCGACGATTCTTTGAAAAACGGAGACGTCAACGGGAGAACCGAATATCCTCATTGTCAGACAGCCCGAAAGAATTTTCCCGTGATCCAGAGGTTGGTTCATCCTTTGATCGAAGGCAATTTAATTTCGCTTAATTTTCGCGGAACAGGCAGACTCCTTTCTTTCGGGGGCCGAACGGACAAAGTTAAACACTTTATCTCTAATGAAATTAGTATATACAGCCCCGCGGGGTCAGAAGTGTTTGGATTAAATGAAACACCGGCTCCCGGAGACCGTGTTTATTGAGATTAAGATAATTGGAGTGCGTGGGGGAAATCGAGTGCGCGTAGTCGGCCGGATTAGACGAATATACAGGGTGATCGGTATCTGTTGGTTAAACGAGACCGAAAAGGGAGGAATTCCGCATAAAAAGATAAGTCGAAAATGTAGAATAAAATGTTTACATGGGAGTCTTGGTTTCTTACAAAAAAGGGTTCGAAAATTCGGAGGACAGACGTGCTATTAAACTCCATTCGCAATACGTCGAAAGGCGTCCCGAGGCATCGTCTTGTATCGAAGGAAAACTTCTTACAACTGCTAGGCACTTGACGAATTTTCAAGGTCGAGTATCTCGAAAACAAAGCTTGGAATAATAAATATTTACTCCGTGTTTTCGGCGTATTTTCTCATGCAGAATCGCCCCTTAGAGTGATGTTACGTATGGAAAATGAAACGATTCCGCATCAGGTGCGTCCTGGACGTCTATTATCCTAGCGGCTCCCCAATTTACATTGGGTTCGTCCGCGTACCTAACCAACAAATTGAAACCATATTCCTGGGGTCATAACCCCCTCACCGGCCTCTCGCGTTGCTCGCAGCCCTGGCTCGCAACCGTGAGTACTCTCAATACGAAATAGTCGTCCGATTATTTTTTTAAAAATGGCGCAGTAGACCAGAAGATCAAGTAGGTCCTCGAGACGGTTGACCAACCTGTCGAATGGAGTTGCTCTTTTCCATCGGGAAAGAAATCTTGCGATTACTCCTGGCCCGGTAGACGTCCGATAGACGTCGCCGGTGGTTTAGCAGATTAGAAAAGTTCCGTCGCGCATTATTCGGCGCGCATAGTCCGAGCAGTGTTCGTAACGACGTGTTAAAGCTGCGATAAGAAGGGTTTGAGAGGTGCTCGAGGCGCGAGGCGTTCCCCCGATGAGTGGCTGCTCTTCAGGAACATCTCATTTACGTTAATGAACTTACTCGGGGCTCTAGGGGGAACCGGCGTCGGTGTAGGCGTCGGCGTCGCCGTCGGCGTCGAGTCCGCGAAAACAAACGTCCGCCTCGGGACGGAATGTTCGCGCTCCGCACAACAGGGCTCCTTCGTCTTTTTGTCGACGTCGCCGGGCTCCGGTTAATTGGCGTGGCCGCGGCCCCCGCTGTCGAAATATCATTTGACTTTGAAATTTTTATCCTCGGTTTGATGAAACGTGACCTCCTTTCGCCATTTTTCCCGCGTCCCCCCTTCCCGGCCGTGCTCGCCGCGGCTGCGTTAATATTTAACAACGAAGTTTAACGGTACCGGGAACAACAACCGCCGGGATTTGAATATTAGAATCGCTCTCGCATCCCCGAGCACCGCCGCCGCGAATACTTACAAGAGACTCTTGTTCCCAGCCGGCGGACCGGAACTCGACAATTCAATCGATTCTGTTAATCGATGACAACAAAAAAAGTGGAGAAGGATATTAAGCGGTGGTGACTCGGATTACGAAGTATCGTACCGGGACCTTTAACCAGTTAACTGTGTTTGACGAGTATACTCGTCATGAATAAATGGCAATATTTTGTGTCATGACGAGTATACTCGTCAAAGCAGCTGTAATTTAAACAGCGGTTAATTTTTGCGACGCAACTTAGGTACACATTTTTCGAAGAGGTCGCAACAGCTAACTGGTTAATTCTGTGTAAATTGTCTGAAATATTTTTATGTATATAATTTAAAAATAAGCTTTGTGGCTCTCTCTTTCTTTCATTTAGTTTTAGTTTTCTTTCTAGTTTTAAGATGTGTGATTAAAAGATGTATGATTGTTCAGTTTTAGTTTTCTCTCTAGTTTTAAGATGTATGATTAAGATGTATGATTGTTTAGTTTTAGATTTCTTTCTACTTTTAAGATGTATACAGGGTGAGTCACCTAACGTTTGCACCTTAAATATCTTTGTTGTCTCTAAAGATACGTAAAATATGGTAAGGACAAACTTGAATGGTACAATGGAGCTGACACGATGCAAAAAAAATTTTGTTTTTATGTCATTTTTTTTTAGAGATATCAAGGTCACTTTGACTTTTTAAAATGGAACCACCCTTTTTTAAACACTTACAATGATAGTCCATTTCATTAGGAATTCAGTAACTATATTATTCCAAGGTCATTCGAGGTCAAGGACAGAAAAAACGCATAAAACTAAAATATGGAAGCAGAATACCTGTATAGAGAATAAGTAGGTTAGATATAAGAGACAGAAAATAAGGTAACTTCGAGTTAGAAATAAGGTTAGGCTACGACCTGAGGAGGAGAGGCAGAAAAAGGAGCGGGTGGTACAAAAATTGTAACCCAGAGGGGAATCAATAAAGTATCTGTCTGAAAATAAATAATTCGAATGTTCTAAAAAAAGTTAAAAAGCGAGTGTACAGTTGTGACTATACTTAAGGATCTTATCGATACGTCAAAGTATTAGTTACATAACGACGTTCCCGATATTTATCGATAACTATATCAATAGTCACACCTGTATATGAACCGCGACCTCGTACACACCGCGGCATTGTTTCCCCAGCTATCGATAACAGAGCACGCCGCGAGACGAAGACAAATAACTTCTGTGCAAACTGCCCGCTCGCAGTACACGATAATCCCCAGGGGACGTGTCCGTCTTCCTGGTTGGCTTATTCATTCCTGCAGGGATTCGCCTGTGTCCCCCGCAAAACATAGTAAGCTCCGCGGAAAAAGCTGTTAGGCTTGCCAGAAAACTATGCTGAGACACCAGCGATGGCAACTTACATCGCTCCTTTTGTGCCTGTTACTCTGTAATTCAAACACACCCCATCGTTGATAACAGTAACTAAGAATCAACATAATCATTTACAATTATCTATAAATAAAACAATTTTTTAAATTCTCTAATTGCTTCATTTCTCGGCAAATTTCTGTAACATATAATAAAAATTGATATCCGTTTAAGTACAGAGCGATCATTTCTAAAGAAATTTACAAAATAATTGTTACTTGCCGTCGGTCTAATTATCCATCGACAATTTATTACAATTTCTTTGACATAACCATCTATCTTGTAAATACCTAAATACCTAAATAAACACGTATGTAAATGCCTAATACAGGATACAACTTGAAAACGGAGGTCGCTCCAGGAGAGCAATTATTTTATGGTTGTTGTGCCATCCATTTCGGCCAGTTTTGAGAATGACTTTTCTCGGGCGAAAGCTCAGCTTTCGAATCGCTGGAACTCCTGTTCGGCGGAGCAACTCCTCCGAGGACACCCCGTGCAGCGACGAAAGGTGGTGGCACGAAAAAAAAAAACGAAAAAGAAAAGAAAAGAAAAGAAAAAGTAAAAGAAGTGGCAGGAACAGTTCGCGAGGGATTTTTCATGGATTAGCCCTTACTTCCATCTCTCCGTGTCGAGAGAGTACGTTTTTCCGTGCAGCTATCGTTTCAACGAGCTGAATACACATGCGCGTTCTTGAAGATACACGAGGGTCGGTTGTTCTTCTCCTGCGGATAATCCCGAGGGCGTTTTACAGGTGTTGCATTATTTTCTGTCACCTTACCGGGGCCGACCACCCCCCCCCGCCCCCTCTCTCTTCCGGCGCGTTGTTCGTTCCTTAATCCGTTGCATTTTACTTGCGGCGCTCCCTGGTAAATGGAATATTGGAACGTTGTCTTGCTCTTTTTCCCAAGACGTTCCGCCTAGTGTCCCGATCTTAATCTTGCGTCCGCTTGAAATGTTTGAATAAGGAACGAGGGGAAAACGTGAATTGAAAATCTAGATGCGCGAATTACCTCGAAAATTGTCATGTAAAAGCCAATTTTTCTGCTTGAAGTGGTTCAATCCCAATCACAGACTTTTCTCGATATATGTCCCGAATATCTAGCCGATAAAAGTCCTACAACTATCCCCACTGTTCGAGTGGACTCGGTCGCCATTTCTACGTTCGGCAGTGTGTCAAAGAATAGTATCTTCTACCCGATATATGTCATTGGGTAGACCCGTGTTGTGGACATATATCGAGAAAACCCAGAAATTATAGTTACAAAGAGTTAAATTAAGCTCTGTTTTACTGCGGTTCTGTATGCAAAATAAAAATTAAAAATAGTGTTAAATTCCTTAAATATTTGCACTGCTTTGCATGAGATCGTAAGTGCATAAAATCCGCAGTCTACTTATAACCGGTTGAGCAAATGTTTATTTCATATAAAGCTTTTAATTAGTAGAATTGAGTGTGTTGTTTCAGCGAAGGACACAGAGAAGAATCACTATGTATATAGTGTTTGCCGACGCTCTGTAATACCATTGAAGGACTCCGTTCGGGAGTGGAAGGATCCATCGGTCGAGCATCCCGACAATTAATTTCTCTTACGGCTGCGAAAGCCCGCATCTGCGATAATTAAATGGCGGAGGATCGACGAGAGCGTCGCTTAAGGGTCCCTCGATTAGGCGAACGCACATCCCGCGCACGTGCACGCTCTGAGACTTATCGATGCTCGAATTGCGCGGCGATTGGTCGTGGCTGAACTTCAATCAGCCTCAAAATTCAACTATTCCGATCCTATCGTTCCCTCGGTTCACCGTCGATTGGCTAAATCAAACATGATTACCCCGGTGCGCGCCTCTGTTGTGCCTCCGATCGCATGAACTTCGAAATCCTATCAACTGCGGTGTTTTTGGACCGATTCGCGGGCCGAATCGATAGCTCGCCTGTGAATCATTCATCGGCTGGCATGACGAAGATTTCGCCCGATTCGTCCACAATTTTCCGTCGCACAGAACACACTACATTTTCTCGTACAATTTCACACGGAACATTCGTTTTCATTATACATTATCGATTTCCGGCAGAAAATTTTCACATATTCTTCGCCTTTTACTTCCGTTCGCGTCATCTATTTGGACACGCCATTACGACGGCTTACGTCGACGCCATCTTGAACGGTACGCCACTGCGATGACTCGCCTGCTCTTGCAATAAAAGCTGTGTATATGCTGTGGCGGACAAAAGAAAGTTTAAATAGTGATGCGTGCAATCACTACAAGTATTTATACAAAACGGAAATTTTGATTTTAGAGCAATAATTTTTTTAGAGACAGAAAAGTACAGATGGCCCTTGGTTTGCCTTCTTGCACTGTTATTTCACTCGCAGCTACTTCGGTATCTTTCGAGAAATTCGGAGAAAACATCGGGCGGCCGGGAGAATTCCTTCGATTTTCACGTGTCAAACGCAAAATACGCTAAAATACTTGCGGGAGGAAGCGTCGGGAGACATTCAACGGGATCGCGGGGAAGACTGTCAACCGCGGGAAGAAAACTGGAGCACGTGCGATCCCGATTCCCACGGAGAAAACCGATGTCCCGACAAGCGTAGGAACCGGAGGAACGTCGAGGTGGTGGTTATCGGGGCGCGGAATCTTGTAAAGTAGGTAAAGTATAACAGGGGTGTAGGGGGGCACGGGAAGCTCGAAAAGAAAGCACTGCGGTGGTGCCCCTCTTTCGCCGTGTCCCCTCCCCTCCTTCGGCTGCCAACGAATTCCGAGTTCCTTGTCGAGATCCCCCATCGATTTCTCGGATTTGAATGTTCGTCAGTCGAGGCACGAACTGTTCGTGTCACACTCCGTCGGCTTTCTTCCCTCTTGTCGTATCTCTTTCCACCCCCTGACCTTTTCCGCCGCCCCTTGCGGACCATGCTCTCGAACGTTTCCCGTGTGTTTCCCATCCCCGGAATATCTCGGTCGCATCTACACGATGTATCGAGAGACTGACTGTGACCTCCCCGGATGATCCCGACGGACTCACCGTGATTAATTCGTCCCTTGATATCGATCCGGACAAAAGAAAAGGAAAAGTGACGCGGGGAGGGGGAGACCGGGGAAGCTGAGAGGAACGCTCCGGGAACCAATTTGATTGGACCGCTCGGAGTGGTCGTCCGATGAATTTTAAAACGAGCTCAATGATTACTTTGCAAATATCCGCGCCGGAAGCTCCGGCTATTAACCCGGCGGAACGTTCTCGAACTTTATTTTGTACCTTCGATGGTTTAATGGTCTAACAACGCGGAAAAGTTGCCGGGGGTTTCTTCAACAGCTCCGAAGAGAGCCTCGGCAGACGTGATGGCCGAACCGAGATTCGTGGAGTCACCCGCCGCTATCTCGACGGGAATCCTCCATGCGAACGTAATTTAGATCAGCGCCGCCGAGGGAGAATGAACTTCCCCCGGCGAAATCGGGCGCGCGAGGAATCCGAAATCCTTCTTGAGCACTTCAAACTCAAAAACAAGCTAGCAATTAGGGGATTTAATAATTACGTTGAAAGCCCGTTGCGCCACCTTGAACGGGGCTAACCTTGACATATACAGGGCGTTTCACCTGACTCGAGCAATCTATAGTATATCTCGCTTGTTTTTTACGATAGAAGAAAATATCACAGGAAAACATTAGTTGGTTCAAAGGGTATTAAAAGATAGGCAAAAAAAGTTGTTCAAGGTTATATTTTTTGAGATTTCAAGGTCATCGAGGATTTTTTAAATGAAACGATATATTTTTATTATCGCTATATGGTAGCCGAGGTCAAGACGAATCCAACTACCTGTAATGTGATGACCTTCGCGTGACCTTCAGTTTGTTATCATGATATTTGCCCCTCTGAACCAACCAATGTTTTCTAAAACCACACAAATTTGTGTTACGAAACAGAATTTTTCCCTTCCCGGTGTTGTTGCTTTCTTCGTGAGAAGTAAGCTAAAAATTATTACAACGAGACCAATAAAATTGCTAACACCGCACTAGATTATCCTCTTCAATATAATATTCTTATAAAGATACGGAGATGGTTCTGTCATTTTCAGAAACAATGCTGGAATTATTCTGTTGCGACTCTTTTGCGAATGATCTACGCTCGGAGTTGTCAGATAGGGGAATACAGTTACCCTCTCTCTGCCGTTACCGGGCTAGTCACGGCGCAGACGCGGACGCAGCGCCAATTGGGTGCGCGCATCGCGTCACGTGACCGGTTCCGTCGCGGAAGGGTGGGGAAGCGTGGAGTGGGGGACCAGTTTTAATCTGACGACACCGTCTACACTGTCCAAACGATGTCCTTTAGGATTATTATTGTAGGATCATTAATAGTGCGCGCGCGGTGTGATCGAGGTTCGGCGATCGAATTACCGCATCTTTGAAGGCGAGGAGTGGACGTTATTCAAGGTTATTTGTTTACTTTGATTTTCTGACCGCGACAACCTTGGAATCGCGGCGGGCTCCGGGTCGTAAATAAATACGTTTTCCTGGATATCTGCTCGGAAGGGGTTCCACAGTTCCAGCCCTTATGTCGACCGAACAGCGAGGATCTCCCGAAGCTAAGATTCGTGAACTTGGCTCGGGTACACGGCCAATAAAACCAGCAGGAATAAATGGAACAGGGGGTGCAACCCTGATCGACCCTCGTTCATCCACCGACGAGCTCCACCCAACTCGTGCTCACCCCAATTTACGCTTTCCATCTTCCCCCCGTTTCGTTCGTCCTTCCTTTGAACTCGGGGCCCCCCGACACCGAAGCTTTTGTTGTCCTCGTTGTTTTTCTCTCTTTACGTTTCACTTCGTTCACCTGGTCAATCTCGCGAGTTTCGGCGACATAAACGAGTCCTCCTTGAACACCCCCTTCCTCCCCCTTCCTACCCCTCTGTCGGTCTTTGCTGCGTCTCCATCCGACCAACGGTACACAAGCTTTTTTGCCGTTTGTCGTCCGTCAAAGGGGTGGATCGTCCATGACATCGACGACGCTAATTTCGCACCCAAGCAACGCGAAATACTTGCTCGCCTCCGACGCGAACCGCCTCCTTGCAAATTGTTTGCAGCGAGGACCCAATAATGCTAATGATTGTTTCGAAATCGTGCACCCTAAGAAGAGAGCGAAACGATTTAATCGTAGAATGATGAAAAACATTTTTACGGTCCGTTGTCAGAGCGAACATCGACGTTCAGGGTACTGTCGTTTCGGGGAGATGCGAATTATTTATTGGCGCCGTTTTAAGGGCTGGTCGCAGGGAGGAATAATTTATGTGCGAATAGAATGAAAGATTTATTCGAGAGCTGTCCGGTTAGTGATTTAAAGAGTAAATATTCGACAGACTTTGCTGGAGATTAATTGTAAGCTTCGGACATGTGAAAAATGTAGCCGGAATTTGTAAACAAAACGCGAACCGATTTGTTCATTAAAATTAGTCTAGCCGGGAGTTCCGGGTTCATTTTTCACAGAACGCAGGATGGCGGATGGTTGATGGCGCGGGGAGAGAAGACCCCTGTGTTGGTGGTTTTTAATAACGGGACACGGTCGGTTGAAAGTTCGAGAACCGCGGCATGTCGTCTTAAAGATAGAGGTTAATTATCCAGCAGCCATCGCCCGCGGTTCCCGTTCCTTTCTAGCGGCCATATTTTATGCAGGAAGAAACTTGCTGCGACCGGACACCGGCTTCAGAACCGGCACCGAGAGTGTATTATTCAAAGGAAGACGGCGTTCCGCAATTAGACGCACTTAGTACTTCGCCGAGCTGTGCTCGCGAGCCTTTGGTGACACGACTTTTTTTCGTTGGCCTTAGAATCACTCTAATTTTAGGCGTCTCCTTTCACGCAACAGTTCCATTAAAAATTCCGTTCTATCTTCCGAATGGAACGCTCTTTAACGAAATACTACAAAACGGAAGCATAACAGACTTTTTCGTTTCAAGCTTTGAAGAAAATTAGAATTATTGTTTAAAATAACTTGAGATCATCCTTCGAATCTTAATTAGTAAACGTGCCAAACTTGGGGTTATAATACTCAATACTTTTCTTTCGCGAAATTCCTTTTATGGAAATTTGTGGAGGTCCTTAGTCCTTAGGAAGGCCCTTAGAAATAAGAAGCGTTCCTGTATTTTTATAAATGCGACCACAGACGCAACGAATTCAGGGTTAGTTTTATCGTACAGTTATGCAATTCTATAGTGAGCCTTGCGAAACTTTCCGAACCAAAGAATTGGGTCAGTTGAATTACAGTAGAAACAGACAATTAGACGCAGACAATGCAGAAGGACAATCGATAGACTTCTCGTGACGTAATACGGTTTGACAATGGAAGTTCATTTTATTTCTGATTAAATTTTCTGGAATAATCCGACAGTAGGATCGGAATATGCGTAGGAGGCATACAATATAGTTTAAACCAGCGATCGAGAAAGTTATAGAACCTCGTTTGATAAACGTTCTATAATAACTTGTTCTCGTGGAATTTTTATTATCCAGATTCTAAAATATCTGTTCCGTGAGAACACTTTTTGAAGAACTTTCCAAGAGTAATGTTTCTCTCCGGAAAAGTTCGACAGCAACAGATATCTTTTTAAACGAAATGTAGAAGTTCGATCGTGGTCTTTTTAAAACAAGAATGATAACTGTTTATTTCGATCCCTACTAGGTTCGATACCTCCGGGAAAAACAACATGTACTTATATTAGAATGTATAGTAATATAATACAATAGAATATATTATACAGTAAAGTTTTCATCTAAGCACAATCCACGGGTCCGTACTGTGACATAGATCGTGCAGGGCTACTATTTTCTTCTGACCTTGTCGACCACGCCGAACGTAGAAAAGCGCGTGTAAACACGGACCGTGTTTATGTTTACATCGTGTTTAGTGTCGTTTTAATCAGAAAAATGCCACGAATAAGTTGCCGAAAGTATTGCTCGGTAGTTCCAGTGTTGAGCAAAATTTTTTAAAAAATCTTGAGCAACCATTTCACGTGAAAAATTCGATTTCGAAACGAACGACAGGCATCTGCTTGTCAAAATTCTTTGCAAGATTTGTGAAATAACATAAAGGGAACGGGACGATTGCGATTTATAGCGGCCGAGTCGCTGATCGAACAAACACATCTGAACATCCGACAACGATAACTCGACAGAACTAGCGAAAGCCGTATACGTAACAGGTAGTATTAAACGGCGGATGAAAGGAGGAGGAAAAGGTTTTCATTCACGGTGGATTTTTCCGGGATTAGCTGGATCTAACCGTATTATTCTCTGTGCAGCTATCCGTCGGTACGTTCTCGCACGATAATGGCTTCGATATTCGCTGTTCCCCGTCTAAAATTCGTTGTCCGACTGTACGTCCGTTCCCGGCTGTCCTTGTTTACGTTTTTCCGACGTCGGGTTCGTCGTCGATACCGAAACAAGGGGAACCATAAATCACCTTCGAAAATATTTTTAGCAGTAGCATACCCAAATCGAGCAGTCAGACATTTTTTGAATCACTCGGAACGCTTCTGAAAATTATTACACGTCGTTTATGTAAGAAATCTGGAACGCTTCATTTTCCAGAAAAATCATTTTTAGCGAAAGAACGTATCGAATTCCGCACAAATGCTTCTTCACAGTTCTCAATAATTATAAACGAAAGGAGTCATTGGACGAGCGTCATAATTTTATTGAAATTGACAGTGATAATTTCAATGTATTAGGGGTACCCATAGGTAATCAATTATTTGCAAAGAATTTGTTTTAGTTCTGTACCGATCGTTGAAGAGGAAACACGTATTCTTTTATAGTTTTCGATAAAGCAGCCTCTGTCTTCAAAATATTCTAAAAAGAATTGCAATGGTAAGTTTTACAGAACCCCCCGTACTCACCGGATATTGCTTCCTTTGACTATCAACTTTTCAGATCTCTGAAGCATTATTTAAGAAATACAACATTCACTTCTGTAGAAGATGCAAGGAGGCACCATGAGTCATATTTTGCTTGACGAACCCTGGATCTCTATAAGAGGGGGATTGAAAATTTGCAGGAAATATGGCAAACAGTCCTTGATAATGATGGAGATTAAGAAATAAAAACTTGAATTTACTACAAAGTTTGTTTTATATTTCCCCTAATATTTGAATCTGACGGAGATTATACAGGGTGGTTGGTAACTGGTGGTACAAGGGGAAGGGGGTGATTCTACGCGAAAATATAGAATAAAAATTTTTCGTTTGAGGCTTTGTTTTCGAGAAAATCGAATTTAAAGATCCGTCGGGTTCGCGTGCTTTAGTATGCGTAGGAAGTAGACTTGGTAGGTCTTGGTCAGACGCAGCAGACAATTCCTATCGAATAACACGCGCATTGGTTGCATTTTCAAACTCAATGTTCTCGAAAACAAAGCCTCAAACGAAAAATTTTTATTCTATATTTTCGACTTCTTTTTTCGCGTAGAATCACCCCCTTTCCGCTTGTACCACCAGTTACCAACCACCCTGTATAATAAATTAAGAAATAAAAACCTGTATTTACTACAAAGTTTGTTTTAGATGTGAAAATCATTGATTTCTTATGGGTCCCGCTAACATTTGCGATCGCACGAACTCCTTCGGTGAGGATCGTTGGAAAAGCAACGGGGCAGAACGAGAGAGCCAGTTTGGCCTTGAGAAATTGATTTCCATGGGTCTGGAGAGTAAGTAAAAGTAGCATACGTCTATCGGTAGTGATATTGCGTTCTCGAACGTTACGAAATGTGTTCCGGGGGATCGTTTAAAGAAAACTCTACATTGTACAATCTGCGGGTGAGGGGTGGGAGTGGCGCGCGACTCGATAGCTACTTGCGATGGTCCTCGATAACTGTTCCCCATCGAGAAGAAACAGTATTTTCGTTCTTTATGGCGGCGCTCGGTTCGAACGATTTCCACTGCGCTCTCGGTTAAGTTATGAAAACACTTTCGGAAACGTTCCGTAGATTCTGCACCGGTGGCACGGTCGCGAACGACGAACAATCGTAAACGAGATTTTTCCTCTCTGAGGGTAGGGGGTAGGGGGTGTTTCGCCCTCCCACAACGAGTTGATGTTTGCGTTCGCGGGGTATCCGCACCCCCGGCTGGTCGTTATCGAATTCCGCGTTGAAATTACTGTACACGGACGCGGCACACAATCGCGCACTGTCTTCCCCCTGTTGGGAACTTGTCTCTCTTGACCCGCGTAAATTAATAACGCGCAGCCACTTTAGTTCGCGTTTCGGGACGAGAGAAGTACAGTACTTACGCCACCTGTCCCCCATCATAACTCTGCATTTTCGCTGCTGAAGAAAGTACGCTTCGGATTCATTATCAGGTGATTTATTTTATCACTGAACTACAACTTTCTCTCTACTGAATTATTCAGGCCCCTTCTCGGGTTATCAGTGTACAGTTTCCCTTCGATAGAAGACAATGGTTCCGGAACGGCTTTCGACCTATTACGGACGAATCCTGTACGACCGGTTTCCGATATTAATTCGTTGTGGACGAACGATTTTTGATCCGTAACTGTTCGGACCGTATCAGACGGCATTGTCCCCAGTTTCGCATTGTTCCGGCGTGCAGTCTTCCAAGTCCCGTCCATCACGAATTTTTGCGCGCGCGAACGGTAGGCTTCATGCGAGCCGCATAAATTAATTTCGTCGCGTGCTCTCAATCGGACAGCGTTCCTCGGCTGTCTCGTAAATTTCTCGCGATTCAACGCGGGAACACGCGGAGGAAACGCGTCAACGAAACTGGTCCCTCCTTCCGACGGCAGTTTATCGTCGTTGCGACGTCGAAACACTCGACGAAAGAGAATCGTCGAATCTCAGCCGACGCCGCGCCGGCGAGATAGAGAGAAAGAGAAAGAGTTGACGCTCACGTTTGTACGCTTCGAGCTCGAAAATCTTCGGGAAAGTTTCCGGCTCGACCGGCCCGAATTAAACACGTGAACGAAGTTTAAATCGCGTCCGGAGTTCCTGCGACACGCTTCTAAACGCGAAACCAATTCGCTCGGAGGGCCAGGCAGATGCGAGACGGACCAGACAGAAACACGGGACTATAAGCCGGCCACTTGTGGATTAAGAGTGCGGAAAGGCGATCGGGATCCACGACCAATGAAAGAAAATTTCATTCTGGCCCTGGCCGAGCACGGAATCGCTGAGAACGGGGTTCTGCGATCGCTCCGGCAATCAGGCGCTGCTTCGACAAGCGTTTACTGCGCGAGACGTCTTCCACAAGTGACATTGAAACCACAGACTCTCGGTTTGATCGAAGCGAACTTTCCACGACACTGCCACCGACGAGAACACTGACCGGTTGAAACTTTCGCGGATATTGCGATGTCATCTTATTTTGCTCGATTTTATCTTGGGGGACAACTCGGTTCTTTCATTCTGCTCTTTTTCAAGAGCGCAGAACCATAAAGATACTAAAATATTAGGATGGCAAGAAAGTAATTTCGGTTTTCACTAATAGATGGCTTTATGTTTTGTTTGATTGACTTCTGTTAACGTTGCATTTGTTTTC
This sequence comes from Halictus rubicundus, assembly GCF_050948215.1. NCBI lineage: Eukaryota > Metazoa > Arthropoda > Insecta > Hymenoptera > Halictidae > Halictus > Halictus rubicundus. The sequence goes on along the minus strand of NC_135153.1, from coordinate 20,022,182 downwards.
TTTCAGACATTTCGTAACTGCATCTTTTCGGTTACTTTTGAAGCAAATTACACGTAATTTTGATTAAAATTGTCAGTTCTGTGTCAATTTGAACATGGAGTGCAAAAACGAACATTATAGGCACATATTGCTTTTTTATTTCCGTAGAGCTAAAAAAGCTGCCGAGGCTCACAAAGATATATGTGAAGTTTATGGTATGGATTGCTTAACGGAACGCACGTGCCAGAATTGGTTTAAAAAATTCCGTTCTGGAAATTTCTCACTTGAAGACGACCAACGTTCTGGTCGACCATCTGAAGTTGACGATGACCAAACGAAAGCGATTATCGAATCGGATCGTCATATGACTGTCCGAGTGATTGCAGACAGGTTAAATGTCTCGCATACAACTATAGAATATTGTTTAAAAAGTCTCGGAATCGTTAAGAAGCTCGATATTTGGGTTCCACGCGAATTGAAAGAAATTCACTTCACGCAACGCATCAACATATGCGATATGCATCTCAAACGAAATGAAATCGACCCTTTTCTGAAGCGAATCATCACTGGTGATGAGAAATGGGCTGTTTACAATAACACCATTCGAAAACGATCATGGTCGAAGCGTGACGAATCAGCCCAAACCACGCCGAAAGCTGAATTGCACCAAAAGAATATCATGTTGTCAGTTTGGTGGGATTACAAAGGTATTGTGTATTTTGAGCTTCTCCCAAGGAACCAAACCATTAATTCAGATGTTTATTGTCGACAACTAACAAAACTGGACATAGCAATCAAAGAAAAGCGGCCAGAATTGGCAAATCGCAAAGGAATCGTGTTCCACCATGATAACGCTATGCCACACACATATTTGGTAACACGTGAAAAGTTATTGGAGCTTGGTTGGGAAGTGATGTCACATCCACCATATAGCCCTGACATTCCACCATCAGATTATCATTTATTCCGAAGTTTACAAAACTCTTTGAATGGTAAAACTTTCACTAATGATGATGGTCTGAAATCGCACTTGGATCAGTTTTTCACCGAAAAGGATCAGAAGGTTTATGAGCGCGGAATTATGAAGCTACCAGAAAGATGGCAAAAGATCGTAGAACAAGATGGAAAATATTTTATTGATTAAAGTTCATTGCTTTGATAAAAAAATTGGATTTTATTTCACCTAAAAATACCGAAATTACTTTCTTGCCAACCTAATATTATGCTTCGATTCATCGAAATGACAAAGTTACGCCTAGACTGCAATTTTTATGTGATTTTTAATTCTGTAAGGCATAGTTTAGGAAGTGTAATGAAAGGAAATCTTATTTTCAGTGGCAATAGCCTCTGTAGATCCGAAATAAGTGAAATAAAAATTCTGTTGAGAATTTCATCCTAACTGCGGAAAGTATTTTCAGCGAAAGTGATAACGTTGCAACAGTCACAGTTCCTTTCAACTTGAAAGTGCAGGACAGCGACGAATTTTTCTAACGCGTCATGATTTTTTTACTCCTGTTCAGACCAGTGTACTGCGCGAACGCAAATGAGAATTTGTGCTGTATGTGTGGAAAAGGTGTGCGGTGCACTGCAGGTGTGAAATATGATCTTAAAAATTTGGTTTATTCTTATGTTCATTTATGCGCAACGTTACGCGCACGTAACTTTTGAACTAGTGATCTCCTAGGATTGAAACTTGTATTTTCGGTATTTTCTCGCCAAAGTCCACAGGACTACATAAAAAATAGTTTGAAATTTCTGGTTTCCTGAGGTAAAGTTTAGCCCATTTTTAATATTGAATCAACATTTTTAACGTTGCGCCAAAAACCCTAAAAAGAAATTAAAAATATAAATCGTAAAAGACAAAGAGACGGATAAAAATATAATATCCCCGTCGAGCAAGATAGTTTAACAATAATGAGAATAAGGACGTTAGTAATGGTCCATTCCCATCTCTGATAATGATCGTAACCTATACGAGGGTCGCGCCATAAACTGGCTGTACTCCTTGCAATCTAGGTCAGCGCCGACCATATTCTTCTACTTGTAGAGTTATATCATTACATAATTATTAAAAACGTTATGAGAATATCCAACTAGTCGGACACTTCGCTGTTCAAGTATTCATATTTCCATAAGTGCTGGAAGAATTAAATTTTATTTTCTAACTATATAAACGGTTCCGATAAGTTTCAAGTAGTGTGGCAATTAAGAGAAACATTATTGTGCCATAAACGTTACTTCAGAAAACGGAATACGTAATGAATGCATGAACATTTGCAATGCACGGTGTGCGTCTCGGCGATGTGTAGAGTTTTTCGCGACACATTCCTGCGCTTTTCATCTAAATCGTGAAAAGAGGAATGAAAGATTTGAAGCATTAAATACTTCACATTGTGAAATTGCACGAGATAAAAGCTTTCCAGAGTTTCAGCCTTTCTGGAGTTTTTCCCAAAGGTGAGCCATTAACATACGTACTTATTTTTACGCGAACCACTTAATTAACATAACCCACATACGCTCCTCAGAAACGGTTGCACAAACAATACCGGGTTAATGTGGTTCATTAATAATCCCACAATTAAAAGCAGCAAAAACAAACCAAACATTTTGTGGTAACCGAGCATACAAAATGGTAAAATTTTCACCCTGAGGAACGTAGGAGGGTTGATTACTATTCTGAAAAGAAAATAATTTTGTTAAAAGTTTATAATCTTGATCCAAATAATTATCATTCGCTTTGACATACAGGGTGGAGCAATAACTTCAATTACCTCAGTGAAGTGAGTCACATATTGCGTCACCCTGCGCGTTTCCTGAATTGGTCGCATGATCCATCAGTGGCTTTCCATTAAAATGCGCAGCCTCTCGAGGTGACCTTTCTGTAAATGCCCAGATCCTGATGAAAAATACACTGATTGTCGCCTGGCTGGTAAGGGGCAAAGGTCTCCGGAGAAATGAAAAGCACCGCTTTGCATGACAAAGGGTGCTGGGCCAAAACGCGACAAAACGAGCGAACGGAGTCCGGTCTCAGCGTCGCCAGATCGAGACTCGTCTCCCACTCTACGACGCCATTCCCCCACTCTTCCTCCATGCAAGTGTCACATTGTCACCTGACTAATGTCAGAGAGGGGGTAACCGTACTCCCTTCGATTTCCCCGAGAAAACGTGATTACGATTCCACGGCGCACGCGCCGTCGTCGTCGTCTTAGCGATGAAGGGAATTCCGTCCGGGGGATTTGAATCGTTATGACTTATTCATTCTCGTTAAAGTACCCTGTCCGGCGGGTGTCGCGACCGAAAAGAAGGAGAACGCAGGGAGCGGAGGAATTTCTCTGCGCGAGAATGATCCCACTCGAACGGGGGCCCTTTTACAAGGATAAAGGAGCTGTCGTGGAAACGGACGCCTCTTCACGAGACCTTCTTCGTCCTAGCGTTTCGCGTCCCGCATGCCACGGGTTCCGATCGATGCCAGTTTAGGGCCGTGTTAAATCTGCTTGATAGTTCGGCCGATTGAACAGCGCGGCATCAGTGAAACGGCAGTGCCTAACATGAACTCTGGTGCTCGGGTCTATCCGGCGAGATATGGTTTTGCTAGCTCCCTTTGTTTAACCCGTTTGCATCGTAAGGAAATATGAAAAAAGGGCCTTTATCACCAAACTTTTGCTTTATTATATTTAAGTACAATAATGACTACAAGTAAAAGAACTTCGTATTTCAGCGTTATAGGAAAGAATCAGAATTACGAGTTTCATCTTCAACAACACCCTCCATTTCTATTTTTCAGCTACCGAATAACGATAGCGATCAACAAAGTTGAGCATACGGCTCCGGTGATGGTGACCTGGAAAATTGAGCGCATACAGTGTGTCCCGCGAGCTCTGTCCACTTGGTTATTACAAACAATACGAGAAAATGTTAGTTACAGAAGTTGTAGGGTTTAAGAGACTACAAACAGGTATGTGACAAAATTAAAAGGAATTATGTACAAAAATATCATAATGAAGGAGCGGATTTTGAGTGGCACAAATTTCCAAGTCCAGTAGATCGTCAAATTCAAACTTCAATTTCTAGAATCAGAATTGGGCACTGAGAAATAACCCATTCATTTTTGTTAAATAAGAAAGAACGTACGATCTGCGATATATGTAAAGTACCAATTAACATAAACCACCTAATAATAGAATGCAAGAAATGTGAGAATGAAAGGAAAAATGCTAAGTTGCCTAGATCCTTACCCATTCTGTTAAGTTCTAAGGAGTATATCGCCGGTCTTGCCAAGTATATCAATAATACAAATATGTATAATATATTGTAAGAAAATGTACCGTGTTGCTAATGACCTTTGATGTTGAAGCAACATTAAACAATTAAATTATATATATATAATGGGGCTAGGAAAATTCCTTATTGATAACAATAATCAGTTTGGTTTCTCTGTAAAACAAAAGATATTTATTAACAATTGGTTACACTATTTACATTAATTACAAAGTTACCTGTAAAACAAAAGAAACAACAATTAAAGTTTATTGTTATCACTCTTTGCTTCACTTCGTTAGCAGTCTTAAAATCTATTTATTGATTTACTGGTGTAATCTGTATTTCTTTCTTATTTATTCTCTCTACTCTTTTCTTTTCACGTGTCATTCTCCAACCTTCAGAATCTGCTCATCATCTTGTTTATTGTTCCATCTGGCGGGTTAATTAGAAGGCGCGCGTAATATATGAAGCGCGGCATATTTAAATGAAGAAAGTACTCTCTTTCTTTACATATATATATATAATATGGTATAAATGATATTTTTGTAAGCGGAGGCGTAGAGAATGTCTAAATTTGACATTCCTTTTTAAAAAAGAAGGGTGACCTCTATATCTTCTCTACGCCTCCACTTGCAATAATACCATTTATTATGTAGTCTCTTAAACCCTACAACTTCTGTAAGTAAAGTGGACAGAGTTCGCGGGACACACTGTATACACGCTAATGATGCGAATGGGTTAACCGTGTTCTTCTAACCAGGCTAACTGAAATACTCGCGGCATCAGTGAACAGGCGTGACCTAATCGTTTGCCTGCAAGGGTGCCTGCGAGCCAGAAAATAAGTAACCTGCGGTGTATTTGTTCCCCGTAATCAGTTAATAAGACCGAGAAGGGGTAACAGGAAACTGCGTATCACCGGGTGGAATTTTCGTTGCTAAGGGGTCGGATGGCGGCGTTGTCGATCGCAATCTCGGAAATGGTGGGCGTCCACCGCCCGGGCCGGGAGCCCTTTATGCGACATTCATTCGCGCCGGCGTCCATAAAAACCGCGTTCGAAGCTTTGAGGAGTCCCGATGACGGCGTTGCTCGCTAATCGGCGTGAAAGGGCCGCCGTAGACACTGGCGTTCTGGATTTATTAGCGCGTCATGCGAGGCACGGGGATTCACCGGCGCAGAAGAGCAACCAGATTTATCATCGTGAGAGCGGTTCGACGCGACTGGCATGCTTGCGGATGCTGGCCCGTTGCGTCGTTATAAATCGAAGTCCGGTCTAAGGGTTCCGTACGTGTCGCAGGAAACGCTCGACGGGATCCCCGGCGGGTTCCCGTTGCCGGACCGTATAGCGCCGTGAACCGATGCCAGGGGTCGGTTTTATGGGGACCATGATTTTTAGCGGTGTGAAAACAGTACGCGCCGTTCATACCGGCTCGAACGTACAGCATCAAATTTATTACGCGCCGGTGAGCCGAACGGATAAAGTATTTCCCGGGTCTCGCCCAGGCATTTCGTACGTTTGCACACCGTGCGAGGAAACTTCGCGGGGAAGGCCACTGTCCTCGAATCGAGGCGCCTCTTCTGATACTGATCGCGAAGGAAATTTACCCGTCGGGGGTAAAATTTCATTCACAAGACTGGGAGTGGGAAGAGTAGGGGATGTGGTTAGTTTTTTTTTTTTAAATACTCCTGATCAAAAAGCTACCCTTAAGAAAAGTTTGAGCTCCTACGGTTTATTCCCTCGGAAATAATTCGCACCAGAGAGAGAATCTTCATTTTAACAAACTGATCCCATTCTGTGTTTCAGTACGAAAAACGAAAACCTGGATACATCTGCACGGTGGGCATTCGGACGTCCATATGATTGCGGGAAGCCTTCAAAAGGGCCGGGTGACGTGCAAGCCCTTGCAACGCTATCAGGTTTCGCGCGGTGCATTTTCGCGTAGCTCGATAACCCGGGGCGACGTCTCTCGAGGGTTTAGGGTGGGCTTGATTGAATTACGCACTGTTTTCATCGTGGAACAACATACAGACTTCCGACTGGCTGGCGTTCGGAGAGAGGGAGCCGAAAGAGGTTGACGTGCGCCTAAGGATACGCAGCTAATAGCATTGGCAAAGTTGACGCACCAGAAACGCGCAGCGCCGCGCCGAGCCGCGCCGGGGACGATGTTAAATGCGTTACACCTCCGTGCCCCGAAGAATTAAGTCGGTAATTCGTGAAGGGTCGTCCAACAGACACTCTCGGCCTCGTTATCTCGACGTTAAGTAAACTTCATCGTACAGGGTCGGCTACGCTCGACAGCTTTTGCGATAACACACGCGACCTGCGAGGCGATAGAATGTTTGCATTACAGCGCTCGCCGATCCGCTGTCTGGTTATCGTCACGCCTACTGGCATCGATGACGATTAAACTGATTCCATTATTTCTCCTGTGATTGCTCCTGGTCATTCTTATCCTGCAAATAATCTTTGACCATCAGAGAATTGGTCATCGTGCTCTCGGTTATTCCTACTCTGCCTATCATCCTTGGCAAAGAAATATTTATAATGAAATATTGAAATATTTATTTCAACCTATTATCCGCCAATGTCCCATTTTTGGGACACTGAATAGAACGAATATATAATTTTAATTTTGTTTTTTTTTTTAGTTTACTATAGTACGTTCCGCCAATGCCCCAAGAATGGGACGAACTTTAATTTTTATATTTTACATAAAAACAATTACAATCATGGCAAAAATAGTTCCAGTTCGTTGGTATAAATCATCATTATACAGTTAATTTAATTTTCTTCTGTATTTTTGAATCGCGGTGGGTAATGGATTAAATGAGCCTGAAGTGAGGATTATTGTTGTACTGTTTTTGTAACGAAATTATCGCAGTTTAAATATCCATGATTTTTCGGAAATTTAGTGTTTGAATACTCTTTGGATTCTTTCGGATCCACTGTGCAATATTGAAACGACAATTTTTTTCGTACAGTTGTCATAAAATTAGGAGAAAGTCCGAAAAATTGTGGAATTTTATGTCGCAAAAGTATTAATATTTGCGCGATGCGTTTCTTGAATTTTGTCTGCGTAATTATTGCGAATTTCTGGCCGAAACGTTATGGAGTTATGTGTACAGCTGCTGATTAAAGCAAACATCGATTTTTCGAAGTTGGCAAACCCCGCACCCCCCCTTCAAATATGAATTGCCTATGAGCGTATCGTTGCACGGTGTTTTATGATGCTCTTTCCAGACCGGTAAATTGAAACAGCATTTGCTATAATTAGCGTGTTTGATAAACGATGTTATTATATTGTATTAGCCCCGTCGACGCTGGTTCGTGCGCAAAGTATAACTATTGAGATGCAATAAGCTTCGGTGAGCACTATTCATGCAATATCAGCGAATCGAAATTGCTCGGGGCTCATAGAATGCTACGAGAACATGTTTACAAAATGATCAGTGGAAGCATACACGCTATCCCGGGCTCTGTTTGCAAACAGTTAAATGGATCTGTTTATACTAGTCTAGTTTGTCAAAAGGATTCGCGGAACACAAACATGGTTATAACTTCGAGGCAAGACAAGATCGGGCCGATAGTTTCGGCCATCTTGAAGGCTCGAGGTCATCCCTCGCATTATTGTCGAACGCATTGAAACAATGCTCCGTTAATTCTTTTGAAAGGACATGTTGAATTTCTATTTTGTTAGAAGCAATTCAATATTTCTGGTACGTCATCAAATTTGACCCATTTAGATCACTTTTTAAACTATCATGTACAGTCCAAACTTAATGAATGTTACGCGAAACGCATGTTTCGTTGCAAATGAAAAGATTAGGTACAAAGCAATTATGAACGAAGCCTCATATGTTATGAAATATTTAACTAGGCTTCAACCAAATTTATAGTTTTAACATGTGCGCAAAAGAACTGTTTTATTGATATTTAAACATTTTTTGCCGGGAAATGTATATATTCAAATAAAATCAGCCCGATAAAACAATGAATTGTTCACCTTACACAGTCCCACCCTAATAAACATAATTAATACAGCGAAAACGGTATGGAGGGAAGTGTAATAACTAGACTGCGGATTTTATGAATTTATGACAAAAATGAGTAGGGTAATTTAGAATAACAACAACATTAGAAGAATTTAAAGGTACTGTTATATTATTTGTAATCTGTTAAACATAATGAAAAAATATTAAACTTTTATTTCAACCCAGTTTGTTGCAATTCAGACAGAAAGTTTTTATTTTGCACGAAGGTCCGCAGTAATAACCAAAGTTGGATGAAAACAAATATTCTGAAGGGAATCACTTTAACTGTTTCTACAATAATGAAATGTTTCATGTTAATGTAATGTTTCTGAATAATGTAGAAATACTGTACCAAGCAATTATAAAATTGCTTAATTTTTTTAGAGTAACAGGATCCGAAAAGTACAAATACTACCAACAATAAAAACATGTAATTGTTCATCATACTCCTATTAAAATCACAGTATAATGTACAGTTCTCCTGATTACAGTTCAACAAGTGTTCAAATAGGTATAGAAGTCGGTGAACATATCTTCCGATCACGATGCATCGATGAATAATAATATCATCTAAACCAAACATACAGATACCTGCTGATTTACTGCAGTGCACGCTGTCACCATTCCCAGAATGATTTATACAACAGCACTACTTTGTCGCGAATAAGAAAAAATGATGACATTATGAATTTTCTTCATAATGAAGATAAACTTCACCGTATTACGGTTGGGACTTTCCGAGCACTGATCACTATGCTTCAATGGTTACCATATGAATTATTATAGGTATCAAGAGTCCCAGTAAACATTCCGAAAAATAAACGAAAGGTACATCTTTTTCCCACCTACTATGCTCAGCATGCCTATTAGTGGGCAAGGGCGCCCACGGGTGCCCGTAGGTGCCCGTGGGCACGGCTACGGGCAAGTGACACAGCGGAGTGGGAGTAGGCCGTGGCACAGAGCCGCAACTGTGTCACGTAGCAGTGACAAATACGTGCAACCTTGCCCGCAGGGGCGTGGCTTCGTGCCCGCCGTACGAAAATCGCTGCCCGTACGGGCAGACGCTGACCAGAGCTCCTTATTACGGCATGCCCATTCCGAGCGGTGACTGGACAGACACGATTCCGGACACGAACCAGTTTTCGCATCCGGGATCGATCGTCCCTGCATTATCGACGCGTCGACGGACTTACGCCCATGTCCTGAGCGGTGTGGGCAGCTTGTGCGCGGGGCATGCGCAAATCCGTGTGCTCGGTGTCGCTCGACGCCAGTCTGTCCGAGGTCGAAGTGACGGTAACATCGGCTCCTCCGATCGAGCGGGTTTTCCGCGGCCGCGTTTCTCGTTTCGTCTGCGTCTCGTTCCGCACCGTTCTTTGCTGGTCGGGGATCCGCGCGGTTTCGGCGACCGGCCTCGCAATCATCGCGGATCGGATTCGCGAGAGTCGTAATGCCGGCGTCCACGTGACGGAGATCGCCGGATGGATCGGTTGTGCAGTGCGTGATCGAGAGTGTCCGGGTCCCTAGTGTCCGCGTGTGTCCATCAGTTCGATCCGGATCGGCGTATCGGGCAGAGTGGCCTCGAACGCGGCTGGGTCCGCCTGCGAGCAGGCTGAGCCCGAAGGAGACGAGTCCTGTGCCTGAACACCGTGTCGCGATCGATTCGATTTCCTATTGAACCCTTCTCGAGGACCGGAACAACCGTGCCCCGATGCTCGGCGAGTCATCCGGACCGAGTGGTGCTCGATCGGATCCGAGTTAACAGTGAGCTCCGAAGTCCAGCGGTAGTTAGAGAACCATGGTCCGAAACAGTGCGAGAGTGTCCATAGGGTGTCTACAGTCCGCGGGACTCGAGTGATAAGGTGTCCTCGGATCCTGGAGGGTCTAGGATTCGCGTTGGATCGTTGGTGGATCCTCGATCCTCTGACCAGCGGGTCTCTCGGCAGAGTCTAGCCGGAACCGGACGATTCGCGAAACTTTTGTCCGTCCAGAAAAAGGTCTATCTCGTGAGAGGGAGCAATAAAGCGTACATCGGGGTGGACTCCGGGATCCAGGGTATCCGGCGTGTTCATCCCCTCGGAAGGCTCTAGGAAGCCAGCTCGTAAGGATGAAGCGGACCGTTAAACATCCTAGGAGCGGATTTCTCCTGAGCGTCATTAGGGCTGGCGCGTTTTATTTGTACCGGCACATCAAGCATGCCATTAGAAATGAGATCGGCTTTCTGTAATTCCAGCCGGGGCTCTCACGATTGAGCAACTCGATCCGCCGGGTGAAACGTCATCGGCACATCAATGTGTTCATTTAAAATGTTACGAAACCTCGTGACATAGTGACTCGGCCGATATCTGGGAGAGGGAAACAAAGGAAACCAGGTTCCAGGGAAATAAACGAGCTGTTGATACGGAATAAAATAGCGGCGGGAGCGAACCTCGAGGATCCTGCGGAGGAGGACCCGCCGCTCGGCTATTTACCTTGCAGAACGCTGACTCGGGGATGCCTGGGACCGCGTGTTGACTTCCCTTGGATAATCGTCAGCAGGTTTCCGGAGGTGGGCTAGTCAAACACAGCGGGAGGACTCGATTCGAAGAGCAACGTCGACGATCCGTCGAGCCCGAGTCCAGCCCGGAACCGTGGAGGACCCGTGAAACGATGAGTTGAAAACCCGGTTGATCGTCGATGGGACTGTCCGCGGCTCACGTCCGAACGATCGACGGTCGGGGATCGCGGTGATCATCGATCGCGGCGGACACTGATGCATCCTGGCGAAGCGTCCGGTCCTCGTGGCAACGGGGTCAGCAGGATCGCGAGTATCGGAGCTTCCGGTGGCGGCTAGAACAGGGGAATGAGCTTGTGGTGGTTCGACTGAGGTACCTCAGGCGAGGGGACGCGCGTTTTGAAGGGCGCGAACGAAGATGACGTCGTCGATCCTGGCGCTGCTCGGCCTCGTCCTGGCCACCGCCAGCGCCGAGCTCAGCTCGAGGATCGTCAAGACAAAGTACGGGGAACTGTCCGGCGTTATCGTGACCCTCGATCGACACCTCGAGGGCGTCGAGGTGTTCCGCGGCGTTCCGTACGCCTCGCCGCCGATCGGATCCCTGAGATTCATGCCGCCCGTCAACGGCGCGCTATGGCACGGCGTCAAAATCGCCGACAAGTTCGGGCCCGTCTGCCCGCAAAGGCTGCCCGAGATCAGCGACCGGATGCCCAAGGGACGCGCCGAGTATCTCAGGAGGCTGTTGCCGTACTTGAAGAACCAGAGCGAGGACTGCCTCTACCTCAACATCTACGCGCCGGTTCAAGGTATCGCGAGCTCTTCCCACGTTAACGCGTTACTTCCAAGCAATTGGAAAGGATTCCCAAAAATATTGTACCTCCTTGAAAGGGATCCTGAGATCATTCGAAGCAACTTTTTCCTTTGCGAAAATCTTCTCCGCGGCTTCGTTCAGGAGTTATCAGCGAAAAACACGGACCAATCAGAGCGCGGCTATAGCAGAGGGACCACGCCTCCGCGACGGGCCCCGCTGAACGTAGGCCCCGGGGCCCCGCCCCGTATCCGCGCTCTGATTGGTCTGCGTTTTTCGCGAATAACTCCGTAACGGAGCCGCGGAGAAGATTTTCGCAAAGGACAAAGTTACTTCAAATGACCTTGGGAATCACGCCTTTCAGGGAAATATATTTTTGGGACGCCCTGTTGTATTTGGTACCGCGGACAAGGCAATATCCAATTTTCCAATAATTTGGAACCGAAGCTCCCACGGATCAAGATGATTTTTTGTGTAAAATCAAAAGCAACAAAGACTAGTTTCCGAATTTTTATCACAAATCAGCCGAAAGTCCTCGAATGATTATGTGATTTTAATTTTTCACCAGGTTCGCGAAGTATTGCTTCAACCGTTAGAATTGTAGTTGTATTAGACGGAGAATATTCCGCTTTGAAGACAATTTTATCGAAGACTAATGAAGGCGAGAGGTTGCGGAAGGTTCAGGGGGTTGAAGGAGGAGGGTACGATACAACGAGAATTAGGAGAAGTCACGCGCGAGTTCCTGTTACTAGATCATGGACGTGATAATCATCCCGTCGACGAAATTTCGGTTAGAACGAAGTTACGGCGAATATTTTCTGCGTAATTAAATTGGATCCCATTATCCCGTTGTTTAACCTCTTGCTGTTAACTGGTGGCGTGCCGGTGACGTTTAATAACACCTGTAACACGATGCGCCAAGAACTTCATATTTCGTGAAAGGCACTTCCGACAACAATTATAACATTCTAAACAGATTCTTTCGAAGAGGAAAATTTGACAATTTTCTCATCTGTCGGTGAACTATATTTCGCAGAAGAAAAGTTCTTATCATTAGCTGCCATATAGAAACAATCTCAATTCAATTAATTGTTAGGAATATTTTTAAATTATCAGAAAAATACAAAAAGGTCATACTAGACGGTAAAACCTTTTTATGAACCGTTTTTTAATTAGCTTTTCGGGCCGATCCCGTGTATTGGCGATTCGCTGTGAAAACCTGAAGAATCCTCGTGATCCGGGTGTACGTAGCTGCGGTGGTTTCTCGGGACCAGGAATTTCTTTATACCGGGGCAACTGTGTCCACCTTTATTTCGGCGAAACATGCGCGGAATTCTACACAGAACCGGCAGCATGATCGTTCTTTGGACGTAACGCTGGATCGGCAAACGAAAGTCGGTCCTCGTAAGAATTCCCTGCAATACCGCTCCTTCTTTCACTGCTTTCAGGCTTCCCCGCGGAAAATCCTTTGCATTCGTATGGAAATGCAATTTAATTTATGCAAGGACCGCGATCTCGATATTTCCTAATAACATACAGAGCCGTCCAGGTAAATCCGGAATAACCATATTGTATAAAGTAAAACAGTTCAAAATTTCAGGAAAATGTCAACATATTGGCCAGTTTGAACAATAATAGTAAAATGGAAATACTCCGTGCAGCCTCTGCTGTCTGCAGCAATAATTGACCGGACCCTTGAAGGTCTCTTCAGGGTACGGAACGTCCCTTAAATTCAGCGCTCGGGGGGAAGAAGGGCTAAATAAGAACATACGACGAAATTAGTTGGTGCCGTTCGATGGTTCAGTAGAATAGTCTGGCAAGCTGGCAGCCGACTCGTTGTTCCTGCCAGTTCATCTTCCCTTTTTCTTTTTTCTCGCGTTTTCTTCCGAGCATCGTTGCCCTTTGTGCCCGATAGGTGCGGCGGATTCCTTTCAAACGACAGAAACGTATACCGATTCTTGAACAGCTTTTCATCGATGCTCCGCCGCTGTCAAAGGAGTCCTCGGCGCGCTTCCGTGCGTCGAAATGGCGACATGAATTAATTTCGGCATAAAAAGGGGATGCCGGCCGGATTTCTTTGGCATTACGTACGCGTCAGAGCTCGACTTGCAAATCAACGGAACAGTCGATGGATGGAGGGTAAACGATAGTCTCTGCGACCTATTGACCTCGAAAAGCACGCAGGATATCTGCAAAATCCGCTGGTTCAATTTTCTGACGAGTCCCAGTCAGAGTACAGTAGAGCCTCGGTAGTTGCACGAAGCCGGGCCGAAAGCGCGTGCAAGTATCGAGGTTCCTGGAACTGTCGTGACCAATCAACTCTAACTGTCGCGTGTTTTCCGTAACTAGGAAACCGTCCCCACCACGTGTTGACTGTCCCCACCGAGGTTCTACGGTCTTCTGATTTAAAGTGTCATGAATTATGCGAGGATATTTTTCATTTTTTTTCCCACAATTGAAGACTTCGATACAGGATTCAGCTTTTCGAGGAAAATATTTCCAATATTTTAGGAAATCCTCGTCCACAAAATCGATCAGCGATCGATTCATATGACTTATATGACAGAGAGTATTGGTTGTCCTTTCGGCTGAGTGGAAATTAAACGCGTTCGCGATTAGGTCCGTTGTTTGTAATCCGAGGGACATTGTCCATGGAAAAAAGCTCTCGTCGGAAGCTGCTCGCTGGTCGGCAGCGTACGTTCCGCAGATTCTGCTCCAATCCGCTTGCCCGGCAGTCCGACTATTTCGGAATAATAACCCAGCACCGAGCCATTGTCGGCCGGCGCAAACAAAGAATCCATGAAAACGACCATTAATTTGCCGATCTGAATAGGAAGTGTTATTTTATAGCCGGGTGTTCGCGTGCCATAAATCGCCTCGGGTCCTGGAATTCATCTGATCATTCTCTCATCCCTTCGCCACGGTGCATCTCATTCCCCCTGGCTCGCACGAGTCCAGCCTGTGCATACAGTGACAATTTTTTGTTTCCTTAACCCTTGTATCACCCTTTCCTTTAATTTCAACCAGTCTTTGGAAGGGGAAAGAAATGCTCATCGTAATTCTACGCAGGGACAAAGGAAGACCGCGATGGACCTTTCACCATCATATTCGCCCCCTTGTTCTGATTAAAATAATATCTAACGCGACGTAATAGTGATTATAATCGCTCGCGTAATAAGCGATTAAAGTTTCGAGCGTGAAAGAGGACAAGGCAAGAGAGGTAGAGAAGCGTTCGGAAAAGGTGAAAGACCTCATAGCCCAGACCTTCAAATCAAACATTAAATTTCCATATGTTAGGGTTTTCAATCATCAAACTGTCTCCGTCGTGTTCGTCTCGTTTTTCTAATTAAAACGACACCAAACACGATATAGGTCCACTGTACGGTGTTACACAGATTTTAAAAAATTGCGACAGACAAGTTAGCAGATATTTGCAGCTGATTTTTGTCAGAATCTCTTCTATATATTTTGAACTGAATGCAATAAAAATCTCAAGATCGGATCTTTTGAGACTTTCCAGTTCTGAGGTATTAAAATCCACTAACCGCCTTGGAAAACTGGCACTTAAAAAATCTCTAAAAATTATTGTAAAGGACTTTATTAACGAACTTTGTGAACATTAATGTAAATATTTAAAGCTTAAAGATTCATATTTATTGCTCTGGCATAATTTTCTCTAGAATCAATATAAACGTACGATTTCGCCGTATTACGGTTCGGAGTTTTCACGTATTGATTTCGATACTTATATCGCCGTAGAATAATTTGTCCAGGTTTTCAAATGAATTGTTACGTTAATATATTCATCGTACCAAATTTGATTAGGATCTGTAAACCACAACAAACTTGGAGGACTACTCAATATCAAACATTTAATTTTTTCAATTTCTATTTCATTAAATAACTTACTTTGATTTCACGGAGGTTTGGAGGTTTCTAGTTTGGCACTCAAAGTGTTAATAGAATATACGAACGCGTGATATCTATTTTCTGACATGACCTTTCTCCACCTAAACTGGCCATTCGCGACACTGTTTGGAAACGTCAGAACCGGGAGAGCTTGACGCCGTTGATGAGAACGCAGCATAGCATTACGGTGCCGTCGAAAAACAAACCGTTGTTTGGACGGACCTCGAGACGGCTCAGCTCGATAATCTCGGGCCGTTGCGCGTGTTTGCGCGCAAACTCTGACCGACGGCGACGGTTGCCAAGACCCATCCGGTCTCCGGACCTTACCGAAACCCGACCGGTTCAATTCCGTTCTGCCCACTTATTTCTACCGTTCACGATACTTACACGTAATCCCGGTGGGCGATACGTGTTTGCAGATCGCTTCAGCCGGCCCGAAAATCCATCCGTGGGTACGGGCCGGTTACACGTTCCAGGCATTTGTTTCAAAGGATCCGCCAGTCGGTTTCTATCTTCCGCGCCGTTCCTCCGCGGCTTCGCTTATCGCTTACCGACTCGAGAGTGAAAAACGACGTGAACCTCTCTACGGGAAGAAGCTTCCTGCCGGCGCTGGATCTAGCCGGGTACGTACCGGCGTACCCGCGTGCTACCGGGTCGGGTTTACTTTTCGGGGTCAACGCGGGCAGAGGAGGGCACGGTATCGGTGCACTCTCGCGGCTTTCCACGCCGTTGCTGCCCGTCGTCGTCGTCGACGAGACTGTTCTCCCCCGTCGAACGAGAAAAAACACCGGCAATTTTACCGAATCATTTCCATCGACACTGCGATTACGTTGCGCAGTTTTCTCGTTACATATTCTTTGTTCGGAATTGATGAAAATTGTGTTACAGCATTCGCTTGTGGTAGCCGTGTATAATTAAGTGGTACTGTTGTCGAGAAAAATTCTGTTCACCCTCCGGTACCAACTTTGAGATTGCATGTTTATATTTATCCACAGCTTGTGAAAATTTTAAACAAAGTTCCATTTGTGTTCACTTGGAAAATTTATGTTCCTGTCCTATACTCTTGTGACGGACTGTGTATAGAAACCTATTGTCGGGACTGCGGATGGTTAACAAATCGGAAATCGAATTCTGTTTCATGGACAGTCACTTTTATAAATCTATGGTTACCGCCCTTTGCACTATTGTGGGGGGGGGGGGCTGAAAATATACTATCAAGTGGCTTGCATTCACTATTGTGCCGCTTCCGGACGTTTACGACACCATAAACTATTGAGTTGGGAGCAGGACGCTGGAAGCGCACATGTTTGCTAAAACGTGCAGTCATAAATTAACTTCTAGAGCTCTATCTCGAGCGTTAATTTTGTCATCCCACTGTAGCCGGGTCAGTGTGACCCTGCGGAACAATGTGACCTTTTTAAACAATTTTTACATGCCCCCTCTATTGTGCTCAGCTAATTGTCGTATCTGTAGCGCTCGCACGCAACGGTGACTGAAACTAAAAATTAATTTAAACAGTTCTTTAATTTGGAATTGCGTCACGTGGAAATTAGTCGTACAAGAATTACTCGAAAATGTCACAGTTTGCAAGAGCTACAATAACTATTCTAAAATTAAACTTGTTTATCCCAGGAATCTATTATTACTGTAACAAAATGATACTTGTACTCGCAGCGTAAACATGAATGTTTGACAACGTTTCGACTCATTGACCTTTCACACACTGCGGCGACATCCATGCTGTGTTGTTTTAGAATAACAATAACAATACTGTTTCTTTATCCTAACACAAAATAAATTAACAAACATTTTCAATCTCCTTTTCTCAGTAGAAAATTTTTTATTCAAAATATGTTCAAGATTCTCGCCTCGACAAAAGAGTCCAAGCTTCTTAAGGGCCCGGGATAGTCACGTGACTTTTTAATTAATAATTTCCAATTCCCAGCCTTCAGACACACTTAAGATCCGTCTTAAACTTGTCACATTTTTTGCTCTGTATTATCGATATCATGAATTTCGACATCAGAAACGTGCTTCAAGTTTTCGGCTTTATTTCGCAGAGAATCAAGACAAAATATAGCTCAATTGGTATCTGAAGATATTTTCAAGCGCGCGCTGCTCTCGATTTCATCCAGAAACCTCATCCAATGGCAGAAAAATGCTCGGATTCCACGGCACTACAACGTCAATTTTTGGCCTACTTCGAACGCTTATGTTACCAAATATCTGCATAATCTCGGCAGCTGCTGACCAGCGCGCACTAGATTGAACCTTCCTCTTTCGATCGAGCCCTTTACCAGCGACAAAATATTCTTATATAAGGACGAAAACTCGAGGAGCGTGAAACCATTTTTTGACGGTAACGTAGTCGCTCTACCTTATCGCGAATCTACGAAAACCGGGCCCTTAACACTAGGTTTACGGAGCGTTAAAAGCGAGTATTTTACATTACTTTATAAAAATAAGAGGAATGTGGCTAACCAAGTTTCCAGCCATTTTTTAAATAATATATACCAAAGGAAATAAGTTTGTTCAGTAATTCCACGTAGATGGATCTTAACAATCTCAATAGTCGTAAACTAAAAATATTAGAACCCATCATTTTGACGGGTCCCGTAAACCTGGTGTTAAAGGTCTCGCAGACCGCACGTCCGTGATTACGGGTTAATTACTCACGATATCGTTTCACATCGGATCGAGTAACACACGCGGGTGTAGTAGAGCGTGAACCCCGTATTCTTATCTCGCATTGGAATTCGCAGGGTTGCATGTCTGATCTGCACATTCCGTTTCCACTTGGCTGCCGACAGCCCGGCTGAAAGTGGCACGCGTGACAGTTTGTTCCGGTTTAAAAATGCGCCGACGTGGGAAACGGGGACTGACAGAGTCTGCCCGACGAGAAGAACGTCTAGCATGTGGACGAGGGTTTCCTAGGCTAGCGGAGAGAAGCGGAGAGGGGAGGGTGAGGCAAAGCGAAAGGCGGAACGCGATTAATGTGCAAACAGAATTAATTAGCAGAGGCGAGCGCAAAGCGGAATGAACCGTGGAGAGATTCGCCGGGCTCTTTCTTGCGAGGGCGGCTTTAATGCCGAGCGCCTTTAATCCAGCCACGGCCGGGGCAACGCACGCCGGGGCCGTTGCGCTCCGCTCGGATTGCGTATTCACGTAATTTCTTGATCGAGGAAAAGAAATTGTATTTAAATGGACCGTGGAAATCTGTGCGGGGCACGCGCGCATCGCGAGCCGGTGCTCTGCACTACGTGCGCCACGGAATCCTGTTATGCTAATTCGGCCGGGCAACATTTTGCGTTCTACCACTGGCACGGTGGATATCCGCGAAGGATTCTCCGGCGGATCGATGGATCCTACGGCCTCTGCACGTGCTGTTCCCTCTCGCTCAACACCGCCCCGGGTCAGTCCCGTGTACGTGGAAATTTTAAACAGACTCCGCCACCCCCACCCCCACCCCTTACCGACCTGCATTAATATTTCATTTAATTTTATAATGCCGTAGACTTCGACGGACGCGCGCGCTGATTTAATCCGAAATTCTATCCGTCTTCAACGACGCGGACAGCGCGCCGATTCTGTGGATAGAAGTCTATTTTTTTCGGATTTTCTCATAAATACACTCGGGGGCGAAATTAACTAAGAAAATCTTCAAAATTCGAGATAAAACCACTTGAGATTTCTAGGACATTAGAAGCACTAGCTGGCAAAAATATTCTCATAATCACACTGCGATAGAAACTGTGGTGGCGATATCACCACGTACGCCAATGCATATATTTCTTCTTAGAATTTCTCTTTCCTTTCCAACTCTGTTACGCTATTATTCTCATTTTCCTGTCTGCTAGTCGCACATTTGGTGACCAGCCCTTCACGAATTTCCAATGCATCCTTGAGAACGTCGCCAGGGTTCTGGTTTTCGTTAGTCTCGGTCCTTCGGCTACCTCTTAGCTTTCTCTGTTTATGACTCTACGCCGCTGTCCCTATCGCTTTCACTCTCTTCTCAAGTTTTCCTTTTCTATTCCCTTTTCTTTTTCTCTCCTATCTTTTTGCCTTTTCTAACCCCGTCGTGTTTAAGAATGCAACGAGAGTCGCCAGTTGACTGTGAGCCTCCGAGACTACAACACCAGCACTGCACTGACATTCGCGCTTACCGATATTGTCAATAAACGAAGTGAGGACAATCTCTATTATTTTATACTACCTTATCCACTTCAAAACTTTTGGGACAATCTAATGCTTAAAGATTTGAGTCACCCTCGTGAAAAGTTTTATCACGCGTCACAAACACTCTTTCGATAATCGTCGTCGCGAGTTTATGCGGACATGCAAGATGGTAAGCGAGATCGAAAGGGCCTAACTCCGAAGCCTAACACCAGGCGGAGGCGCGTGCCATAAACCGTGCCGGCGACGGAATCCGCAGGCCTCGGATCGTTCCGCAATCGGCGGATGAAATCGCGGTGAGCGGCTCTGTCTCATTTGCGGCGGCTGATTTACAGGCACAATCATCGGGGCGCATGACGGCTGATGAGTGGCGAGATTAAGGCGCGGCCAACCTCGTAAAGGGTCTTACACACCGCGACTAATTATGAAATTTAATTAAACCGCCGCGCCGCGCCGCGCCGCGCACCGCTTTGAAGGTGCGCGCGAACCGACGCCACCATTTAGCGGCGCACTAATTCAGCGTTCATTTATCTGCCGCTCGCGGTGAAAGAGAGAGGAGTCCGTTCCATTTCGCCCGGCTCCTCCTCCTCCCGTGCCTTTACGCTTCTCGGCGCGCTCTGTCCGCGCGCGGGAGCCTGCGCGAGGAAAAAAAGATAAATGAAACACGCGCGCCACTCGACCCACGAGAAATTCAACGAAATTCAGATCAAGCGGCCGAGCATTAGCCGGACGCGGAGCTTTCGTTTCGTTTCAGGGCAGGGGGATGTTTGCCCTTCGAATCTCCGAGGCTGAAGACTCCGATTCCATAACTGCTCTTCGGAATTTTCCTGCCGTTTTATCACGAATGTTTTACGAGTCTCCGGAATTTCGACGTTTCGGTCGGGATTTTCATGACCTTACGTTTACACGGTGGGCAGGTTTGCATGACTGTTTTAAACATGAAGCACTCGGAGCAATAGGGACGAACGCTGCAACCTGTGTCGCCAGATGAGGGGAGGGAGCACGAATCGAGGGGAACGAGTTACCCTCTCTCCGCCAGTACGCGTCACGTGACCCCGCGCGGTAGAGGGGGGAGGTAGAGTGGGGATGCGAGTCTTGATCTGACGACACTAAACAAACGGCGACGTAAATAAGGCCAGTCGTATCCAGAGAACACATCTGTTTTATCGATTCGCTAATTTTAGAACGTAGGTAAATACAATTTTTAGGCGTGCACGGTGTGTACATATTTTTAAATTAATTCGAACAAATTTTCATCTCGTTCTTAATACAATAAAAATGTACTTTATCCAGAGTTTCATTGTACATCGACAAAACATCGCAAAACCGAAATTTACAAATATAATAAAAATTGTATCACCCAACGGAAATTCCATTCGGTATCCCAGCTTTTCCATTGATGACTTTAATATTCTATATTTTAACCTCGCGTGTTGTCCGCGAACAAAATAACACTGACGAAGAGAGATCTGCTAAGAATGATAACACTAATTTATTAAAATCCGTTCTCCATCAAATAATTTAATATCATATAAAATCACATCCTCCGCGCCCGAGCAGGGAGGGAGAGAGGGATGAGCGAAATTATAATAATAGCTAATTCGGAACGGGAATATTGTCGATCGAAAGGGTTTACCCGTGGATATTTGTTCGACGGTGGGAGCAGCGTTCACCGGGAATATCGTGACAGATCTGTCTGTTCGTGTTTCCGGTAGACCGCGATGAAATTTCAGGGATCACGATCGGATGAAATTCGTGGAATAACACCGAGGCCGGGCGGCGCGGCGCGCGCCGGCAAAGAAAACATGTGCGGCGCCGAGAGCTGCCAGGACTTTTCAATTTCGAGAGAGGGAACTCGTTTCTGGCTGGCAAATAACGTTGCTTCTTTTCACGCTGCCCGGCAAAGTGTTGCGCTACGCGATGATCCTGTTGCGCCCCGCCGCTATATATCGGATCATCCGGATAATAGATATTCCCCGGGAGCGAACCTGGACGTTTCTTTTCCCGCGTGCGACGATTCGCGGCCGCCGGATAATTTAAAGAAAGCATCCGGCAATTTTCATCCCGCCTTAAGGTCGATGCACATCTCACCGGCCGGCCGACCGGCCGTTTTTTCCCCGTTTATAAGCATTTTGGGGTCCGGGACAGCTATTAGAGAGGGTTCGAGAGGCTCGGAACAAAGGCACAGCGTGTCCTCTGCTACCAGAACCCCAGGGGTTCGCTGCCCAATGCTAGAGCCGGCCGGCTAGCCGGCTAGCATTCTCGACGAGAATGTTCGCAGGCTAGCCGGCCGGCTCGTAGCGTGGCAGTACGAAGACAGAATGAACATGCTGTATTTATTTAAAAAACTATCAACCAGAACTTTTCTGAGTTCCTCGTGGTAATAGATCTTGTTAAGGAATTTGAACGTTGTAACAAACGAAATAACAATTTATTACCACGCTAACGAAAAAGAAAGAATATCATCTGACAATCTGTGCGGTGAAACAATTCGTCATTATTTATTTCAAAAGCTGTTAACTAGAACATTTCAGAGTCCCTCGTGGTAATAGATGGGGAATACTTTGTTAAGGAATTTGAGCGTTATTAGGAAAAAGCTACCAGAATAATTAATAATACGGTACTCCCTTTCGGAGCTATAGGTTCGAGCTACCATTTGTTGGGTTTGAGGGGAACATCTGTCGTATTTTAAATAGGCAGGTAATTTTTCTTGTGAATCAAAAACACATGTTGAATGTGAAAAATTATTAGATCTCGAGATATTTTCAAAAAATGTCATACATTTTCTTGTATTTAGTGAAATACAGCTACACTTTTTCAAAATCTTAGTTTTCGTACTCGAGTTACGATACGTGACTTGCTACTGAATTATAAAATGCTCACTCGTACAAATCGGTTTCTGTTATGATAACAATGTCGAAAGGGTGTTTACCTTTACAACATAGTTATGAAGTGTTTGAGTATCTTCTTCAATAAAGACATTTTTTGAAAATATCTCGAGATCTAATAATTTTTTTGCCATGGTACCCTAATCATTTTTTACGTAGAATGAAAGGAAGAATCTATTCTATTTAAAGAAATGATGCAATTGTTAATTGCACATGCACTGCAGCATCTAAAAAAAATTTAAAGGCCTACAGATGTAGTGCTCTTCGAACCATTTATCTTTCTCCTTTATCATTTTTTCGTAAATGCAATAATAACGGAGTTATGACTTGAAACAATTGTGTGGATCACCCTGTATAAGGATGTGCGATGCTGTTTCACTAATTGTAAGTGCCAGGAACGTTTCCTATTTCCATGGTGTTGTAAAGGAGAGGTACGGATAGATTATCTAAGGAGCTGTGGAGCCCCTAAAAACATTTTTTTTTGTGCCACGCACAGCAGGGAACTGTCAACGCGCTCTCGAAAGGCCATCTGGAAAGGGTCGAGAGGCCAGAGAAGAAATTCGGTTCCAAAGCCTGACACGGTTGCCGCCAGTAAACGCTAGGGCCAAAACCAGGGTTATAATTTTGAGCCGGCCGGCCGGGCCGGTGAGATGTGCATCGACCTTTACGCGCGAGAACGATGATGGATGACTGCCAGCCAGATGGCAGAATTTACACTTCTTCGCTTTCGTCACCGGAGATGACAACCCGGAGCATTTGTAATACCATCATTGAATTCAATTCGTTTACCTTCAGCGGGAAATCTGAAATTTTTGAATCTCCTCCCAATATTTATAATTCCGGTCCAATTATTCAATCCTTCCGGTCAAGTTTTGAAAGTTTGGAACCAGGATAGATTTAAAGTAAATTTTAAATTTAAATAAATTTCTACCAAAAAATTATTTCGTATTTATATTATATAGATTCAATTGTACTATAAAGCAATATGTAGAATAAGGACGACAACTTATAGGCTAATGGCTACCTACCGACCTTAAGGGCCCCGTCTTCGTAGATTCGCCATAAGGTAGAGTGACTGCATTACCGACAAGAATAGACGAAAAATGGTTTTACGTGCCTCAACTTTTCGTCCTTGTAAGAGATTATTTTTCGCTGGGAAAGGGCTCGTTCGAAAGGGGAAGGTTCTGGAAAAGTTACCTGACTATCCGGGGCCCTTAAGCGGCTCTCAACAGTAGCATCGACCAGCCCCCTTAAAGAGTTATGTTTCCACGCAACCGCAGCACCGGCTTGCAAGTAGAATAAGAGCATCATAGATCAGACGTGAAAATTGTCAACGAAAAGAATCCCGCGGGGGTTTTTAATATTCCATTGTTGGAAACCCTCCCCTCCGGCGCCTTTCGACTGCGAAATGAGGTGGGTAATGAAACCGGTTCAATGGACGGAGCTTAAACGCGCCTTTACCGCGTGTTTCGTCGTTGGGAACCGGTGCCAAGGCCGAGCCCGGAGGATTTCTTTTTTTTTTTTCACGGGACATAAATCTTCGGTTGAAAAGCGGAACGAATTGAAAGCTCGGCGTCGATGAGACGGTGAAAAAGCATAACTAGCTCCGGTTCGTTGCGCGAACCGAATCAACGGTCCGAAGGAGCGTCGGAAGAAAAAGCCGAGCGAGCGGGTCCATAATAAAATCCCGTCGACGAGAAATAAAGGAGTTCCGCAGAATCCGCGGATCGATAATCAATTTCCTGTACACTCGTTCACCCTTTCGATCGTAAACCGGTGCGGGGGCGAGCGCGAGCGCGCGCGCGGAGGGTTTACTGTTTACTAAAAGACTATAAATTTTATTCCATTCGTGGCCCACATTCTCTTCTCGGCTTCTTTTTCTTTCTTTTTTTTTTTCTTTTCTCTCGTTGTTCTTTCGTTCTGCCGCGAAAAGTTCGCCGACCGCGTTCCAGGGATCAGGGATGCGCGGGAAAAGCGGCGAACTCGATAACGACGTCCGCAATCCGAACAATACAGCCGGCGGCCGTAAATCGATCGGGTCGAAGGAATAGCCACCCGAACACGTGACCCTCTGAAACAATTGAAAAACATACATTAAACATGGCGGCGACGTGATTTACCGACGACCGAAACTCTCTTCTCGCGACCCCATCGTTCTCGCCCGCGCAGCATTGTATTCTATCTGGATATCGAATGGCGGCCCGTGGGCTACGCTGCTTGACGCCCCTCGGAATATCGGATGACGCCCGGCCCCTTTGAAATGTTAACCCGAATGCGCCATTTAGTTTATGCTTTTCCCGGGATTAAGGGACGGGGACACGGCGAGGAGAGAAGCTAGAAAATTCCGGGCCCTCGAGCTCCAGCTAAAACCATTACCGGGGCGGAGTAATTCGTCAGACAGTTTCAGTAATTATCCGCCTGCTCGTATCTGTTTTCGTAACGTGGGAACGTTGTTGCGCGGCGATTGATACGTTGCAGTGTTCTGTTTCACGTTCATTCGATAGGTCGAAATGCTGGTTGATTCTCGAGATCGAAAACCGAGAAACCTTTCGGAAATGTCTTGGATACATGTGAAAGCCGTATGGATTGTATGCATTTACGGAAAAGCCTAGTCGAATTTAAAATAACGAAAAGATTGCAAAAATTTTGTCGGTACATTATTTTCAACTGTGGAACATTTTTAAAAGTATGATATCCGATGAAAGAAATTTTTATTTTGCGTAAAGGTCTGCAAAACGTTCAAAAATGTGCACATACTGTTACTAGGAAATTTCCTAATATTTTCAAAACGTGCACATGCTACATGAAATCCGCGGTCTACTTCGTCACGTTTCAGACACACAAATCTCTCGTAAGAATTGCAGAATATGACGCGATATCACGGTAAAAGAATCACCCGAATGCGCATGAATCCAGTGTCTCTACGAGGGTCTGATAACTTCCGTTCCGCAATAAACGTTACTCAGACACTTCGCCTACTTAAATCGGCCGTCCGCCCACCACGCACCGTGCGAATAAATTCCCCGAAAGAAGCAGTGCCGGATATTACTTGAAATTTAGAATGCACCAACCGGGGGTGTTGTGCAGCAAGGAGCCCCGCCGGAAAATATTGCGGCACTACGCAGCCTGCAGTGGAGGCAGTTAAGCAACACGGCACGGGGGAAAGCTCGCCTAGACAATAATAATAACTTGCTTAATTTTCCGGCCATTGTCGGGAAACGTTGCCACTTGTTCGATAACTATTCCGGGATTTGCATTATCTAGCGGTGCCTTTGGCCCGCGCGTACCCAGTCTACTTGAGTTTCGTTTCCCTGGGAGCGGGGAAAGACAGCGAGAGAGAGAGAGAGAGAGATAGAGAGAGCCGTTTGACTCCTGATAGAGCGTTTCTTCGAACGAAGCACGCGTAATTGAATCGTTCGAGGCTTTAGCGTATCATGTGGTAATTGTTCTAACATCTCAACGAAAAAATATTCAAACAGTCTGGCACAATAAATGGCCGGAACGAGTCGTTGAGAAATATATACAGTAACGAGCAAAACTGAGTCTACACTATTTGAAGCAACATAACTTTTTAAAAATTAGATCAAATGACTCGAATTTTATTGAGAAGTTAGAAGGATTAGAAGCGTTGTAAACGCTTAAAAGTGGAAAAATTGCCATTTTTCACGATTTTCGACTTAAAATCGCACTTTTCGAGCGAATCAAATACATTCTTTAAATTTTCAACACAGGCTCAGATAAAAAAGCTGAAAGAACTCACTTTTACTATTTTTTTTGCGATTCCGACCAATTCAAATTTTTTTCAAAATTTTTTTACACCTCGTCTAATAAACTAGTCCTTCTAACTTCTCAATAAAATTCAAGTCATTTGATCTAATTTTTAAAAAGTTAGGTTGCTTCAAATAGTGTAGACTCAGTTTTGCTCGTTACTGTAAACGTAAAACAGGCTAACCAAATTTTCTGCGGGCCCCGGGTGCAGGGGTCGGTACAAATGGACGCTTATCCGAAAAAAAGGAGCTTGTCGATCATCTGGCAACGAAACGATCGTTCTCTCGCTGGAAAGTGTGTCTGCGAGACAATCGAGACAAAGAAGGAACGCGGTCCTCGAGACAATCGATCCTCGTGACACACAAAGCGAACGATGAAATCAGCGCCTTTCGCGGCAACGAGCGGGAACGGGGAAAAAATGTGGGAAAAGAAGGAGAGAGAGAGAGAGAGAGAGGGAGATGAGAAAAAAAAATGGAGGAAGCGTCGTCGATCGCGAGAGCGAACAGGCAGCTAAGGAATAATTCAAAGGCATTGTGCGCCGCGTGAATTCCAGCCCAGGGAAGGCTGCTTCTCTTACCAAGCAAAACTCTCCACGGTCCAATCATCCGGCACGGGCTGATGGAGCTGTCAGCTGCAGAATCGTAGGCGAATGGTCCGTAATGGATTTCACTGTAAGAGGAGGCCGTGGCTAAAAGCGTGAAAGGAGTATCGGACAGATAAATATTTAAATTGGCCGAACACCTAACTGCCGGTCCTCTCTCTCCCTCCGTCCCTCACTCTTCACTCCTGCAGCCGAGAAAACGGATATCGCATTTTCCCCCGGAACGTTTGGCGGGTTATTTAAAGAAGTTTCCCGAGCGTCGCCGCGACGCGCCGCGACGCCGATCGATCGCCACGCCGAGGAAACTAGTTGAAAGACAATATCGCGGTGTCGGGAAGTTTCTTCTCGCCGGGGCTGATTCGAGATATAGGAAATAGAATCTTCTATATTGGCAATATGCTATAACAGTTTGATTCCTCGTCGACTCGTCGCTCCGCTGTGCGCCCGCTTCCCCCAAATAGAATTTCCTGGAGACGATCGATCCGCCCATCGGAAACCATGAGAAAATAATCGTTCGTCTTTATTTGCGCCATCGTCGGTACGAGAAGTACCAACACGGAGCAAGCACCGTTGGGGAAAAAATTCTTCGAATCAAGCGCTCGTCGTTGTAATTACTCGTGTTTCCAATCTGGAAAATATCTCCGTACCAAATCATTAACTGCCACGTCACTCACGACTGACAGTGATTTTTGACTGAGTTTAGAAACTCATTTTTACGAGATATCCAGATAAACCGAATTTTATCGGACTCTTTCGCATTCAAAAGGGCCAAGACAGCGCCCCCTCTAATTCATTTTAAATTTCTAGCTGTGGTTCCATTAATTAACACTAGAACGACCGAGCAATAAATGCGACCGACGTATATTGCTTTGTAACAGTGGCAAGACTGTGCCCATTCAGACTTCATACAACTTTTATTGTAATATGTGCTTCAATGAAGAGATTCATTAAAAAATTTCCGATGAAAACATTTTCACAATTTCAGTAATTGTAAAAGAAAAAAATTAGGAAGCACTCGTTTTGACTGCTCCGGTCGTTCTAGTGTTAAATTACTCTGATTTTGTAAGAATCTCTGGGGTTGATATTTGGCGGTTAACGTGTTAACGAAATCAATTTTTATTTATTCCCCTGCTTCCTGCAATGCAGAACATTTTCATTGTGATTATTGCATTTGCAGTATTCACGTTGACAGTACGCGTTTGATGGAATAACTGTTGCCAGGGCCGGCAGCGTGTTCGCAAGACGACGGCAAAGGCCAGTTGAAGTGGGAACGGTATGTTGAGTGTGGGATGATGTTAGAAATCGCGTCGTGGATGGTCCCATAGACGGGGAATGCATAACACGCGAAGCTCCGCGGCCGGCTAATTGCATTTGATAGTCGGGATTGCGAGACCGTATCCTTTGAACGGGCCAAGTTCGATGGAGCCGTTGCGGCCCCCGACGTGTAAGCTGACTTCGAAAGCACTTTGAGACGGTAGCGGCTGAAAGACAACAATGCCGCGCTGTCGGGGGATACCTTAATCTGTCGATAATTTTACGTCCCACTCGATATCGCCGGCTAACGAAGTTTGTCTAGCAACGACACGTGCACACCCCGCCGCTCACGGATTTACGAGCCGATGAAGAGTCCTCCACCGCATTATTCCGCGAGCTTTTTGCTGTGACGGGTGATTAATGGTCGGCCGAATTCTTGCCGGAAGGCTTCTTTATGCAACGATAAGGAAACGTCGACTCGGCCCCCGGGAGATGAGAGTCCATAATTTTCCTGGCCACGTCAATCTCCATCCCCTTAGAATCCGTTTAACGGGCCGTCTGGGTCCGTTCTGACCCGACGTCTCAAGCATTCTGCGATTCCCATTCAGACATTTTTAAGAAAAACGACTTGGTAATATTCGATCACGCCATTTCGATTTTTCTTTTAGCAGTTACAGTAATTTATTTGACACTGGAGGTGACAGAAATTTTTCGAAAAATATTGCAATCGGTCGGGGTTGCGGAGAAAGTGCTAAAAGTTGTTCCGCGTGGGCCTAGAAACACGGAAAAATTTATTTCCTGAATGAATCTTTCGCAGATTTGCAGAGAAGTCAGAGATTACTTGTCAAACGTTCCCACGACTAAATAACTCCTTAATTTAATTCGAGCCTAATTCGGAAGAGGAGCACGTGAAATCAGGTAGTATGCTTCTGAGGAGAAGGAAAATATTGGTACAAGTTTCATTATGCTTTTGTCTAAGACCGCCCGAGGTTCGAGCAATCCCCAAAGAAGTCAGCTCGCCAGAGATTAATTATCGAGCACTTCGCCGGGAAAGTCTCCGGGAGCTGGCACAATCTGTTTCACAACTAAATTACTCGTTAATTTCTCGTGTATACTGTACACGGTCGAAAACTACATTATTGCATCGTTAGTTGGACGCGGCGCTGCCCGAGGACGTCGTCGTCGTTGTAATTTATTCGACTAGTTTGAACCAAAGCGGCATCCTCAGCATTTATGGGAAGGCGTACTCCCACGACAAGGTATATCTCGTCGCGACACTTAGCGGGCCCTGTCAAGAACGCGAAAATACGCGTCGCACGACGAGCATGTTGAAACGATTACACCTAACAAGGGCCTGATATTGCAGCGGGCAACGTACAACCTGGTGATCATGATGAAGACGTTGTTATCGGTTTCTCGAGCACGCTACGCGAGCCGTCCTCCCGTAAACGATACGCGCAACTCGAGGACACCGTCGAAAGTTGATCGCGAAACAGCGAAAGTCGCGAATTTATCAACGGCGAAACATTAACGGGGCCGCGCACGTGCGCACGCGCGCGCGAATTACTCTAGTTAACCGCGGCCCGAAGACTGATTTATCGACAGCTCGACCTGCGGGTACCCTATGTCCCACTGGATTCTCTCTGGTCAGCGAGTACCAGCTATTTAATTAAAACTCGCGAATTAGTTGCAGCCGGAACACCTGTAATAAATTATTCGCGATACCGGAATTCCGCTCGCGAGAGTGTAACAAAAACGAAAAGATGCACCTCTGTTTCATAGTGAAGTCTAATCCAGTCGTAAACGCTTCGTCAGACGGAATTTTCCAAAAATCTGCGTGCACGTCTGACTAAATCCTGACTTGTACTACTTGCACAGGGTTCCAGTACCTCGACTATTGTATCCTAAATAATGGAATTCCGCTCGCACGATCAAAGAGTGTAACAAAAAAAAAAAAAAAAAAATAAAATTAAAAAGACGCACCTCTGTTTCATAGTGAAGTCTAATCCAGTCGTAAACGCTTCGTCAAACGGAATTTTCCAAAAATCTGCGTG
This sequence comes from Halictus rubicundus, assembly GCF_050948215.1. NCBI lineage: Eukaryota > Metazoa > Arthropoda > Insecta > Hymenoptera > Halictidae > Halictus > Halictus rubicundus. The sequence goes on along the minus strand of NC_135153.1, from coordinate 19,991,968 downwards.
CACATCTGACTAAATCCTGACTTGCACTACTTGCACCGGTACCTCGACTCTCGTGTTCCAATTAATGGACTTCCGTCGCACGTTCTACCCTATTAACCGCTTGTTTCATGTTCAATAATAATTACTCCCGGAGCCTAATTAGAACTTCTGCTAACGAAAAATCTCAATCGAGATTCTTCCGTTCACAACATCCAACTTGTTAACCGGGCTAATTTATATCTGTCGCGTTGTTCGCGTGTACAGCTCTCTAATTATTCGCGAAACTTCGATCAACGGCTGACTGACTCGAATCTTTTTTCGACCTTTGTCGCTAAAAGAATTACCTTCGTCGCGGCGCGACACACGATGACACACCGATTGGCGGCAGTTTGACAAACAGACCGTGAATAACGTGAAACGGGACGCGCCAGGATAGTCGTCCTTTCGTTGCCGGGCCGCAGGAATCTAGTTATTCGTGGGGGAATTAATGCGTGATTTACGGGGCCGGTCGGTATTCTTGCCGCAGAAACTATACATTCTCAAGTTCTCCATTACTAATACCGGTTAATTCCGACTATTAACCACGCTCGGTCGAGCACACGATCCCCGGGAACTCTTCCGTCGTGCCCTTGGCCCCCGGGGGGAGGGGGTCGGTTTTCGGCGACGCGTCCGCGATTTTTCCCCCCCTCCGTCGAACTCGCAATATACCCCGTGGTGTCCCCGCGAATATTAGACCGGCCATCCCGTGGCAATTATCCCGAGTTTGTGAACCCGATTGCTGATCGGCTATGCGAGAACCGGCCGCGCTGGAATTCGTTAATAATCGACGCTGGGACCCGCCCCGATGTCCAACTATATCTAGTCGGCCGTAATACCGGCGAAACGACGCCTTTAAATAGGATGCCGGATAAACATGCGACACGGCCAGTATATCGATTTTCCGGCGGGCCATCGCATAGCGTTGCCCCTCCTCCCCTCCCCCCGAACAGATCCGCGCGGAGCTACGTAGGATCGAAGGGACAGATAATGCCCCGTCGAAGCGATAAATTCCTGTTGCGGGAACATGTTTACGCGTTCGACGTGATCGTTCTCGTAAAAACCGATGCTTAAAGCGTTGCGCAGCTTCCGCGGCGGACGACCAAGTAAACGCGGAACGTCGTCCCAGAAGTTTAAACGCGGCTCACCTCCCGGGCGTCGCGTCGATACCCTTCGGCCGGGCGGGCCGAGCGTTAACAAGATGAACCAGCTGTGGCTAGACATTGTGCTCGCCGGGAAAAAGGTTCTTGAGTTATGCGGCAATTTTAGTTTTCGAGCATTATGGACCCAGGCTCGGGTAAGCGTCACCAGACTCGCCATTCTCACTGTGCGAGAAAAGATCGGCTTGGCACCTTGACGTCAACCTGTAAATTGTAATGGTGTTTCATCGAACCGCTTCGTAATATATGAGAGAAATGAGGTGCTATTTAGAACAGGAGAAATACAAGAGTTTAAATGTAATATTACTGTCAATCCACTAAACAAAGCAAAACCAAACATTTTTACATCACCCCCAAACAGAAAATAGGCAAACTCTCATGCTGGTGGCGCTGGAAGCTAGACAAAACAGTGAATTCTCGTTACGAGGAAACCTAAGAGTCACATCCGTCTATAAGTCACAAGCGTATGACTACTAAACGACAGTGACAAGAAGACTGAGAAAATGTCTTTCTCCGACATTCTCTCGAGCATCGGCCCCTCAGCGCGGTGGTGGGGGTAGTTCCACTGACTCCAAACCGCAAGGTTGGCACTGACTCTTAACGAGAATTCACTGTAGCATCCGATAGAGCCTGACGCACCGCTGTTGCGCACCTTGTTGAAGTTATTTTTATCATTGAAGCTCGCAAAGCGAGTTCCGCGGGCAATTCGCCGGCCGGAGGCGTCGCAATCATTTCGGAGAAGCTGGTAAACCGACGCGCGACGGACGAGAGCTGGTCGGTCGAAGAGGCGTCGCGGCGTCGACGAGGCTAGAAACCGCGTTAATCGAACCGGGCGGCGAGCGCCGTCGGGCGTCGGAGGTTAGATCATGGGCGTCCCCCGAGGTAAGGGTTGCGCGGCGCTTTCGCGTGTTCCGACTGGGATGCGGAGCTTTAACGGTCCCGCAATTATTTTCACCGCGGCCGCGGTAAGCCCAAGCCTCTCGTATAAAACGTCACCTCCAGCGGTGGATCAGGGTCGAATCAGAGCAAAAGGCGAAGCCGGAGAGAAAGAGAGAAGTCGAAGAAGGAGAGACTCGGGGTGTGTGGAAGGCAGGAACGGGAGGAAGAAAAGCGGCAAAGAAGAACTTCTCCTCGGTCTTTTTCTAGCCCGCTTCCTGCCTTGTCCCGCGGCATTTTCATTCGCTGGTCCACTGGCCGTGGAAAGTCTTTTTTAATGACTGCTCTCCGGTCCAACCGCGGACAGAATAGACGGGGCGGAGGGTGGAAGGGGAGGGGAGGAGGGGAACTGTAGCGAGCACGAGGGTAGGACGAGGCGGAGAGAAGCCGAGGCGAAACAGGCTATAAGACTTGTTCGCTTAAAGCGAGTAGGAACCATTAGAGAAGAATATAATCTTTTTTACGCTGTCTCTGGGTTGGCCTCTGTCTCGCGGTCCGTGCCTTATGCCCTCCTTCTTTCTGCCCTTTTTCTCCGACCGATTCTCTCCGCGCCCATTCCCACCTCCGTTCCGTTCCCCCACCAGATCCCGCCGTTCCCTTTGTGGCTGTGGTCGTAATTCAAAAAGTTTTGTCGGATTAAAAATGTGACCGGACTGTCGCGATGGAGGAGGTCGTTCGCTCTCGCTCGACGTCTTTGTCTCTTCGTTCTTTCGCCGGGCTTTTGTACACCGTCCTCTCCCTGCGCACGGTCCCGCCCTCCCAACCCTCCCCCTCCCTCTCTTTCTCTCTCATCTTCTCCCCTTGTCAGCTGCTCTAACGGCACTCGACGGAAAATTTTTTCGCGGCAGTCAGCTCTATTTGCGCGGCGCACGGTGAGGATGAATGCGGCCGAGGTATGATAATAATACAAAAAGTTTAATTAGGATCGGCCGGGCAGGATCGACGCCCGGCTTCCGTCGCGTCTAATCGGAATTCGAGAGTTCCCTGACCCCGTGTGAACGAACGGCCAAGCTTATTACCGAGACGTCGCGCGTCGGGTCGCGTCGCGACGTCCGACCGTCCGACCCTCCCCCGTTAAGGGTCGCCCGGATGAACCGCGGACGGCGGAACGAGAAAATCGTTGCGTCTCCGAACAAACGACAAAGAGCTGCCGCCCCGAGGTGCTATGCCGGCGCTGCGACTCGAAGATATCGCGGCGACCATCACCGAGCGCGCAATCATAAAACTCGCGGCCGCTTGCCGCCGGCGACGCGGTACGCGCGAGTAAAAAACATTTTGTTAGCGCGGGCACAAGGGAAGATTGTATTCGCGAGACAGTCCGAGTCTACGTTCCTTTTTTCCCAGTGCCAGGTTCTCGCATATGTCCACAATGCTACTATTAAGGGTAATAAGTAATCAATTATTTGGAAAGAATTTGTTATGCCTTTAGTTCTGCACCGATCGTTGAAGAGGAAACACATATTCTTTTACAGTTTTCTAAATTTTAAGTTCAATTTTAAAATTTTCTAAAAAGTATAATTTTGTTTCACAACCCTGTAATAAAATGGCGGCGTCTGTACCTTCCGAGGATCATATTCGTCATTGCGTACTTTTCACCTTGAGTCATATTTTCCTTCACGAACCCTGGATTTCTATAAGAGGATTGAACATTTGCAGGGAAGATGGCAAACTGTCCTTGATAACGATGGAGATTGTATAATAAATTGAGAAATAAAAACTTGAATTTACCACAAAGTTTGTTTTACATTTCAAAATAATTGACTGCTTATGGGTCTGCCTAATAAAATCCCCCTGCTAATGAAGTAGCAGGTTATCTATATAACCACTCAAAGGGCCCAACATCAGGTGTCCCAAGAATTTTCTAGGCTTATCAATTGTCACAACAAGCTGACCAGGATGCTACTACCAAGGCCGATCAGATCAAGAGCGTTCGCAAAGGGAAGCAAAATCGAAAAGGTGGTACCGGAGGATCGGCCAAGGACACGGGAAGTTCGGAACGATAACAAAGGACTTTAACGATGCAATAATTGGCAGTACGCGCGAGGGCGCGCAGTCGTGCTCGAAGCTAAGGGCTGCGGCGTGATTCAACAATGGCTCGGTTACTGCCGGGGACGACTCTCTTTCCCGTTAATCTCGCAAAACGTGCCGCGGCTTAAAAGGAAGGCAATGAAACCTCCGTCCCCCAGATCTCGTTACATCCCCTCTAATGAAATAACAATGACTATTATCGTTTCATATTACCACGCGGCTCTCCCGAAGCGCGTCTCCTCCCGCCCCCTCCCCCTGCCCCGAAACCGTCCACGAATGTCGAAAATCGATACCCTGTTGATCGACTTCCATGTTTCTCTGCTTCTTCGTTGAACGCGGCCAGAGTTTCCCCCGGTCGAATCCTAATAGACACAGCTTAGAGTGTCGAAGCTTCGACCGGCGAGATTCGGTTCACCCGGACCCGGACACAAACATGATACGAACCTGATCCAGAGCTATCCTAGTACCGTGTTGTCAACAATCGAGCTTCGGGTTATCAGACTGACTTCGCTCTTCGAGTCCATGTCTCCGCTCGGAATCACTTGTCACGCGAACAGCATTTTGCGAAGCGGAATGTCCGGCTGATCCGAGATCACGATCAAGAAATCCCAGCGAGATCCGGCGTTAGCCACTCGGTTATCCAACTTCGTGATTCCCTTCACATATATTCGACAGTGTCCTGTAATTAGGAGTCCTTCTTCTTAGCGAAAGACCTAGCAAAACCTAGCTCTATCCGCCGCCGCCGTCGCCACTGTCATCTAAGCTCGTAGAATCCATCAGACTCGAAGTTTTCAGCTCAGCCTTCTAATTAACAAGAACAGCACCGACTCTGCGGGGACCTAACCCAAAACTTAGTCTACTCATATCTGTCACCCGGCCTTGCAGATTACATCAGACTTGAACTTTTCAGCTCGACCTTCTAATTAAGAAAAGTAGCACTACCTGACGCAACTTTTCCGTTTACCCTGATTTAAATCGGAGCCGTCGTCCTTTCTATGCGAGGATAATCTTTCGAAGGGAAAAATTTCTGATCGGGTAATATTAGGCTGCACTAAGCCATGGACATTCTGAACATTTTTTAAATCTCTTCAGAAATCATTTGTTCGCAAAACAACAAAGATATGCTAAAGTAGAAGCTGGTAATTCAATTTTTTACTTAGTTAAAATATCCGTGGATACCACACTGTATTTACATATTTTCAACCCTTAGCACTCGAGTGGTGACTCTGAAGCACCACTAGAAATTGTTGTGACATTATTTCAAAGAAATTACAAAAAAAGGTTACAAAATATTTGTTACATTACAAAATTTGTATTTAATAGATTACAGAACATTTAAATATTATATGTGGAAATCGGATCAGTTTCGTACGAACAAAATGAAAATATTCTAAGACGGAAGAAAAATTTAGTTTTAGAATGAGAATAGCGCCGAGTGCAAAGGGTTAAATGACCGTCCCAGAAAAATTCGTTCAGAATGATGACCTTGGCTCAGTTTCAAGGGCATTCAGACCGGAGGTGGATTCTCCTGTTCCGAGAAACAGGACTTTCAATTAAGGATGAACCGGTGTGCCGCGCGCACCGCCATTATTTATCCAGTTCGGAGCAATAACGGATCGACGTTCCGTCTGGAGCTTTCGGCCCGACAATTAAGGGGCATTACGAGCAGGTAAACAGGGCGTCGGTGATAAAGTGGGTTCCGTGAAGAATCCCGTGGCAGGTTGCGGCGGTCACGTTCCTTCGGGGGTTCGGGAGATAAAGGAGAAGTCCTGGAGCGGTGCTGCGGATGCGGTGGCGGCGGTCTCTCGGGGGAGAGGGGGCTAAAGCAAGAAGGCTTGGTACGCCTGCAGGAGGGAGCCGGGGAGGTTGGTACGACTGCAAGAGGACCAGGCAACCGCGCGCCGCGCCGCGCCGGCTTGTCGCCTTGTTTCCTTCCCCCGTGACGCCGCCATGCAACATTAATCGACGGACTTTTGATCCGCTTCGCGGCGGACTGGCCTGAATGTTTCAGGGTCCGTCGGTTTCGAGGACGCCCGGCGTAATCTTGTTGCGCAATTTTTTCTTCGACTTTCGGGGATTATACCCGAGGGGGAAATAATTTGGCCTCTGTCCCTGGGCCGCTCCTGATTTATTGAGATGCCACGGGAAGGAAACAACGCCGAGTTTCCACCGTTGGATTATTTAGACCGGCTTCCATTCGGAATCTTTTAGCAGCCGCCGGCCTCGCTGATCTCGTTTAGGTTCATCTCTTTTTTTTTCCGAACAGCGAATCTCACTCCGGAGGAACATAATTTCTCCACGGTCCCCGGACCAGAGCGAATTTATCGAAACCGCGGCCCGTGATGCGGCAGTCCGGGCTTGTTTAGATTGTTTAGGCAAAATCGCCGGAACGACCCCCGTAGGGTCGCACGATGCGTTTCGTGCGCGACCAACCGTGCAAACGAGGATCGTTGAAGGGTGCCGTAATGCGTCCCAGGGTTAGCAGGTGACGCAGCGCGTCGGATCCGCGACGGAACTTCGCGAAAAGCCATTTTGCTTCAAGCACAACAATGGGCACGAGGCACCGTAATTATTGACCCCTTTGAGGACCCCTTCTTGAGTTTGTGCATCTTCAACTGGCTCGAATTGTGCGTTTTGGGTCACGGAAATATTAGGGGTACCCGTAAGTAATTATTTGCAAAGAATTTGTTTTGTCGTACTCACTGGATATTGCTGCCTCTGACTATCATCTTTTGTCATATTTTGACAAATAAACAGGGCGGTTGGTAACTGGTGGTACAAGCGGAAAGGGGGTGATTCTACGCGAAAAAAGGAGTCGAAAATATAGAATAAAAATTTTTCGTTTGAGGCTTTGTTTTCGAGAACATTGAGTTTGAAAATGCAACCAATGCGCGTGTTATTCGATAGGAATTGTCTGCTGCGTCTGACCATGACCTACCAATTCTACTTCCGACGCATACTAAAGCACGCGAACCCGACGGATCTTTAAATTCGATTTTCTCGAAAAGGAAACCTCAAACGAAAAATTTTTATTCTATATTTTCGACTTCTTTTTTCGCGTAGAATCACCCCCCTTCCGCTTGTACCACCAGTTACCAACCACCCTGTATACGTACCGTCGAAATATTTCAAATATTCTGGCAATTGATTCATGGCGATATTATCTTTCAAGGTTATCTGAAAGTCACTGTATAGCAGGTCGTTGAATTCGTTTCGACGTCGCCTACAATATTATCAAGTTAAAAATACCCAGTTGCATTAAAAGATATGACAGCGACCTTGATTGTTTGTTGAAAATCGATTTTTGTTTCAATTTAAAATATTGCAATTTCTTGTCGGTTAAATACTGATTAACTTCGGTAAGAAACATTTTTCTGTCCGACCATCCGAAGGGGCTGAAAAATCGTGGGGACTATTTCGCGCCGCACCCTGTATAAGAGGATTGAAAATTTGCAGGAAAGATGGCAAACTGTCCTTGAGAAAAATAAAAACCTGAATTTACTACAAAGTTTGTTTTAGAATTCCCGTAATATTTTAATCTGACGGAATTTGTCACAGGTTGATCGGCGAGAACGCGTTCGATTAAAATCGTAACACGGTCAGAGGCCAGCTATCGTTTCGAAGTCGGCTGCGAGGGAAGATGATCGATTATCGCGGCCGGTCCTCGCGGCGAGCGCGTCGATGTCGCGAAAAGCGGCCAGCGACAAGGGGGTCCGCTCCGCTCCGCTGACCGTTTATAGATTATCGATTTGCGTGCGATTACGAGCGAAAGCCGTTCTCCGAGCGAGGCCGAAACTTTCGTCGTTAGAACACTTGGTTCGTCTCGCGGATCCGAGCACGGGCAAACTCCGGAGGCAAGGAGGCCGAAAACGCGTAAAGACACGGGGAGTTTCCGAGTGGCGCCCCGGAAACGGCCAATTAACGAACGTCCGGCGGAACGGTCAAAGCGGTACCGGAACAGCGGGGCAGAAAATTATCATCCTCGGGGAAATTTGAATGATCGTTGCGGGATCGTTCTCGTTGAAATTCCAATTGGACCGGAAGTTTAATCAATACAACGGGGCACAACACCCCGGTGGAAATTTCACTCGCGAGCTTAATTGCGTTCCGAATTGTTTTTCGCCGGCACCGTTATGTCCGCGCACAACCACCACCACCACGGGCCATTTCAAATCAAAGTGTTCGCATCAGGCGAAAACCGCCGTCCGGATTTCTAAAGTTCGATCCACGGCTGCGAAAAACTCGCGAAATTGCTATACAATAATCCCGCGGCTCTCTGTCGGCTATAGTCTCGTTCGGTAAGTTTGTAGACCTCGGTGCAAAAATGGCCATTGCATTTCTTATAATTTTTGCAGCTTCTTTATTTGTAAATTTTTTACATCCAGCGCCAATATATAAGTGAATAGCGTGCTATCATACAGCGGCTACCATCAGTAAGCTATCTCGTTGGGTATGAAATTGTCATAATCATGATACTCCTATTTCCCTAACTACAGAATGAAAGAAATTGGCTGCAAAAATTATAAGAAATGCAACATCATTTTTTAAGAGAACGGTTGAGATGCGACCCATGGTTTCTTTCACAAAGTTGATCCTTATGGCCAGTAGAACACGAATAAACAACAAAAATTGTTGTTTTTTGACCTTGATTTTCAAGGTCAAGGTCAATTTTGCGAGGAGTTTTTTATGTCACTTTCCACCAAGTCGTAGGTGTAGAATCACGCTATGGTGGCCGTGACATATAATTTTTTGACACCCTGTACGACCGAAAAGAGGCAACTCCAAATTAAGAAAAAAGAAATGGAATAAAATTCCAAATAAAACTTTCATTCCAATATTTCTTTGATCTCTACTAGTTAAGACAGCCTGTGTTGCATGGCTGTAGGACATTCCCGATGGGACTGTACGTCTCTCGCGTATCCTCTTCCAAGAAGTCCATCTCGGACGTCGTTCGACCCTTTTGTTTCGCGATTGGTTTCCATAAAAACCGGCCGCGTTCGGGGGCAGTAGCAATCGGCCGGAGCGCGCTTGCGGACAATTATTGTATATACATGCGGCGGCCCAGTTTCCAGTTCTTATAATGCTTCCAGCAGATCGTTTCCTCCTCTGGGGAAACGGCGGAGGCGGCGGAGGCGGCGGCGGCGGCTGGGCGCAATACTTGGATGGGTCGGGACGGACTCTGGACTGGCCCTCGGCTCTCGAGCGGCGACCAAGCCAAAAGCTGCAACGGCCCGGGGGGAAGAAACGAGGTCGGAAGGGAAACAGGGAGGAGAATATGCGACTCGTTACCTCGATTTTCAACGAGCCGCGCAACCGTTACTCGCCTTTCCCAGGGAATCGTTTGTTCCGTCCCTCCTCCGATCCCCTCCCTCCCCCCCACAACTCGCCCTCGTCGTCCACTCCCGGTCGCGATTCATCCGAGGCCATATGTTACGCGATGGTTGCACAATCACGCGGTAATGCGAGCCTGAAAGACGAGCAGACGGACGAGAAAACCCTCGCGAGGAGCTATCTCTCAATACCGGCCTGCCTGGAACACTCTCGCCACCCCTCGGACTTCGGAGCTCATCGCGAATGCAGATATGCGTGAATTTTAATGGTCGAGTTTCCAACCCCCGCCCCCCTTCGGTTGGCTACGTGCACCCTCGCGGTTTTTTTTCTTCGCCCTACCCCGGTGAAACCTCTGCCGACCGAGCGGAACTTTTGACTTTGAGCCCCTGAATCCCTGACGACGCCCCACGCGTCTTCGAACTATGTCCCTTTGCCGGGGAAGAATGAATAATATTCCCTCTATTCGACCGACGCGACGTCCCCCGGCGCAATCCGCGAGAATTTATTCCACGCCTGTTGTACTCCGCTAACAAACACTTTTCTTCGTACACAGGGTGTCCCGGAGAGAGTGCAGGAAGAAGGAAGGGTTGGTTCCTCAGGTAATTCTCCCTTGACAATTCGCGCCCGGACGCTTCGTTTTCGTATGACAACTGGAAAACAAAGCGTCCTGACGCGAATCGACAAAGTTCCTTAGAATTGCCCGAGGAACCACCCCTTCCCCGGGCACCCCGTGTACAAAGAAAATGATTGAATGTCTCCCGTCTTTCGATCGTTCAGAAGTACGCAGCCCCCGGAAGTGTTTCGCCCCCGAGTAGTTCGCAAGTACTAGAATCGTGGAGATGCGAACATAATCCGGGTGTTGCAGCCACCCCCTTGCAGAAAGGTGCACAAGAAGGTGGGATTACCGGGGAGAGATCGTCCCGGTCGTGGGGGACAAATAAATTACGACGTGGCAGAGTATTAAACCGAAATTTTAGAAGTTCTCGTGTAATGCGCGAACGCGAGGTTCGCCTCGAATCAAATCTGCATGGTGATTCGCCGGGGGGTCGCGCGAAAAAAGCTTCATAAAGGGGTGGACAGGTACGGGGCGCGGACCTGGCTGCGGAGAGGGTGAGGGGAGCGAAACGGGGAAAGTGGCGCATTATACACAATAAAGGAGAAACAAGAGAGTAACGTCAGACACACTTAACGTCGGAACTTTTTGCCAGCGGCTCGGCCCATCCTTCTTCCTGCTGGCGCGGAGAGACGAGAAGAATGAAAGGGCAAGAGGGGGACGGTAAATCCAGAGGCAGGATTTAAAACGTTCCCGGGTCGGCCTGTAAAACACCACGACGACGACGACGACGACGACGACGCTGACGGCGTCGCGGCTGCGCACCGCACAGGGCTGAGGAAAAATAATTTCTTTGAACCGAGAAAATTATACCGGGTATCTTTCATCTGGAAATGGAAACCTCAGGCACCGCGGCGATGCACGCGCTGGCCACTTGCATGATTCATGTCGCGCTGTTGTTCGTTACCGATGATCCGTGCCTCGCAATTCCACTCCATCAGCTGCTGTGCTCCACTGCGCCACATTCTACGATCGTCGCTCAGGAATTGCCGAAGCTTGTTGACCGCCGTTACACTAATCATCCAATAACTAAACAATTTTTACTAAATGAGATTTTATCTTGAAACCTTTTAGAAATATCCAGAGGAAATAATGCGAGCCATAAATGGTCACAGAAGTCTGCAAATCTCAACATTTTCGATTCTAGAATATTTGTTAATTTAACTACTAATCCTACATCCAATTCTACCTCCCATAACATCAGTTTGTGGGACAATATATATTTTTCTAAATATTTCTACCATATTTTCTGAATAATAATCATGTTGACCGGCTTTCCACTAATCATCCACTGAATAAACAATTTTTACAAACTGAGATTTTGTCTCAAAACCTTTCAGAAATATCTAGAGGAAATAATGCAAGCGATAAATGGTCACAGAAATCTGCAATTCTAAAGATTTTACTAAAAAATACAAATCCAGTGAAAATTGTGTGTATTTTCGATTCTAGAATATTTGTTAATTTAACTACTAATCCTACATCCAATTCTACCTCCCATAACATCAGTTTGTGGAACAATATATATTTTTCTAAATATTTCCAAAATATTTTCTGAATAATAATCGGTTTCACCTGCATACAGAGATCGTTCCACGAGATTTTATTATAATAGTGGCAGCAGTGTAAAAGGCATTATGCTTGTTTCGGTTGTTGGGATATTTGCAGGCGATTCGACGCAGTTACGTTACACCGGTGCTTAACAGTAATTTAATAGAAAATATATCGAGAGAAAGGTCCGGCTGGAATATCCAAAGTTCGGTTCATTTCTCAATAGCGCAAAGTTTTAAGCTGTTCGAAGTTCCAGTGATATGTTCTGCTCAAAGTTCTAATTTACTCTGGTTAGTTCGAAGTTCTAGTTCAAAGTCCTTTAGCCCTGGAACCCACGATGTGCAATCTCCTGCCAAAGGAATTGTTACAGGTAATTTCTTCGGTAGTGACACAGCTCGAGAACGGGATCGCCAATTCAGGATGTTGTCTCGCGAACTGTACAAACCGACCCGACGAACTTCCTGCCTTTTCTGACGGGAGTCGTGCGAAACAAAAAGTTCTCCTTTCCCGGAGACATCGGAATTCGGTTGATGCGCGCATTCGCGGTCGAGCGAGAGTTAACGGGTCAAGATCCACGTTACCCGTTATGAATTATTGAAATACCGTTCGGGAGTTGAACGACCAGCTATTTCACAGATAGTTTTTTCTCCCGCGAAACGGCTCGTCCGGCCACGGCCGTTTCGCACGGCCCTGTTTCAAAAATTCCAGTGTGTAAACTCTCGTCAAATAAAAAAAAAAAAAAAGGGAAAAAAAGAAAAAACCCAACCCCGGGTCTCCCTCGGACCGTGTGTAACACTTGGAAAACGGCACGGTGAAATCGATCAACCGCTCCCTGAATTAATGAAGCCGCGGTTCAACGTCATAAATTCAACAGACATCGAACTCGACACGCGCTGTGCCCTGTCAGCTGAACAGTAGCGAACCCGAGGCTCCCGTGTCAGGTATCATCGAAACGAAACAAAGAGTCCGGGAGTATCGAAAGCGTTCGACGTCGAAATTAGCAATATCGAGAGCGACGGCCCGGAGCGAGCAGCCGTCGTCGCGGGGACTGGCAGCGTTCGGTTATCTTTTATTTCCCGGGACTATTCAGCTGCCAGCTCGATCGAGAAATCGACCGAAACCTGCTCGAATCATTCTCTCTGTCCATCCCTCTCGGCGGTCAAGCTGTCGCGAAACATCCTCCAGCGACGTTCCCTTCCTCGGCCCTTCAAGCTCCGTCCGCGGGCTTCGCGAATCTTCAAAACGGTTCCCAGAATCTCGACAATTGTTTAGAAAAGGGTCCCCCGCGACCTTGACAACATATCTCAAGGTCAAAATAAAAATCGGTAAATGATTCTCTTTCCTAGAAGGAACTGGGTCCGAGTGACCACTTGAAATTACAAAAATAACAAGAGTTTATCCAATTTTTTAAATATGCCCCCAAAGAAATAATATTCGATGAACAAAATTTTCCTTCGATATAAGACGACGGTTCGGAGCGGCTTTCGTCGTATTACGGACGAGGGTACACTTGCCTCTGCTGTGTTGTCCAAGCGGCTTTTCATGGAAATGGATAAGATAACAAATTCAAACGCTTTAACACCATAACTACCGAGCCCTAAACGTGACTTAGACTTATCCCTTTACAATAACAGCAAGATTGAATTCGCTCAGGTTTCATACGATTTTTATGGTGACATGTATTCCAAAGAAGGGATAAGTCAAAAAATTTCTCGTGAAATTTTCATAGTTTCAGTAATCGTGAAAGAAGAAATCATCCACCAGTCATCTTGACTGGTTCGGTAGTTCTAGTGTTAAAGAATGTTCGTCTGATCGGTGCTGAACGTGTCAGCGCGTGCAAATCGACCTTGACCCGCAGGACAAATGGCCAAGCTGTCAATTAATCGTAACAAGCCAAGCCAGTTTCTCAAAGTGTAATGAAAATTTCCGGACGGTGGAGAAACAATGCGCGGATTGATTGTTCATCGAGTCGCTTTCGCGAATGGAGCAGGTAAACACTGATGGTCTCGGTTAGGCGAAAGAATAAAAGTTGTGAGGGAGGGTTAGAGGGGAGCAATCTCGAACAAGCAGTCGACTTTCGGCCGTAATGTATCGGCGATGATTCGCGACCGGTACTTTGTAATTCCAGCGTTTGTTCTTCCATTATGGCGGTACCCCCGTCCCACCCTCTGATAAAGGATTCGATTTACCGGGGAATTAACGACCGCTTATTGTCCCCTGTATCCTGGCTGAATGCGGCTCCACCGGGCGCAGAAATTTATTCAATTCCGCATTTGTCGCTGAATAATTGCGCCTCGGATAAAGCCACCCCGGGGGTTTTCGAGAGATGGAGAGATAGAAGCGGGGTTTGGGGGAGTGTAAAAAGGGACGGGGCGACAGGAGCGACGAGGACGACACGCGGGAGCAGAGTTCACGGATGGCGGACCCTGTTCTCGTTGTTTCCGCGAGCAAGTTGCGTTTCGGGGCTGTGCATCATTCCGTTTCCCATATCGAGGCGTCTGGTCGACGAACTCGTCGAGAATGCGGCAAGTTACAACTCCCGGCGCAAACGGGGGACCTGTGCTTTCGCGCACACATACCATCGACCATCTTTCCCTGTAATCGGAAAGAGAAAACACCCCTCGATCCGATCGATAGCGCGCATGAAACACCACGGCTGTTCGGAGTCGATAGATATCATTATTATTTATCGCGGACGGAATGGCCCCCTTTATTCACCGAGTGTCACACAGATTCGCAAACGCCGCACAGCGGTGCCAAATGGCCAAAAAGCGGCAAAAAATCTGTAAAAACGAAACTATCCAACGAATTTGTTTGAAAATTTGTGGAGAGATTGCCACAGGTACAACGCTTATTTGGCAAAACAAAATTTTTGTAAAAAGTTGTCAACATTAAGTAATATGGGCTAATTGAAAATCTCTGTTTTCTGCCCATTTTTTATTTATGGAAGCATACGACAAATCCTTTAATAGATTTTGGTCTGGAACTAATCGTTTTGGCAAGGTGTAATATTGATCTAACTTTGTGCAAAAAATCATGAGACCCTTCGAGACCCTTTCGCCACAATTTAAGTTTAAATATCAACTTTCAGAATTTCCAAAAGTGAATCGTGCGGAAGTTACGATTATTTGATGTTCCAGGAGAAATTTTTTCGTTCCAGAAATCTTCAATGGGATTGTCAGAGATTTTTCTCGGAATGCAAATTCGGGGGCAAATTGACAGAAAGGTGGTGCAGCCGCGATTTCGAGTTCCGGGCGGAGTTTCGGTATGAGTTTCCTCTCAATTACACCGAGAGGATTTAGCCCGCGGTCCGGCCGATAGAAGAAAGCGATTATTTAAATTGATGCTCCTCGACAGGGGGACGGTTAAGACGTCGGAGCAACAACAAAGACAAGACTTCCAGCCGGCTGGCTCGGCCCGCCCGAGGCCCCGTGAAAGTGGTGGCTCAGGCTCTCTAATCGTCTTTCGAAGTATAAAGATGAAATCTCGATCAATGGATTAAGTGGAAATCGACGCCCCAGGGTGCCGCTCTGGGAACTCGAGAGGGCTGTCGACTCGCGGAGAGAAGTCTGACGCCGCTTTCGAAGACGAATGAAACAGCGAACGGTCACGAAACACGCCGATCAGCGAATATACCTTGAACAACCCCTCTCCTGTAATTTATTTTCTTGCTACGCAATCTCTTTTACACAAAAAAGCTCCTATAGAAGAGGAGTCATCAGCAACCTTACATGGTTGCGAAAGATTTCGCCAGTAGGAAAATAAATTGCTTTCTGCAAAGTAAAATCCTTGAATTCTTAAAGTCCTTAACCCATTTGCATCATAAGGAAATATGAAAAGAAGGCCTTTATCATCAAACTCTTTTTTTTAAATTATATTTAAGTGCAAAAATGATTACATGTAGAAGAGCTTCATATTTCAGCATTATACGAAAAAATAAATTGAGCGTATATATCTATAATATCGTTAACAGAAAATAATATTGTCCTTGTATCTCGTCAATACAGCGTTTACTCGATATATGTCCACAACACCGGTCTAGCCAGTCGCTCTTAACATATATCGGCCAGGTGACTTTTATAGGCTATTTGGGACGTATATCGAGTAGAGCCTGTAATTCAATTTAGTTGCTTGGCACGATGATGACCTTCTCAATCCGGACAAATAATTGCGTGACGCAAATGAGTTGACGTAACAATCAAACGGTTAAAACGATTCAATTTAGAAGACTCATCGAATCATTTGTTTCGATAATAGTCTTCGTAGCTAGAGTGTTTCACCGTAACGAACGCATAACATTCTCTCAACAAAATAATCACAATCTGTACGTAAAAAGAAATCTCATCGGTTCAACAAATTATGACTTTAAATAAATTCTTCTATGTTTGGAAAATATATTCTCGAAATATCACTGACAAACTCGTAAAATTGGCATCATTTTGCGACGTTATTTGAAATTTTAAACACGACGTATCGAAAA
Organism: Halictus rubicundus; assembly: GCF_050948215.1. NCBI lineage: Eukaryota > Metazoa > Arthropoda > Insecta > Hymenoptera > Halictidae > Halictus > Halictus rubicundus. The sequence goes on along the minus strand of NC_135153.1, from coordinate 19,975,854 downwards.
AGCAATTTCACGATTCGCTTGAAATTTGACAGGCGATTTTATTGCGCGTCTCATTTTTGCTAAAATTAAAAACATATATATCTAATGAAACGTAGCAAATATCCAGAATTTTATGAAATTAGAACCGTGGTTTCATTTTTCATTTTACGAAATGAAAAATTGAAAATTTTTCAAATTAACAGATGCTCTGATAATATTCATGACAAATTACTTGACTCGATATGTTAAACCAACGGGGAAATATTCAATGCAAGCAAAACTATACCGCTACCGAGAAAACTGATAAGCTTCCAGTAGCAGCTCCAAACGTGACAATAAATAATGCATTTTCTTCCAGGTAGGCTACCCGAAGCACCAAAGTGCAGACGTGTAATCCACAAATGAGCACAGTTGGCATAAATAGTAATAGTCGACCTATAGTCGGCAATGAAAGTAGTAGTGGCCAGTCACTGGTCAGACGCGTTACATATCTAGCGGGATACTCGCGAACATGGTACCCGGAATAGCGGGGAAAACAATTCCATTCCGCGAATAACTATCCCATTTGCGAACGGATGATCCAAAATTTGTGTATCGAGTGTCTTAACTAGCTCCCGGCCATGTAGAGGCTCCCGAAGTTGCAAAATCGGCTGGTGTTTTCATAAGAGCTCAAGTCGGTGTTGCACGAAGCTTTGTTACGAGCCTGGCAAAAGCTCTTCAGCGATATATACGTATATACACACATAGACTATACGTGTATGTGTATGCGCGTTATCCTGACCGTCGGGAACTACGGAAGCCTTATCATAGCCTGGTAAATGCAGTCTTTAAACCGGATTAAGCGCTCGTACAGACAGTTCGTTAATGTTTAATAATGGCGAGAGGTGTGAATATAATTCCGGGCTATAAAGTCGATACCGCTGGGGGGAGGGGGGGGGGGTAAAGAACGATAACGCGCAGCAATTATCTCCGTGGAACTTTACAAAATTACATCCCACTGGAAGCAATATTTAAAATCCTTTTTATTTCCTGAAAGTGTAACCCAGTCGCCCTACCTTTGAAAACTATCGATTTATCGATCCATGGTGGGGGGACGAGGGGGGCGATAAATATTGCCTTATTTTGCAACTCTGGAACCACCGGACGAATCGAAATGACACGTTCCATATATTCTACAATGAAAAAGCTTTCGCGCACATTTTATAATAAAAGCCGGGCAAAATCTTAATAAACGCACGATAAAATGTTATCAAACAGAAAATTTGTTCGTCACGCCCGGTATTGAATGCGTTCGTTTCGTTCGTATTACAATAAAATTCGCGCAATAAATACGCTTTTAATAGGAAAATTCCAATCAGCAGGTCGCTTTGGCCACACGTTCGAACAACGCGTCAAAGACTGTTTTTTAATTTTTAATTACGTCCGGTGAAACCGACGTTAAAATTGTTCCGCGAGCAAAATGCGAAGAACCGCGCGCGCACGCGTTCTCCGCATTATTTAAACGAAAAACGTCGTCTCGTTAACGGCGCAGTAGCCGGCCGCGACACGTTTACATTAATTGCTTGTCAGATGGCAGAGACGCGAACCACTAGATACAATTTATGGGAGGAATAAAGCCGGGATACGGTCGACGAGGCCGGCTGATAAACAACGTTATAAACAATCTGGTCTCATTACACGGCCGAGACTCCGGCGATCGATCCGCCGCGCCGGCGAAATTCAAATCTGCCTAACTGTATCCGTATTAATACGCGGACGCGTAATCCGCGAGATATTAAATGCGGGCTTCCCGAGCGAATTTACGAGGGTGCTCGCAAGCGTTTTCACGCTGCTCGCCGAGCATAAGCGAGGAATCGAACCCCGGTGGCTTTTCGAGAGTTTTCAATTCGGCGTGCAAACCGTCCGAAATTATTTTCTTTCTTTTTTTTTTTGTTTTTTAATTCCAGTCTGCTCGTTCCGCCAGCGAGGAGAGTAATAAAACGGAAGCAACAGTGATCGGAACGCTATTCCGGAGGAAATTAATCTTTTTTAGAAATCAGAAGCATCGATTCGCCAACTCCCGTGCGAGAAAGATTTTTACAAAAATTTCAGTTGGCAAGGATCACACGAAAAAAGGGAGCATTTAGTGCCTTCGTAATTACTACAGTGCGGGTCTCTATGCAACATTTCTGCACCAACTGCGAAAAATTCAATGAAATGTCCTTTAATCATTTCCAAAAGTAATAAGTTTTGTGAAACGGCTCCTATTAATTTTTGTCGCAATTCCGTAGTCTAGTAATTACTGTAACGAATAGCCTAACTTTGCGAAGTCTTGCGAAATCGCCGAGCAAACAGTGGGTTCTCGTAGAAATATCGTCCACGTTTAAACAAATACGTGTATGAATTACATCGCGGAAGAAGAGACCGAGAAAAACAATGACGCGCGATCGTCTATCGCGTTGTGCGCATTGTGTGCGCGATGTAAATCGCGCGGGCGAATCGTCTATTTTTCGCCGGACCGAATGAGCGCCGGAATAAAGCATCGCCGACGGGGAACCGATAATTACGATTCCCCGGTTAATCGTGAGTGATCGGAGCGGCGAAATTTAAATTTGTATGCGACACAATATTCCGCGACTGTCACCCGGGGGAAAAGATGCTCCGATAAAAAGGCGGCGCAGCCACGGTTGCGCCACTCACGTTTCCGGTCTCCGGTGTATACGATTTTATTGTCGGACCGGAGTATCGAATTCTGGCCGGACGTGCATGATGAATTATCAATTTCCGTAGGGCGGCATCGTATCGATCCGCGATCGCCGCGCAATCTCTGCGGCTATTCCGATTCGAATCGTTTATTAATTGCACCGTTGCTGCACGACGCTAAGCCGCAAACTTCCGGGATAACCGAAGATCGCGAGATCCGATCGGATTCGTGCATTTTTGAAACGCTTGTGCCTGAGAATGACAGATATTGTTGCTCCGTATTGAAGGTATTTTCGGCTGAAATATTTCGGAGTTGAAAGTGGGAGTCGAGTTGGAGCCATTAAACAGGACATAACGCGCAGAAATATTTCGAGATGGTATTCAAAATGCGGCGCTACGTCCCTTTTGCACGACGCCATTTCCCATTTCTCATGGTCGTCCGTTTCATTAGTTACCGTAACGAAACGCAGTGCAATCTGAACAATTCCTGGACTAGTATGTATCGGTGAGTAATACCGGATTTTATGCGTTCATGACAAAAATGGGAGGATAAAATTTAAAACGGTAAAAGGGATGAAAGCCTGTAAATATTGACGCATTATTTTCCTGATTAGGGAAAAAGTTATTTCACCTCCGTTCAATCTTCAGGGTGAATAATTTTTTTTCCAACGACTTTACCTTTTTTTGAAGAGGTCAGTTTGCTAAAATTTCGGAAAAATTGTATTCCACAAGTTTTGCATGCGAACCTTTATTGGAAATTTAAAAAATACGGATTATCGACTTGCGTCAGTTACATACACCCCGAAAACGCCATTGAAATCGCTCGACGTTGCTGCGAACTATAAACGGTTGAAAATGTTGAAAATCGCAATTGTTCACGACGTGACTGCACTGATTCCAAAGATTTTTACACATTTTCATGCCTATCGTTTGTTTCTGCATCGATGTCGATGAAAAAAACATATATTTTAAATTTTCAATGGGGAGCCCAGACAAGAAAATTTGAGAAAAAACAATCAATCTTTCCAGCGTATTTTTGTCGTTAATAATGTATAATAGAACGGCAGCTCGAGGTAAAATTTTTGGTAAAAATCATTTATTCGAGCATGGTCTGCATTGTCTACCATCATTTGTCTTAATTATATGTTTCGACGTAACAGAAAGTTCAACATTTTTTACAATCACGATGGTAGATTTTTTATTCGAACAAACAGGTTTTAACTAATTTGAATGCAGTTGGTCATGAAGCATAAAATAATAATTTTTATTACGTTATGTACGAGGAAGTTACCTCCATTAAAAGTATGAAGCAAAAAGGGGTCTCGTACAAATCTGCAAAGATTTAAACAGATCAAATTCTCGGTAAGGATGAGTGACGAGGATAACCGAGAAAATAAAAGATGAAGCTTTTCCAGACATGGAAACGAAAAGGGTAACAACCCTTAAACGAAAGGGGTAGAGACGTGACATTTTAGAGAATCGCTTTTTGAGCAGAGAATAATTTAGAAATTGTTCGGTAGGCAGAGAATGAAAAATGTCATTTATCCTGCTAGATCCTTAGGGGTTATAATGTCGTTTAGCAGTCTCCCGTGTTTTTTCCATTGGTCCGTATGAATCACTATATCTTGTCCGTAGATCATCGCGATGCCCGCTACGGAATAAGTTGTTTTGATATTTTTAATTCGCCGGAGAGTAATGGCCGGCCAGATTAGAGCTGATATACGAGGACCCGAGCGTTGTTTCCGTAATGAGGAGACGTTCTATCGCGGAGCCCGCGTAACCACTTTGCGATCCGTTTAAACGCTGCGGCCACGGGAACCGTGGCAGCAGCTTTATAAATTTCTTCACTCCCGGCGCGGAGAGCTTGGCCAAATCTTTTATATCCACGGCGCTGGATGTGCTTTAATTTCATTTCCGCTTTGTCAGCCGAGCGGCAACTGGAATGAACCGTATTCCGATGACGCGACACTGTTCCAGCATGATTTTAATGAGGAATTCCCGGCCTGCGCGTTATCGTCATCTCAGTCACGTTGTCAATTTCAAGACGACCCCCTTTCCCCGTCAATTTCTCCTGCAATTTCAACAAACTTACATTATCAACTGGTATTTAATTAACTACCATATTAATTTCTCAGGCACCGGGCATGTCTCAAAGCATCCACCACCGTGTTCGCTGGACTCTGAAAGTTAATTCCACCAAACAAAAAAAAAAAAAAGAAGAAGGAGATAATTTAAATTCTGTGACCGAGTAAGGGACAATGAAATTCAGTAATGCCGGTAACGATAATAGGGTTTAAGTACTTACGTAAGACGTCAATAGCTCGATAAAAACAGAACTATTTTGTTTGCAATTATTTTCGAGACATTCGGAGCAGAATTTGATTAATGGTGAATTCCGCTGAAATGTCAAATTCTGTTGTTGCGGCAAATTTGTGTTACAGACTTGGCGGGGGAAAAATTCCCCACTCGGGGAAAGAAAGGGTAATTTAGTGTCAGGGCGGAGAATGAGTTTGCAGGTAACTAACAAGCGGGGAATTAATTCTGGCTGATTGTGGGAGTCGAAGATACACATCGGCGGACACTTTCCTGCGGACTGGGCCTGGCCGTCAAGCGTCTTGAGTCCATTCAGAGGAGCACAATGAGGCGGGAGCGTTGTGGGATTCGCCGGGAATCTTAGAACAAAGTCCCCTCTCCTCCTCCTCGGTGCGCTTCCTCAGACGGCGTTGGCCTGTCTGGCTCTGTCGCCGCAGTCCATTGTCGATTCCCAGTTGAATACCGGGCTTAGAGTTTTGAGGCTCGCGTGGACGCGGTGCACCGCGGCCAGCTCGCCGGATTTCGTCGCGTCGATTCGCAGCGAGCGTCGAGTTTAAGCCGCGACACAATGCCGGAACCACTTTGAATCCCGACGTCGAGGAAGTTGGAAGGGCGGCGAGCACCCTTCAGCCCCTCTTTGACGCGAGCAAAACGGTCCGGCAATGGTTGACGGCCGGCGCGAATGAATTTCTCGCAACTCGACGACGAATTGTTCATGATACTCAATTAACGAGAACCACTTTCGCGGGGGAAACTTTGTGGTCCCGCCGAACACCGAGCTGGGAAAACAACGGGAATGATACCCGACAACAAGTCGACAATCGTCTTTTCGATACCAGCCTCGAATGCCTGATCCTTCGTCGACCGGTACTACTTAAACCTCGCTAGGGACGCAGCACAACTGTCCGACCACGGTTTTAATGAGCTTTTGTACAGAATACAGTTTCCCAATGACAACTATCAAGTAATAGTCACGGGTACTCGACAGTTTTCAATATGTAACGATTATTACACAATTAGTAACGTTTTGTATTTCAACAGTTTATATTTTAACTCCTTGCCCTACAATATCGAGTCTGACTCGTGATGAACATTCTGAGCTCTTTGGAGAAAACATAGGCATAGAATAAATATGAACTATCTTTTCTTTTCTATGAAATTCTGAACAATGAAATCACAAATTAAATAGTGGTGCAAGCGGTTAATCGATGCGAAAAGTAATTGAAAAGAGTTGGAGATTTCCGGGTCTGACGAAATACATACAATATTAAAATCTGCTTATTTATTCTCTGCGTAAAAACCATGTGGAACTAATAATTTCATCACTCTCTGTGCAGTCTGTAATCAGAGCTGAGTACATTTCAACTAAAAAGTATTGGAAATCGTGACGTGTATTTACACAATGAGCGACAAAATAAACTCGTTGATGATAGCATTACGCGATGATTGGTCCGAATCTGGTAGTGAAAGGGCGCGTTCGTTCGTCGACGGTGGAAAAAAGCTCAAAAATTGGAAATGACTGTCTCGTAAATGGAGAACGCGAACGATAAACAAAATTCGATTTTTATCGTAACGCGATGACGAAACATGAAATTCGTTGACAGAATACGTCGATTACAATGGCGTTCACTTTGATCAGCGAATTCGTTTAGAAAAATGTTGCGTTTGTTTAACCGTTAAAAATGCTTTTCAACGACCAGAAAATTCCATTTCTATCGCAATACGTGTACACATATTGGGGGATAGACAGGCCAATAATAAATATAAATTTTCAGTAACCGGGCAAACAAATCGTAGCGCAAGGGATGAACGTTACTGTTCGAAATCGTGCATTTCGATAAATCCGTCACCCCTGCCGGAGCTTTCGAGCCAGAATATTAGCGGCGGTAACCTGAATAGAAATTTCTGACCCCGTGTACCCGAGCAACGTCCTCGTAAACGTACAGGGAAGCCAGGAAACTTGACAAGAATTCTCTCGGTCCTCTTCGACACGGAATTTCCCCGGGTGGTTCGATATTCCCACTCGATTTCTCGATTAAATCTCGGTTCCTCGGGACGCCGGCGATAGGTTTCGGAACGCCATCAGACCCATCGAACTTCCAAATCGCGGCCACAACGAAATTTAGGGGGCAAACATTGGACCCGTACCGGCTCCACGGAGCCTGCCCTCGGTACACAGTAACGTAGGTGCGACAGAGGTGAGCGGGGGTTCTATCACCAGCGTCTAGTTTAAGTTTTGAATTTATAGAGTTGTTCGCCGGTCGCCGGCGGACCTCCCCGCCGTTGCTGTTGACTTTGAAGACCGCTATCGTTGCCTGGAGAACGCTCAGGGTCCCGGCAGCGACCGTGTCTTAACGCCCTCCTCGATCTTCCACGGAGCCGGTTACAATTCCTTCGAGTATTTGACTTATGGCTCGTCGAAAGCTCCCCAGTATTGAACCCTGGAATAATCTCCCAGTCATTTGTAGGATTAACGCGCGGGACCGCTGCATTCGCAGTAGTTGGTACAGAGGTCACCTTGCACGGTGCTGGACAAAATAATAATATACTTCACACGTTCATACAACCATGAGTTCATAGAGTCATGTAGCTTGCACTCCTCGAATAACGTTCAAATTATGCGTCTAGTGAAAAGTTGCTTGTTAGTACGAAAGTTGCACGATACCGAGGGGGAAGGTGTATTGGTGTATTTTTCCGGAGGAGATATCTTATGTCTCTGAATTACTCGTGAGCTAAATTTCGAACGGCACTAAACGACCTTGAATCACCTTGAACGTCCTTGAATGACCTTGAACGTCCTCGAATGACCTTAAAAGGAGAAAGTGTTGCGGGTCGGTGTATTCGTCTCGGGATACGCTACACGCTTGCCTAAATGAAAACATAAAGTTCCGAAACAGAGGTCACCTTGAAGCCCCGGAAGCAGATTCGTTTTCAAAGGAGCAGCTCCGCCTGGTAACCATGAGACCCCACCATGAGAAAGTGTTTTATTGTTTTGTGCAGCACCGCAATCGAGAAGGAACATAGTCGTGGTGGGGTGAACGGCTGGCTACACACCGTCCACTATCACTTCTTCTTCAGACCGGTAGCGGTTGAGCTTCCCACTAAATTTCTGTGAGTGCGCGCAGCAAGGTCCGAGGCTTCGTTTGTAATTGTTCTGACGTTAACGCCGACCATTTCTCCGGGGCTCTTTGTACCGTGTAGTAGTGTGCAACTGGCCACGTCGATTTTCTTTTTTCTTTTTTTTATATATGAACGTGAACCGAGACGGTTTTCCGACAGAATTCCCGACCGAGTCCCGGGATATTAGTGGAACGTTTACGATTGAAACGGCGAGCATCTGCCACGGTGCAACGTTGTATTGTCCGGAAAGTTCGTGCCGTTTTTCTGTGGGTGGCATTAGGCTAGGTCTGAATATGTCAGAACGATTGAAAACGAATGTGTACATAGTCTAAAAGGTGATCTCTCAGGCATTTTCAGAAAGAAGTTTGATTAGGATACACTAGTTCTTGTTAGTTTTGTACGCTCTTAAATATGGACGGAAACAGAGTGCATTCACCCTATTAACCAGACATTACACCCTCAGATTTTCGACTCTTTAGGTCAATACAAAATTTCCGTAATGACAACAACTTTAACTCTTTGGTCGATATGAAAAATCACATTTAAAAGTTTTTCGCCGAGAAACGCAAGTCGCGTGAAAGACGGAGAAAGATTATGGAAGAAAATGGCACTTGGAATAATTCAATGAATGTAAATCGAAATTTAAACGTACTGCGTTTGAACTTTCCGGTCAACCGAATATTTTTCCTGGTAAAAGATCAATAGTTTTCCCATCGTTTGCGGAGAATGTATCAATGCGACGCATAGTGTCACCCTGGTGGGACGCGTCGTCCTAGAACGAAATTCGCTATAAAACGGATCATAAAGCACCAATGCCGCGTGACGTTAAAAATAAAAATAAAAGACCTTTTGCGGCGGTGGCGCAGGCGAATATTCGGCCACATCAAACAGAAACGGTGGCCATGCACGTGCTGATAACGGATTACAGATCACGGGGAATACACGGCCTCGTATTAGAGATCACAAGTGTCCCCTCTGGTCACGAATCCAACGCTATTCGATCCGGTCTGTGCCATACTTCGATGCTATTTCTTGTATTTGCTAATGACGTCTAAACCCCCGTTTCGGTGTTTCCCGCGCGAGCAAAAATGCCCAGAAACATTTCGGATTGCGTGAAAAACAAAAACGGAATTAAACATTGAAAATCTGAACCAAATTACCAACTCGGAAAAAATCGATCTCTTGGGACAGGCATTTTTATCGTCGATTCGTTTCGAAAACGCACTATCAGTTTTTGACAAATTTTGAACGTAGAAAATATTCTTGTTGATTTACGCCGGTGAGCTGCAGCTCCGATCCATGGTCGCAGCCATATTTAACTCACGCAGCATTTTCACCAAACACAGCGTGAGTTAAATACGACTTACATGGTGCAATTTGTAGCGAACAAATTGTCGAGAAATTCGGGACAGGAATGTTAGACAAACTCGTCCCCATGGTCGGAAATTGTCGAAACGATAGTAAGGGCAAACGATAGTAAAGGGCAGCTCGTGTGACATGCGTCCTATGCGTCCTAGAAAAATCTGCTTTCACGACCGATTTAAATATTTAGCGTCCATCATTTCTTTTTTTCTTGGAACGACCTGTATTCCTCATTAACAATGGCAACAGCTGCGGATGATCTCAGTGCGCGAATTAAAATTTCTGTTTCAACATTCCCGACTAAAATACACATTTGTTTGTCACCACGTTCGATGCACGATCTTTTATATATTACAAAATTGTCGCGATATAAATTCCGATTGAAAACAGTCTCATTACATGTGATAAAGTGATCAGATGCATGGTCACGTACTGCAATCTTTAACGTGCGGAGCGCAAAATCGATTGAAATTTCGTTAATATTCATAATCCTCGGTAAAAATTTGGGAATTTAATTGTATTTAATTTGGAAATAGCTTCCAAAATTTTCCACAAAGCTACAAGACGCGTGTTCTAAATTTTCATTCCGGGCTCAAATAAAAAAGTTTTGAGAAGTGCCTTCCTCCAATTCCTGCAATTTTCTCGAATTCTTTTTCGACAGTTCAATGCCTCTAATTAGTGAGTTAACAGTCATGTCGTTTTGTCCAATTCTTAAAAAGTTCTGATCTAAAGGGCGCGCGATTACTTTTGTGGGCCACGGTATATCATTGACACGACAGCATGGAATAATTATGGGGGGTATAACGAAGATAAAAAAATTTATACTCAAGAACATCGGAGGAGGGGCGGTTCAAGTTCCCGGTGGACGTCAGAGCAAGGTATCGGCCGCGATAGATAAGGGGTAGCGCGTATAAAAGGAATTTATGGATTACGGGGCCGATTAGCCGCAATTAGATACGTAATCGTGACCGAAAAGTTGCCGGACGACGATCCCCGTTGCACCCGGGCAATCGACGCGCTTTATCTCGTTCCCGAGGCCCCTCCGGCAGATAAGAAACTTTCCTGAAAAACTGCGAAACTTACTTTTTCCAACGGAGGGTCCGTACCAAGTCGAATAAGGCGGACGTTCGCCGGAACTTTCTCCTTACAAATGGCCAACGCTTCCTGGGTCGAACCGTTCCGGTCACGGGGCGCAGCTAGCAGGGGGTCGAGGGGCCGAGGGGGTGGGGGATGGAAAAAGTTTTTGTATTTAAATACGGAAGGCGGAAATGCAAACGAGACCGTGCCCCTCCCGGATTAATTCTTCGACCAAACGACTTTTTTTCCGGGGGGAAAAATTCGAGCATCGGCGTCGCCCCACCCTCGCGATCCCGTGTTTATCTCGGCGGGGGTAGAAAGTGTCGAACTTTGCGTCGACTGTGTTCCCGAGTTTAAAAGATCGGGTTCCTCCTGTTACACGAGCCTCGGAACTTTCTGTACAAATCTAGATTTTGCTTCTCCAAACAACTCCCGATGTGCCATTCTGTTCAATGACAGTTAAACAAGATTTTTTTTAATGACAAATCTGAACATACGGAGAGTGAGAGAAACATATTGGTAACTCGTCTTCGCGATTCACACTTTGCACTCGAAGCTATTTTAACTCCAAAACGAAACATTTCTTCCGACCTAGAATATTTCCCTTCTGTATATTTCTCTTTCATGTTATTCATACGAAAATGGTGGGATTTACTCGTACAATACCGAAGTGTTCAGTAATTTATTAAGTTCGAACAAACTTAATAATTTAAAAAATATTTTGAAAAATGATACAGCAAATTTTAGTGGCGCCTTACAGTCGCCATTCGATTGCTAAGGGTTAATCGCCACAGTGATTTCTCTATATACAGGGTGTGGCCGGAAGGGTGGAACAACCGAGCAGGGGATGATTCTACATATAAAAATAAGTCGAAAAGAAGGAATAATATTTTTTCGTTTGGGGCCTCGTTTTCGAGAAAATCGAGTTTTAAGATCCGTCGGGTACGTGTGCTTTTAGGCAGTAGAATTGGTTGGCCATGGCCAGACGCGTCAGACGATTACCGTATAATAGCACGTGTGTTTCCTGCATTTTCAAAATCGGTTTTCTCGAAAACGAGGCTTCAAACGAAAAAATGTCATAGCACGACTAGGGTATGTCTCCTGGACGATACAAGACCCGAGTTGTTGACATACATCGAGAATTCATTGTGCAGTGCTCTTTCGATATAAGACAACGTCTCGGGGCGGCTGTCGCCGTGTTGCGAACGAGGGTATCTATGCAGTTGGTCCTCGGGTATTTTGAGCCATTTTTAATAACCATTTTTCATCTCACAGATTTTGTAAAATTGGCGGCTGCGATATTTCCCGATATCTCCGTTCCCGAGCACGGCGTCTGCATGCACGCGCGCGTCGATTGATGAGAAATGCCGATCGGCGAGGATCGTAAAGCTGCCGTCAGTTACGGATTCGATATTTGCCATAATTTAAGGCCATCAGAGAACGCCGCGGGGCCCGGCAACACGTCAGAATCCCGACAGCCTCCGGTAGCTGCGTGAAACGTAGCTTGTCTCGATCCGAAGGTCGGCTGCCACGCGGAAGAAAAAGTTGCTCCGTGGCACGCTGGGAAATATATTAACCCGGTGAGCACCAAAGGGGGGGGGTGAAACTCCCGGGCTGGCAGACGCGGGTATCGCGCGCTGGAATCTGCCTCTCGCAGGATTTGTCTCTGTCCGTTCCGAATTGCCGATGCCAGTCCGGAGCTCTTTTGCGAAAATATCCGCGGACATTAGTTTAAACAAACCAGCGGCCTGTCCGGGCTCTCGCATTTTTACCTCCCCGAAACGAAAAACACACGCCCCCGGAAACTTTTTCCGCGAAACTTTCCGTATTGACGACCACTTGAAACTTTCATATTGTTTGTCCAGCTTTTTTTCCGACCCCCGACCACCACCAAGAAAGCTAAATTTTGCGGCATAATATCTCGCTTATCTTTTACCGGTAGCGTACGCAGCCGGGGGTGGATAAAAATTCCACCGTCTTCCGGAGACTTGTTTTACAAATATTTTTCTTCGAGCTGAACTGTCAAATTTTCCTTTTCAGTAAGCATTTCAAAGCTCAGATGAGATTTATTCAAATTACATTTGTAGTTTACCGTGAAATTGACAAATTTAATAAACTGTGCTATAATATCTATATTGATTGTTCTTTGCTTCGCTAGTAATTTGCACAGTAGTGTTAGGAGTGCATTTAGGATCTCTTGTGATATGTCAGAGAAGAGAGGAAACGAGACATAAATTGAAATTTCAACGCGGCCAGATCTCAGCGGAAGCGCAGGTGCCAGTCGAAGTAAGTAATACAAGTGGTGTAGACACGGTACTATCAGGCAAAACATACACCGCGAACGCGACCACAGATATGGCACATAAATCTGCATAGAAGATAGATAGAAGACTCGGCTGAAAGATCGGCATTGCCGCGCTGCATTCCCGATGACAACCCGCGACAGGGATTTATTTCCCTTCAAAATATTCCTTTCACCGATCGGCGAGAAACTAATGGCGAAACGGTGCAAGCCAAGTCCACCCCCCCACCCCTCGGTTTCCGCGTCCGCTAGCAAGAAGGGTGAGGTCAGGGCTGGACGAAGCAGAAATTGCTCGCATCTATTCCCACTTTAAATCACTTTCGGTGGATTGCTTATAATTCCGATGACGATAAATTCCGCGGCGCTGACGGTTTAGTTAACGAGAAAACGAACTCGCATCCGCGCGCTACGCCCCGCGGAATTAATAACAGATTGCACGCTTTGTTTCGTCCACAGCGCGGCGCGCGCGCGCGCGTTCCTCTTTCCTTTTTGCGCGGTGCCGACCGGAACGAGTTGTGTCTGAATATTTATCGCGCATTATCAGCACACACGCTTCCAACCACTCATCGCTCGATATTTCTTCCTGTTGACTCGGTTACAATTTCCGGTCGAAGGAACCCGCTTCCTTCAAACGAACGTTTTCTTCTCGCGGCTGAATTAAGTCGTTGCAGATGATCCGATCTTGAACAGTAACGTCAAACATTTCTTTGTAAATTACTTTACAGAATTAAATTTAATCAATTACAAGTTTCTTGATGATGGTGCATTGAATTTTAGGTTTATCCATTAACTTGCATAGTAGATGTGCAAATTAATCCGTGGCCGCCCCCAGAATTCTAATTTATCGGGGGCGTTTCTCAAATGCGTCGCATGTACCACTACCACGGGGATGTTAACGAGTTGCCAAGTTTTAGGCAGCTCGGAATTATCGACGAATATTCTTCGGATTCTAACAAATAGAAAATTTCCAGCCAGAGTGAATATTTATAATTATCAGGGGGGCGAGGCTTTATTACAAGGCTTAACAAGGCTTTACCGAAAACTGTAAAAGAATACGTGTTTCCTCTTCAAGGATACAGAACTAAAGGTAGAAGAAATTCTTTGCAAATAATTGATTACTTATGGGTACCACTAACATAAACAATTATGGAGTCTTCAATTTGGACCTACGGTAAAGTTGCCGCCACTTGATTGCGGGAGCCGCGAAATTAATTTGTACGCGAAGAGAACGGAGAAAATTGATTTTCTGATGGGTTTAACCCTTTGCACTCTCGGCGCTGTTTTCAATCTAAAACTAAATTTTTCTTCCGTCTTACAATATTTTCATTTTATTCATACGAAACTGATCCGATTTCTACATATAATATTGAAATGTTTAGTAATCTATTAAATACAAATTTTGTAATGTAACAAATATTTTGTAATATTATTTGTAATTTCTTTGAAATAATGCCACAACAATTTCTAGTGGTGCTTCACAGTCACCACTCGAGTGCAAAGGGTTAACACTAGGTTTGCGGGACCCGTCAAAATGACGGGTTTTAATATTTTTATTTTAAAAATATTAAGATCGCAAGGATACATAGATGAGAAATTATTTAGCAAATTTATTTCTTCGGGTATATATTACTTTAAAAATATTGCTAAAAATGTGGGTAGTTCTTGTTATTTTTACAAAGTAATGCAGAATAGTCACTTTTAGTGCTCCGTAGACCCAGTGTTAAGAACCCCGGTGCCTCTCGCAACCCCGGTGCAGAAAATTGCACGCTACCGTTTCGCGAGGCAATCGCATCTGAGATGCAGCGGCCGATTCCGAGCGACACTCCCTCTTTATTTATGCTCGCAATTTATTCGTCCGCGGCGCGCGTGCGGAGATCACGGGGAACGGCTGACAGAAATTCATTTCTTTCCCCGCGAGATCGCTAATGTTCCCCGCGATTTTAGAGGCGCGTCGTTACCGCGTCCCGGCGCTACTTTTTTTGCGGCCGGTCTCGATAAATCATTCTTAGCCACGGTCGTCACCTGCACGGTCACCTGGCCAGGTGGCGGCGAAGTTTCGAAGCGAACGAACAGGCTGCTCGTACGAGAATCCTCGCGTTCGAATGCCGGGCAATTGTTTCCCTCTCCCACCCCCGGGGAGGGGGGGGGGGCACACAGGGGATATACGAAGCAGCGTTATCGAGGCACGCGGAACGCAAAAGGGGAGGGCGAGCCGGTCTCGACTCGTAAAGCACGGGGAATTTTTGGTCCCGAGTTTCGAATACAAAAAACGCTTTGATAAAGCGGCATACGGATCTGAGCCGCCGCCGGGAAATTAACTGCTTCCCGGTCTGGCCGGGAAAAAATATTTTCGAGCTTACCGCCGCTAATGCATTCGGTTCCCAGCCAACGAAACAACGGCGACGACCTGTTTTCTTCCTGCACACGCCGCCGTATAATCTGCCGCGGAAATTATACGGGCGCCCTTCTAACCGGCGAACCGCCCTTAATTTACTGAATGGTGCGCGCGGGGGTCGAGAATTAAGTCGATTTTTGGAATCGAAAACGATTTGGATAAGCATATTTCTAATCTTCTATTCGTTTCTTACAGAAATTTCTGCAAAGTCGAAGCAATTTTATTAGGGTCGAGAATTAAGTCGATTTTTGGAATCGAAAACGATTTGGATAAGCATATTTCTAATCTTCTATTCGTTTCTTACAGATATTTCTGCGAAGTCGAAGCAATTTTATTAACCCTCCGAAAATTCTTATTTGTTCGTAATTTTATATATTTTTATTTTTACTAGTCTCAGAATATAAACGTCTTCACTTACTAAGCTGTGAAGGGTTAGGACACATGGGAATGCAAAGGTGTGTAAAGGGAGGGTTCGTTGAAGGGTTAGAAAATATGAGAAAAAGTGGAAAAGTATGATTGTCCTCTCTTGATAGGAGCACCGTACTCTTGTTTTTTAATTGTACAGCCGGCCAATTAAAACCTACTGGTACTTATCGATCCGGAACCTGAGCACTTTACATAGAGCGTGTTTCCAGAGGCGTATCAGTGCCGGTGCCGTCTTTGACCCCCGATGAAGCCAACTGCGATGATGGCGAAACTGTGGGAAAACTTTCCTATTGGACGTGGCTTACACCGGTACGCTTCAAATAACTAGGAAAATACGTGCTGGCTGAACATCAAGTTTAATATTCCTAATTATTTTTGAAACGAAACATTCGTTGAAATAATTATTTCTCGTAGGTGTATCCCAGGAAAATATTTTAAATTTAATTTTCGGGTTTGATTTTAATTAACATTTTAAAACAGGGAAGTGAAGCTGAATGGGTGCAAATAAAATTAAAAGCCACCAAACTAAACTTAATTACACGAACACAGAGTTCAACAACTCGGCGACAATGCCAGTCAATAATTAAAAAATTTGTCGAAGACCAATTCCAAGATAGCGGATCAATAATTCGCAAAACTAATATTACACGAAGAATTACTATTACGGTGAAACAGAATGGATGTTCTCGAGTTCCACTTGGCCCGCAGTAGTAGCGATACGTATGCAGCCAGGCATGCTTCGAGCTCAGTACAATAGCATCGAATAACTTGTAGCAGAAAGTATTTCAACACTGTCAAGCATAGTTCTACAGTAGTAGAGAAGCCTGAAAGGCAGACGCAGGGCATGTCCGACTAGTTGCGGACTAATTCCACTTACGGTAGTTTCAGCTGAGCAGCGTTCGCCCATTCGAAACATATTCCCCGCCATTTAAACGGTATCAAAATACACTTCGCGGAGTTTTGAAAGCCGGTAAACAGCACTTGATACATCTCGCGAACATTTTGTCGGCCATTAAAACGGCGAGATGCGAGCGGAGTAGTTTCCACGGGAACACGTGTCGCGGAACTTTCCTCGGACGCGAGATCCGCGCGCGGTTCCATCGCCCCGCCGGGGAGCATCGTCGGCGGAACGCTGTGTAAATGTTCAATATACACGGTGAGCCCGGGCTGTAGACTTAATTATTACCCGGTGGAGGCCACTAAAATAACATCGGCGCAGAGACAGTGATCCGATTACGTGCCATCAGGAGCGAGGGCGAGCTAAAACGTTCCGCCGCGCGGCAACCCATCAAAATCCGGCTGGCGGGCAGCTTCAGAAATTCCTCACGAGCTACCGGGGAGCCGCGCAGAACCTGACACTTCCTTTATGGTCGCGAGGTATCCCGGCACGTTTGCTCGCCGGAGGAATCGCGTTCGGGACGAGCGCCGGGAATTGTCAGCTTTACGTCCTCCCTGGCCGCATTCGTGCCCACGGGTTCCCTGATCCCTCGGATCAACCCGTAAAACCTTCCACCAATTGCAATTTTTTTCAAAATTCAACCCCTCCGAAAAGTCCAAGTCGTGTGGCTCGACATGCCACAAAATATCTGTACGGCATAATTCAAATGGAATTTTAATGGAACACCATGGAAGACAAATTCTGTTTTTCCGGTTGTTAACCCTTTCGTCCCTGAATATAGAAACTTTAACAATTACAGTGTAATGGGTGTGTAACTTGGACTAAAAATAATAGGTTTTTACCCTAAAATTTTTCCTATCACAATAGGGGTAGGGGGTGAAAGGTGGTACACTCGTCATATGCCTACATTGCTTTTTTCTCCTTTCAGTAATTTTTTAATCAGGCTGGTGCATATGTGTACCGCTGGGGACGAAAGGGTTAATCCACAGTATTTTCAAGGTCGTCGTTTAATTTTTTTCAGGAGTACTTATATTTTTCCTTTATTCCCAACGGTAGAAAAATTTAGTGACGACCTTCGGGTGACCTAGAGAACCAAAAACGTGATGAAGTTGTAGGATAGTAGTTCACCTCGTCGACAATTACCTCGTTTATGGTACCTACTTCTTATTTATGGGACTGCACGGAGAAATTCTGTCGACGTGCTTGTGCGACGGTCTCGGACCAGTTGGAGGACTCGAACACTATTCGAGGACTTCGTTTTGAGATTCCTCCGGCAACGCGATCCACGGAAAATATCCCGATGCCGATCATTTCGTCCCCGTGTATCGGTATCCGGTCGCAAGGGCCGACCCCGGCTCAGGATCCAACGTGCGTGAAATCGTTGCGCATAATTACGGCGGGAATCCGAGAACGAACCGGAGACGCGGAGACGATTGAAGACTGGCTACGTGTCACGGATTTCTCGGATTATACCTTGGCTACCGGCCAAACGGCGCAACCTCGTCTTCCCGGTAATAACGCGGAAGGTAAACGTTCGGGAATTGAGCACTGCGCGGGACAAATACCTAACAGCGGAACGGCTCCGACATTTCTGTTCGGGCTGCGGTTAGGCAACATTCCGAGTGGGTGGCTCCTCGCGAAAACATAAGAAAATACAGGTAAAATAAGAAATGAAATAACAATTAGAATTTTGTTGCGGCAGGCTCAGTCTCCGAGGTGATCGAATTCGAATGTTCGCTCATTTTGATGGGTGGACCTAGTGTTAATCAAGAAATTTTACTATAACCTACAGCTTTATATAATCAGAAGGCTCAAAGGTAATCTTCCAAGCCCTATCTTCAGTTTCCAGTTGAATATCCATCTTCGCTTTCGAAGAAAATTTACTTGAATACCGACGTTACTGTCAATAAATTTTTCAATTCATAAAAAGATGATTTGAGTATCCATCTTCACTTTCGAAGAAAATTTACTTGAATACCGACGTGACTGTCAATACATTTTTCAATTCACAAAATGATGATTTGAGTGTCCATCTTCACTTTCGAAGAAAATTTACTTGAATACCGACGTGACTGTCAATAAACTTTTCAATTCACAAAAAGATGATTTGAGTGTCCATCTTCACTTTCGAAGAAAATTTACTTCAATACCGACGCGACTGTCAATAAACTTTTCAATTCACAAAAAGATGATTTGAGTGTCCATCTTCACTTTCGAAGAAAATTTACTTCAATACCGACGTGACTGTCAATAAACTTTTCAATTCACAAGAAGATGATTTGAGTATCCATCTTCACTATCGAAGAAAATTTACTTGAATACCGACGCGACTGTCAATAAACTTTTCAATTCACAAAAAGATGATTTGAGTGTCCATCTTCACTTTCGAAGAAAATTTACTTCAATACCGACGCGACTGTCAATAAACTTTTCAATTCACAAAAAGATGATTTGAGTGTCCATCTTCACTTTCGAAGAAAATTTACTTCAATACCGACGTGACTGTCAATAAACTTTTCAATTCACAAAAAGATGATTTGAGTATCCATCTTCGCTTTCGAAGAAAATTTACTTGAATACCGACGTGACTGTCAATAAATTGTTCAATTCACAAAAAGATAAAATTCTAAATAAACACATTCTCGTTGTCTGTATATATCAATGCGAAAACATTTTAGCAATCCTACTGTCAAAATTTCTGCGGGTAGTTGTAGATTCCAGTTTGCCCGACTCCGTGTTCGAAATATGCATAAAGGACCGCGGTCGAATCACCTTCGGAATTCGTAGAATTCTCGGGAGTAACCATGAATCCTTATCCGGCGTGATGGAAGTTGACTATTTTAATCGAATCGGAATTGCCAGTCCTAACGAAGGTTCCCCTGGTTGGGTATAACGCAAGCTCGACAGAATAAATCTGCAACAAGTAAGTTATGGGTTCGCGAATTCACCACGGTCGGTGCTGTGTTAGGTGTACATCACCGTGTGCCCCGGGATTCAGGCAATTTAGTACGTATTGTTCAGGATGCTTTGCATATTCAGGGAAAGGAAACTCCATATGACTTACATAATTTCGGACGCGGAGAGACTCGCACCCAGAGAGACAGAGAGAGGGGGGGGGGGGGGAATATTCTTACGCGTGTTCTGACTCCGCAATTTACTGCCGGTGGCACTCGAGGAATTTCGTTGGGGCTAGTGGCGCGGGTCAGCCATTGGGCCGACCTCCTCATCTCCCATGGTATTTACCAGATGCCGGTGTACGCAGATAATGAGTTGCTCCTTATTCTTTCGTCTGGAATCATTTTTCATCTCGCTAGTTCCCCGATCCGATGTTTCACTGGTCAGTTCGGATAATCGAGGCTCTACAGTATCGTGAATTGAACGAGTCCATGTGATCCAAATGGCATCGTGTTTGGGCTGATTTTAATCGGAAAAATGCCACCGACATAACACTCAATGTTTCATGATGAAATAATTAGTTGTCACCAGATTAGTATTGCCTCTTTCTCTGTGCATGATACAGAATAATTGTATTTTCTACATTTTGTATAATATGGGTGCACAAGCTTGAAGAACGGAATGGGCTAACCACTACGCTCATAACGGTTGATTGTTATTTATTTTTAAGCAGTTTGTTTTCGGGAACGCCGAGTTTACCCGAACATAAGTGACACTCCGGATCCCCGAAGTTTCCACGTCGATCGATACATTGCTGTGTCTCGCATTCGAGTATTTTGTTCGCGTCCTTCCATTCTCCCGGGCAAATAAAAGGACGTCCGGCACAGTTAAGCCGGAGAAGAATCCCCGGTTATATTTCACGGCACTTAAAAGCGGTATAAATCATTAAAAGATATCGATGCGGGACGCATTTGTCACGAGGCCTCCCCCTCCCAGTCGGCTCAGTACCTCCCATTCAAGTCGGCCGCGAACGTTATTAATAACCTTATTATTTCACGCGGCGTTCGCGGGATTCCCATCAATGAATAATTAAAATCCGCTTGTATTCGTATACAATATCATTATCAGAAATCGATTATCAGCGAATTGCATCGCGGGAATCTCCGGCTTGGACCTCGGATGCGCACGCCAACCGGATAATCGGATAGCTGCGAACGAGTCGATATCCTTTGTGCCGAATCGGGGACAGAAGTACAGAAAGGGCGCGTTCGCGGTATCAACAATTGTTCAAGTTATGACTGGTCGCAGGAATTTATTATTCAACTTGCCTTGTTACACCACCCTCGCGCTAGGTTCGCCGGAAGCGACTATTCCAAAAATAACAGTGCCCATCCAAATTTTCAGTCATTATTTATACACCTCCCAAGAAATAAATTTTCTCTCACGGACGCCTCTTCACGATCTCAATTAAAAATATTAGAATTTATCTTACGATTAGAATTGCTTAACCCCTTGCCCTACAATGTCGAGTCATACTCGTGATGAAGATTCTGAACAGGGTCTAATAAATATATTTGTTATTAATTTCCTTCAAACCGAAATGAAATTCAATTTTGGCGTTGTCAATGTACAGTTATTGAAGAACATACGGGCATACAATAGATATAAATTATCTCCCTTTTTTAGGAAATTACGAATTACAAAAAAGATCTAATCGCGGAGGGTTAATGAATTCCCCCTGTTGCCAGAAGTTGTTTCACGTGACACAGCAACAATTGCATTAACAGCCTCGAGTTGTTGGGTGAAATGAGCATGAAAAATAGGGTTTTTTCCACCCGCACGTTCGACAGTTAAAAAAAGTAATTTTCTTTTAATGAGTGTACGAACACTGACCGAGAGTCGTTGCATATCAAAACGAAAGGATCTCTCGGAATTGCCTGATATCCGCGGAACGAGGGTTAATAATCGAATTTTAAGGAGCCCATTCGTCGTTGCGGGAGTCACGAATGCTTCGAGTCTCGTCGAATCGGCCGGCGATCATGGTAAATCCGAGGGGGAGAAGTGGGGGTGGAGGGGAGCAGGGGAGTAATCGCCGGCCGTAATTAGATTCGTGAATAATTTAAAGCCCCTGTGGGCCGTTTCCTGGCGAACTCGCCCGCTGGATCGCGGAGCAACGTTTCGTGTGAGTAGAACGCGATCGGCAAAGCATAGGCGAGGGTACGGTCAACACGGAAATCGATTGACCGCATAACTTTCGCCGAGAAGACGTTTCCGATCCGCAGTCCAATTGTTATCGGCGTTTAACAACAATTTTGCGGCGAGTTACTTTGACGAATGTCCACACCGATGGACCAGAGGTTTACTGTACTTTCTATACACCCTGTACAGGCTGGTCCCAGTGTCTATAGCATTGGCGAAGGTACACTTCGCGAGTTCGAAAAAGAATGTCGAAAGTTTCTCGAGGAGCTATCCGTCATGTAAACTTTGTCAAAATCGATGCGCACGACCCGGTTAAGAACACTTACGCTACTCTCTTCGTTACACACCGCGTGCATCTTCCGCGCTGTGTATTATTGTTCCGGTTCGATTTAGAAAGTTCGTCAAACGTTTCTGCGAGAACGGCCATGTATACTTGGTCAGAAATCAATGCGCACGACCCAGATACGCGCACTTACGCTGCGCCTCGTTACATACCGATGTACGATTCTCGCACGGTTGTCCGTCGCAGTTCACAGTTTCGATTCGTAAAGTTCGAAGCGAAAAGTCTTGCCGCTGCGCAACCACCCGGAAGAGGTCCGAAAGGGTCGAGGGTCGTCGAAGGGGCAAAGAAAACCAGCCCTTCGTTGCCGTTCACCGATCATTTTCCTCTACCCCCGTTTCCGTAACATTACTCGCGAGGAATCGTAAAAGCAAACCGTTCGAAACGACCCGGGCCGGCATCGGCTCGAACCAATAATAGCAACAATTTAGTGGCAATAACGAGCCCGTATTCGTCGCGATTCCGGTCCAGGCTCGCGCTTTACGGTCACGATTATTGTTTCCCAGGTTCCCTCGGAGTCTCGGCGCGGCGGAAAGCCCGAATAGGCCCGCGACCGTGAATTACTTTCATCGTTAATCGACACTTTATTATCACCGGCGGGACGATTCTTTCTCGCAACTCCATTATCGATGCCTTCTGCTCGCATTCTGCCGCGAATGAAAGAACCCGCCGCCTCAGCCTCCGTCTTTGCCTTCGTTTTTCGCGCGCTGAAAGAACCGCGATAAAAGCCGACCAGGCTCTGGGTTACTCCCCGTCCACCCCCCGTCCACACCCCCTTTTAACCCCGCGAAAATTACTTCGGCGCCTGCTTGGCTGGCTAATCTAAAACGCCTTCGGGTGGGAGGGGGTACGACTTCCGTTTGGCCGGCCCTTGCTCCGCGATTTCAGACGAGATTTACCGCAGGGAATTTCTAGTTGGCTCGAATCATCGTCCCCGACCCTAGACCACAATCCGGACTCGCATTATATTTTTCCCTGCTCTCTCGCTGTCTTCGAACAGCTGCTTTGTCTTCCTCTTGTCCTGTCAACGCGCTACATGTCGCGTGTGCCCCAATTTTCGATTGAGAACCTGTGTCATTGCTCGAATTAAAGAGCTTTGGTGATGGTCAATACGAATGACGAATCAACTTCAGTCATCCCCAGTCAACACACTACTAAGATTACAGTTCTTCCTAACTCTGATCGTCTGACCACCGACTGACCCGTACTACTTGCTCACCGAATTACCTCACGTCTGACTCTTTAGTGCCCTATACTACTTCCTTGACGCGTTGAGCTTGACAGATTGTCATTTTCATACATTATTTCGTAATAATATTTCCTTTCACTGAACAATTTCTAATTGCAAAAATAAAACCGGCAGTAATCGTCAATGTTTCAGTGAGTTTTACAAGTTGTGAAGAGTCTTATAGAATCTTATAGTAACCTTTTCCTGTTACGTTTGTTCGACGAGCATTTTTGACAGTGTCATTGCTCGAATTAACACGTTGGCTGCCACGTTACTGATATGTGGGTGACGGAATTATTTCTCCAGGCTTTAAAATGAATTTTTACGTTAATATATTCATTGTTCCAACTTTGATTAGGATCTGTAAAATGCGAGAAAGTTCGATCCATTAAATTACTATAGGTATTTCATTAAATAATTTACTTTGAGTTTTTGGTATTTTTGAGGTTTCTAGTATGGCAGTCAAAGTGTTAAAGAGCTTTGGTGATGGTCAATTCGAATGACGAATCAACTCCAGTCATCCCCAGTCAACACACTACTAAGATAACAGATGTTCCCAACTCTGGTCGTCTCACCTTCGACTGACCCATACTACTTGCTCACCGAATTACCCAACGTCTGACTCTTTAGTGCCCCATACTACTTCCTTGAGAAGTCAAGCTGGACAAATCCTCATTTTCATACATTATTTCGTAAAAATATTTTCCTTCACCGAACAATCTCTAATTGTAAAAATAAAATTAATAGTTCTCGTCGATGTTTCATTGAGTTTTACAAGTTGTGAAAAATCTTGTAGCGCAGAAACGACACGCATCCGTTGTAACCTTGTCCTGTTACGTTTGTTCGACGAGCAGTTTGGACAGATTTGCCGCAGAACGTATCCGCCGCAGTCGGAACGACGATCGGCGCGGCGGTTCGAAAGAAAAACGAAAATCCAAGACCGCGACACGCGCGAAACGTAAAACTTCCCCGACCCCGGAATCCCGCGGAGATTGCCCTGCGAACAGTTTCCAAAGAAATCCGCGTGTCCCGATGGAATTCGCGAGGCAAATCGCGCCGCGCGTCAACCCGACTCGTTTTCGTTATCGCAGCACGTGACGCCACTGCGAGATCCGCCGAATCCGGCGGGACTTCTAACGAAACCGAGCCTGACTATCCTTGAAAGGAACCTCGCGTGTCTAGCGAATTCGGAATAGCTCTCGAGAAGCATCTCCGTGGCAGGCTGAAGGGGAAGTAAACGGCTGTTCATCGTTCGCGTGTTATAATTGGACCGCGAATTTTATATTCACAGAATTTTAGATTCACAGAATTTTAGATTCACAGAATTTTAGATTCACAGAATTTAACCCTTTGCACTCGGAGCCACCGATTCTAGACTCTTAATGTCCCCTTAGAGGGGACACCCGAGTGCAAAGGGTTAATAATCGTCTCTGACCCGAACTCTGCTTGTCTGACTACTATAGCTGCTCGATGACTCAAGCTTGACATTAAATTACAGCAAAACGTCGCAAGCTGAATTATTAGAGTAACGGGTGAATTTATGGCTTAGGGAAATCTCAAAAAGTGGTGGAATATAAAATTCGTTAGAAACTAGTACGATTTTTGTTTTAGATCTACAAACTCCTATTAAAAGTAGGCTTTTTATTCAATTCCATATTCTCATCACTAAACCTACCACCACCGGTCAGAATGACCGTTCCAGGTATTTTATTTTACAATTACTGAAATTGTAAAGGTGCCCAAACCGGCACAAAATCCGAATAAATTCAATCTCGTCATTTTCATAAGACAACACGTATTATTTTTCATGCTCGGCAGGTTCAGTGTTAAAGTCAGTAAAAATCGGATAAACATCCGCAGTCTGCTGATCAGAAACCGATTCATTTCTTCACCGGCGGACTATCTTGAGACTCTGTTCATGGAGGTTCCTAATTCTTCTTGGCCGGCCGTTGACTATCCTATTCTACTTGCTTAACGAGGCCAATTACTCGGAATCGTCCCTACATTGAACTGATCACAAGGTATCAAGTTGAGGCAAGAACGTGTCGATGGAGACGAGCCGTTCCGGCAGCGTCACGATCCGGGACATCAGGCTGCGAACGAGCCGCTCACGTCCCACATATCCAGTTAGGCGAGTTTAGCCGGCGTCCGTGGCCCGTTATGGCCGAGCGCGAAAGTCACGTTGGTTTTTACGAGGGTGGAAAGGTTTCGAGGCTGCTCGTTCCCGGGGCTCCTCGGGATGAGGCAATCGCCGCGAACTCGTAAAGACATCGACGGGAAGGGCGGCTCTTAGGGCTCGCGGTCGTCTGCGTACCGTCGAAGTTCATCTTTTCAGGCAGGCTGCCGGAGCGACCGTAATTCGAGTTAATGGCCGTCAGACGAAGAAAGCTCGCCAAGCGAACGGCACGACTGGATCTCCGTCTGAAATATCGCCGACCCCCTCGTCGACTACACCCCCCCCTTTCAAGGCAGCCCTGGAACGCGGGCGCCCTTCGAGGGACGGGGGTTGATTAATCGCCTTCCCGACGAAACTTGGACGAAATCAATGGGCCACACGCGAAGCCCGAGAACCTGACGATCGTTTACTCGCGAATCAAAGAAGGTCGAGCACATCCTCAGGGCGAAAGGGCCCAGGGAAGAGAGCATTAACCCTTCGCGGAAGAGGTTTTCTTAAAATATTATTACCTAGACTGCGGACTTTATAAATGGGTAGGTGAAATTTGGAGGGGAATTTAACACGTTAAGTGGCAAAAATCAATCCCAGAGAATCTCACGAAATCAGTGTAATTTAATTAATGAAACCGAAACTAGAAATTTAAAATGTATTATGGGGGATGCTGTCTTAACCCTTTTGAATTCTAAGGATCCTAATAAAATTCGGTTTATCTGGATACGTCACAATAAAAATGAATTTCTGAACTTAGTAAAAAATCACTGTCAATCATACGTGACTGACGTGGCAATTAACGTGTTAAGAGAGAAGAATTTTTATAAATCTACTCTACTTTTTCGAGCTACCAAAGAAGGAAAGAAACGTGATCCCAATTTCTTGCAATTGGTGTGGACTATATTTATTTTGCGTGAAGACTCACAACCTAATTATTAGGTACAGTGGAGTCTCCCGTATCCGAACCCTCTGAACGTTCTGTTGTCTGAATATACAGGGTGTCCCACGGTAAGTGCGAATTTGATATAACTCCTGATACGTAAAGGGCAAAGATACACAGAGGGACTTTTATCATAATTTTCTATATAGGATGGCACTGTGACAAAAACAAATTTTTATTTTTTCAAGGTTATTTCAAGGTGACTCAAATGGAATGCCATATTTTCGTTTCGATATTAAAGTACAGAAAAAGCAAGTTCAGAATACGTCTTTGAAATGACCTCTAGATATGTCAATTTTATTAATCCGATTTGCTCACAAATACAATATAATATTCTCACGTAGTTCGTTCTTAATTCCGCGAATGAGCTGGGAAAAGATAGTTTTCGGTGGGACTCTTTTAAAACTCGAAGTCGCAGCTCGGAATCTGAGACCAGGTGTGCTTCAAAGTGAATAACATCGGGAATATCGTTGAACGCTAGTTTTTAAGATTTTTCCCATAGTGATTTCGAGAGAATCAAACTATAAGGTTCTGCGGAAGAAGTCGACTTCTTTCTCCCGGAAAGAGATAGAAGTTCCCCCTTAAGGAGGGGGTCGATAGGGGCCGGGGACGTGACTTCGTTGCCGACTTCAGGATTGGGATCTTCGACGCAAGACTCTCTCTTTATTCGGAGCCTCTCCACCGTAATTTACTCATTCCGACGAGCGGCCGTGTTCGAGACTTTCCAACTCTATTAAATTCTTTGTTCGCCGACGGACAAGTTCAATCGGAAAATTTCATATCCGACTGTATGAATTGCGGTCGCCCCGGCCATGTCGATGTCTCGGATGAACGGAGTTATTTCCCCCCCGTGAGTGGAATTCCCCGGCCGTGCAATAATTCCGTTTTATCCGCCGTTAATCGCGATAAAGTAAGCCGGCCGACGAACCGCGTGAATTACGTAAGAACGGAAATAGAAGAATCCACGGGATCACGCCTCCGCTTCGCTCGCCTGGTTTTCTTAATTGCGGCGCCCTTTGAATTTAAATTACTTCGGAGCGCCGACGGAGACTCGCGCTCCTTCCCCTACTCTCCCTCTTTCTCACCCCCCCCTCTCTCTCTTTCATTCCACAGCCTCCTGCAATATTATCGTTACACGTATTTTTCAATAATTATTTCCAGGCTCGCGCTCCTACCCCTACTCTCCCTCTTTCTCTCTATTTCTCACCCTCTCTCTCTCTACCCTACTCTCTCTTTCTCACCCTCTTTCTCACCCCCCCTCTCTCTCTCTCTGTCTCTCTCTCTCTCTTCCATTCCACAGCCTCCTGCAATATTATCGTTACATGTATTTTTCAATAATTCATTCGAAACTCGCACAAAAGTTATCAATCCTCCGCCGCTGTTATCTCCGGCGCGCACAACGTCGCCCTTCCCGACGTTCCCTTTCGATCTCTCGACAACGTTCGGACGTTCCACGGCTCGATGCAGTTTCAAATGCAATCGGGAAGGAGGGGGAATTGAAGGATTTTCCCATCGAAGATGGAAATTCGAAACCTCCCCCGTTCTCACAGAAATTAACCCTTTGCACTCGAAGCGATTTTAACTCGGAAACGAAACATTTCTTCCGACCTGGAACATTTTCCTTCTGTATATTTTCTTTTCATGTTGTACATACGAAAATGGTGCAACTTGCTCGTACAATACTGAAATGTTTAGTAATTCATTAACTACAAACAAATTCAATAATGTAAGAAATATTTCGGATAATGATACAGCCATTTTTGGTGGTGCCTCACAGTCGCCATTCGAGTGCCGAGGGTTAAGTGACAATGTTGATCTTTTAATTGTACAGGGTGATACCACCTAACATGCAAACTATTTGGTATTCGAAAAAATGGTTGCAACGAAAGTTGCACGGCTTCAGGAGTAAAATAGATATAGGGGTCACCTTGAGTTTCCTTATCGCAAAGGGTAAATGATCTTGTAATCGAATAGAAAATTGAACCTAATTCCCATGAGAACTCTAATACAGTTCTAACTACTCTAATATATTAAAACTAATATTACACTTATATGACAGTTATCTATTACACAGGATTTTCAAGATAAACTAGAAATTGTTTCCCTGTAAACCAAGAAACGACATTTGAAGTTTATTCTATATCTCACTTCTCTATTTACACTTTTATTACTCTCTTAATTTACGAGCATGTGCTCTGTTACGTAATCGTCTATCTATCTTTTTCTATTGGTCCTCATCTCTAACGGTAGACACTCTAAAACCACTCCACAATCTGTGCTGTACAACGCGCGAAGCGCGGTAAAATTTGAATTAAACAAATACCATTCCTTTACATACTTATTACTACACTAATATTATTAAAGAATCTGCATGCGGACAGGGGCGAGAGTTCGGGGCAGGGGTTGATTGATTAGAGAGTAAATCTGAGAGAGCGATGTCTCGGTTCTGCTCGCCGGTAAAATCAATATTTCCCGAAAAAACAGTGGAGTTCCGCGGCGGCAAATACCCCGGATCATTCTTGCCAGTCGACGTGAACATTACCGATTTGGTATCGCGGTGAAAAGTTTCTCGAGCACGTAGGCGTCGCGTCTCCGTGGCCGGATTACATCGGGATTCCTCTGTTTCGCGGCGTTTTCTATATTCCCGGTGCCCTCTCGCGCGCTATGAAAAGGAGAGATTGGAAATCCTTCGGTGTCGAGGGTATTGCGGATCTGAAAGGCGGAGAGAGGTCGTGTGACACGTGTCAAGAATACGCGGGAACCGCGCGCCACACCGAGAAACAGACAAACCTTTGTTCTTTTTCGTTCTCCTCGTTTTGCCCTCCCCCCCCCCCCCCCCCCTCCCCACCCTCCGCCATTGCCGGGACGCCGGTTCCCTGGCACGCTGCTCGAAAGGCGGCGCGAACCGAAAGCTTCCTGCTTTATTCCAAACCGAATTTCCTGCGGATTTCTTCCTGGGACGCTGTCGAATTAGGTAGAAATTGAATTGCCGCCGAGCAATCCTTAACGGGAACCTGCGAAATTCCCGGGGAAAAAAAATCCCACTCCCGTTCGGAAAATTTCGACGAAACTCTACTACCCCCATCCCCTGTGTTTCGCGTACACTCCCCTTCGAACAGCACGCCGAGAAAGAGAGAAAAACTTGTAGAAATTCGATCGGACGATTTGTACAGTAATGTCTCGATACATGTGACAAAGATATGCACGATATTTGTGAAACATTGATTCCCCTGAATGATTTATTTACGGAACCTTTACCAGTACATTTGTGACATTTTTCCGGGTAAAACGACTCCAAACACGACACGATTTCGATAATATTTTGCTCGTTCGATTCGCGAGAACCTCTATTATCCGAATGGATCCTCTACGATCCACGCTGGTACGCCGAAAAAGCTGGTTACATTCTCGTGTTAACTGTGCATGATTAATTAGTAGGCGTATTTTAAAGCAGTAAAAACATTAGAACAATTTTAAAATACTGTTACATCAATTTCAACTTATTAAACATATTATGAAAGAAAATAAATTTCTATTTCAGTCCAGTCTGTTGCAAAACCGAACGGTTTTAGGGTCGTAGTTACTGTCTCTGTAAAACTACCCCTGCACATAGAGTACATTTTTGCTTCGGTGACGTGAAAATTTCGGAATTAATTATTCCAGTTGCTACTGTTACATCAATTTCAACTTATTAAACATATTAAGAAAGAAAATAAATTTCAATTTCGGTCGAGTCTGTTGCAATTGCGGTGGAATATTTTTATTTTCCACAAACATCCGCGTTATATTAATTACAAACCGAACGGTTTTAGGGTCGTAGTTACTGTCTCTGTAAAACTACCCTTGCACATAGAGTACATTTTTGCTTCGGTGACATGAAAATTTCGAAACTAATTATTCCAGTTGCTACGTCGCCAAGTTTTTAATAGTTTTCGAACGGCCGACCGAAAAGCGTCGCGACGAGAAATCAAACGACACGGCAGCCCCGCATTAGTTAAATCCTAATGCCGCGCGATTAATTGCCGGGGCGAACACGTATGTTCCGCGAGATTTATACGTGCCCGTAAACCGCAAACAAGGGACACGTTGTTGCCCCCCGGTGCTCGTGGAAAGAAACGCCCCGGGGGAGGGGGAGGGACCGGGTTCCATGGGAGTAAAGTCAGATGACGCAACGAAAAAAAAAAATAGGGAAAAAGGGGGAAAGGGGAAAAAGGGGGAAAAAATAACAAGGGAGAAGAAACGGAAACGGAGAAAAACAGGAGAACGCGAGAGGAAGCGCGAGCGAAATAGAAAGGACGGTACCGAATGCAACGAGCAAACCGGGTGTACCAGCTAAATCCTGCGAGCGGAGAGGCGGAGAATGAAGGAGAGAGAAAGAGAGAGAGAGAGAGAGGGGGGGTGGAGTGAGGGGAGTGGGAGACGGAGGCAGAGAAACATTTTAGCCGGTTATATGCAGTATGAGTTGTTGCCAAAAAATATCAAAAATCTTCTGGCCGAGAGCCAATGGAGGTTGAACACAAACCACGGACCACACGCACGGCGAATAGCCAGCCGAATAATAGGACTTTATTGTTGGACGTATAAGCCCGTGGTGTACGTGTTCGTCCGTGTATTTTGCGACTTAGATATTGCACTTTCGGCCGATCTGATCGACGATTCGATTTTCGCTGGTCGGTTGGCCGTCACTTCCGTCACGGTTTTCGAGTGGAAAGTGTCATAAAAATCTATTAAACGGACCTTGAGAAAGCTTCTGAACACGCAAAGTTCATAGGGATGAACATTTCCAAGGACTTAGAACAATTTCCGATTAAAACAATTGAATTTGGGCACTCAGGGTGTTTTCTACAGAAACTGCCATCTTCCAGCACTATTAGTACATTATTTACCAGGGGAAAAATGAATTTTTAATGTTACGCGACCAATAGCACCGCGTGGAACATTTCCTATAAAAATTGTTTTTTAATTTGGTCTTTAGTTGTTTTCTATAGAAGCCGCCATCTTCTAGCACTATTAATACATTATTTACCAGGAGAAAAAAGGATTTTTAATGTCACGTTACCAATAGCACCGCGTGGGACATTTTCTATAAAAATTGTTTTCTAATTTGGGCACTCGGGGGGTTTTCTACAGACACCGCCATCTTCTAGCACTATTAATACATTATTTACCAGGGGAAAAAAGGATTTTTAATGTTATGCTACGAGTAGCACCGCGTAGAACATTTCCTATAAAAATTGTTTTTTAATTTTGGCTTTAGTTATTTTCTACATAAGCCGCCATCTTTTGGTACTACTGATACATTATTTACCAGGGGAAAAATGAATTTTTAATATTACGCGACCAATAGCACCGCGTGGAACATTTTCTATAAAAATTGTTTCTTAATTTAGGCACTCAGGGTGTTTTCTACAGAAACTTATATCTTCTAACACTATTGATACATTACTTACAAGGGGAAATTCATTTTAATGTTACGCTACCGGTAGTACCGCTTGGAACATTTTCTATAAAAAATGTTTCATAATTTGGGCACTCAGGGTGTTTTCTACAGAAGCCGCCATCTTTTACTGATACATTACTTACAAGGAGAAATTCATTTTAATATTATGCCACCGTTAGTACCGCGTAGAACATTTCCTATAAAAATTGTTTTCTAATTTGGGCTTTGGTTGTTTTCTACAGAAGCCGTCATCCTTTACTGATACATTACTTACAAGGGGAAATTCATTTTAATGTTACGCTACCGCTGGTACCGCGTAGAACATTTCCTATAAAAATTGCTTTTTTAATTCAGGCTTTGGTTGTTATCTACGAGGTAAAACTTTTTGTCCTGGCTTCCGGACAGATTGTCCGGCGTGCGTCATCCGCGTTAAAACTGCTCGATGGTCGATGATCGGTCGGGGGAATGGGAGGATGAGTCGAACAAGCGATTCAATAACTTCCGTCGGGCGAGTTAACCAACTTTCTTCGTTTTCCCGGGCCGCTCGGCGTGCTTCGGCCAGGGTTCTCGACGATCGCGACTTCAAGAACGGCAATAGAAACTTTTCTAGTCGCGAACAAGCATCCATAATTAACGATCGAAGTTGCGCGTCGCCCTCGCGCGGCCAACCAGGCCGGGTATTATCATCAATTTCGTGTAATTGCATAACGGGTCTGTATATTAGGGAATAAATTGACGTCCTGTGTCATCTAATTAGCGCGAGAGAGCGTGTGCTAGCGCGGCCGCGCCCGCGCCCGCGCGCGCGCATACTTCGAATTGTTTGAGCGCGTAATTATCGCGAATTTCTCGGAGCACCGGTTGGTAATTAGTGATAAAACGTTATCAAGCTGCATAATTATCGGGGACGGCTATGCGTCGCCCGTGTACAATGACGCATCGCCGGAAACCGATACGTGATGTTTTCGCGCCTCGCTTCCTAGACCGTTGTTTGCGGCGATCATGTTTATACGCTCGGCGAGCAGTCGATATCGTCCGCCTGGTCCGTGGGTCCGGGTCAATGGAAATCAATCTCGTTAACGACCAAGAAGTCCCCGGTCCGATCACTTCTTCGACCCGGCGCTGCGCGTCGCGGCGCGGCGCGACGCGTCGACGTTCACGGAGTTTCGTGGCTCCTGCTTGTTTCAACGGTGATGGAAGGACTCGTGAATTAGTTCAAAAGTTCCCTCCCGCGGAAAGGTATTCTTATCTTCGACCCTTCGACTCCCCGGGGACTTTTTACCGTCTCCAGGAAACTCCGCTTGTTAGCATCGGGACCCTAACCCAGTCCAACTTCCCGTTCGAACCGAATCCTGGTTACTTTACATGGAAAAAGTAACTAGTCTTCATGTATGCGACGGAGATGTGCTGTTTGTTCATTCATTCCCAGTGTTTACTCTATATATGTCGCCAAGGCCTGGATGATAAAGGTCGCGGGATTACCCCCACTACCGCGAGGTATACCCCGTGAGGGGCCTCTAGAGCTTCGCTGTCTTTTTCAACGAATAGTACCTCCTGGCCGATATATGTCCCTAACTGGACCCTGCTTTTTGACATATATCGAGTGAACACTGCAGGTTGCAAACCTTATGGGGCCCATGGGCGATTAGATTGGCAATTAGCGATCCAGTAGCAACCGATTGTATCCAAAATGTCCATTACGCGAATAGCAATGCGTACAGAGGTCGATTCATTGCGGAAATTAGTAAAGATTTCATCTGCAGCTAGGCAACTATGTTCCATGTTCCCCTAGATCCTCCAAGCAGACCCCCCATCGATGATTACGATTTTACATATTATTCGAGACACCCTCTTGAATCACTTTCTGAAGGTTCTAGCAGTCGCTTGTTATTTGTCAAAAGATGGTTTACAAAGCAACAGATAAGGGCAACTCTGTCGCATACGTACATATTTAGTGAGCATTCGAATACATTTTTCTTGGAGCAACAATGGTTGTCGGGGTCTCGGGTGAAATGCCAAACCCAGCGAATCCCGCGTTCGAATCTACAAACCAAAAGGTTGCGATTCTCCATGGAAATATGAATCGAAAATGTAGAACAGAATTCCTCGGCAGCCAGCCTTTGTTCTAAAAGATATGAAATT
Source organism: Halictus rubicundus (assembly GCF_050948215.1). NCBI lineage: Eukaryota > Metazoa > Arthropoda > Insecta > Hymenoptera > Halictidae > Halictus > Halictus rubicundus. The sequence goes on along the minus strand of NC_135153.1, from coordinate 19,941,952 downwards.
CAAATTTCTTTCTTGCTCCAATAGGATCCGATTGGCTAGTGTGTTCATTCAAATACCGATTCCACATTCTTCAGGCACGAACGCGGCGTTCTGGAAACGATGTTTGTTATTTTCGCGCATCGAGCCAGGAATCCGGTTCCGGGAAAAGGTCGTGATTCCATATGGAAATAGATATCAAGATCCAATAGAGGATTTTTTGGTAGTTCCTTTCAGAGACGAAGTTTTCTACTGGAAGTGGAGATCAATATTAGAAGTTGATACACAATAAGATACTTGATGAAGGGGGCCCATAACAATCGGCGTCGCCAGATTAAGACTTGTCTCCCACTCTAACCTTCCCCCTCTACGACGCCATTCCCCACTCTCCGGCCACGAGCATCCCCACGCTTCGGCCACGGACCGGTCACGTGACACGATGCGCGCACCCGATTCGCGCTGCGTCTGCGCCTGCGCCGTGACTCACCCGGTAATGGCAGAGAGGGGGTAATTCCCCTCCGAGTCAATTCCCCTGACGTGACGACGTTGGCCATAACTCTAAATTATTGCCCTCCTCGAAATAGAACAGATTTCTAAATCTAAATTCCTAAATCATGTTATATGGCAATGCCCAGACTATGAAAACCAACGTAATACATTAGAAACGAAGCTGCTCAAAGGCAAGTACCGTTTCCAGCTTTGTATTAGTTGATTCTTATGTAAACCTGACATAAAAGGTCTGAAAATAATTTATAATTTCCTTAAACAACGTTCCGTTAGAATTCAGAAACAATGTAAACCTATTTAATGTAGGCCAAATGTAATAATACTGTACTTGCTATATAAACCACTTGGTTTAAAGCAATAAATAAATAAATAAAATGCGCCACACCGGGTGTATCGTTATTCACAAGCTAGGTTCCCAACAACCTTCGAGAAACGCATCAAATAAACCGCCTGCGAACAAGACAATATAATCCCGCGCGTCGATCAATTTCTTTTACGCCCGGTTTACATAAACAACCGGGTAACCGGGGGCGTCTCGCAGCCGTGCAGAAGTCCTCGTTTCATCAGACGCGACACCGTGCGAACAGCTCCCATGAAATAACAATTTCTGAGGGGCAAAGAATTCCACGGCGAGAGGTGTCTCGTTGTTCCGCCATTCTCCGCGAACAGTATTCCCCGAGCAACAAGTATTCACCGGTATATTTGCACGTAAATTCGTCTATTAGTTACTGGAAACGCGGGCTTCTGCAATTTGCTGCTACTTTCGTCACACCCCTCCCCGCGTGTGTTGTTCCGCTGTCTTGTCCCGCGGAACGGGACGAGCGGATTTCGCCGCGAGACGAACGCGCGAACGCGAGAGCTCGCGCGCGCGATTACGCGGACTCTAAATTTATCGGCCGTCCTACCGTTCCTCTGCGGCCTGTCCCTTTGTCCCGCGTCTAATTGCGACATTTTTCCGCCGTTGCCGGAACTAATTAGCGTCCCCGACGCCACTTCCACGGCCAGTTTTAGACGCTGTTTAGCCAGCTTTCCGCCGCGACGATTACCGCCAACATCCGACATTTTTACGCGGTCAAGACCCACACTATTCCTCTGTTCCCGACCGTTCTCTCTCTCTCTCTCTCTCTCTCTCTCTCTCTCTCTCTTGTCCTTTGTTTCCCGAACACGCAATTTCACTTGAACGCGCGAGAACTCTTCAGAAACCACTGGGCCAGCTATGCGCCATTCGAATCGGCGCCCACTTGACTCTGACAATATCCCCAAGTGACATCTCCAGGTCTTTGTGAAACTCTCGGGGGACCTGGTTCTTGCAAAAATATTAGACGCTGTAGAACTTGAAACTTAGACTGGTTAATAAGTTCTAACGGCCGCCGTACATATTCAGGGGTGAAAGCAGCCCTCGACGTTTAGGGTCGGAACCATATTTGGTCGAATATTTCGGGAACTATTATATTAGTTGAAACGCGAAGCACGGTTCAGTCGGTACAAACATTTATCGAATTGTTATCAACACTTCGAAACTGTGAACTCTGCTTCGACAACATGTACAATTTTATTCCGAAATAAGGAGATCCATTCTTCTTCTTCTTCCTTCGAAAGACGGCGAAAGCCGGTCCCAAGCCGTCGCCTTATATCGGAGGAAAACTGTAGCGAGGAATATTCATTTATTACAGAGCATATTGTGATGTTTTCAGTAACAATGGTTTTTTATTTTTTTTTTATGAAAAACTGCTGTAATCAACACTTCGAAACTGTGAACTTTGCTTGGACAACACGTACAATTTTATTCCGAAATAAGAAAATCCATTCTTCTCCTTATTCCTCCGAAATACGGCGAAAGCCGGTCCCGAGCCGTCGCCTTATATCGGAGGAAAACTGTAGCGAAATGTCGGCGTGGGTCAGAGATGACATTAGAACTCGAGTCCGAGGAATATTCATTTATTACAGAGCATATTGTAACGTCTTCAGTAACAATGGTTTTTTATTTTTTTTTTTTTATGAAAAACTGCTGCAATGAAGGGGCAGCTCCGCTGTTCAGGTAACTTGAGTAACACAATGAAATGACAAATAAAAATAGATTGCTGTTTCGAACTTCAAATTTACTGTTGATTAATATTCGTGTATGGAAACCGATACATTTTTCGTTGCTGCAATTACTGCAATATAAATATTGAAGCTAATTTTGTGCCAACATTGAGTAAAATATATTTCTATTTCTGCAAACCATTCTACACGGAGATCCGCAGTCATAATTATTTATCCACGAAGTAACTATTCCTGGTGTCGATGATAATCTCTTGTTGCGCACCGATATATTTCGAAGCGAATTCGTTTGTCCGCGTTCGATGCGCGGCAGAGAAACACGGTCGCGATATCGAACGCTCGTAAATATAAAAGTCGACTTTACAACGAAGGAGCTGACATGAGCTCCTGAAGCTTCGGACTGTTTTATCACCCTCCGCAGTGTACAGAAAATAATAACCTCAATATACAGGATTACTGCAAAATAAATAGGAGGGTTCATGTTAGATATACGAACACAAGTTTAGGGTCGGTTTATGAGAAGAACGTGACTTCCATGCTGCTCTCGGTATACGTTTACAATTTTCCATTGTGTTCGCTTTTTCAATGAAAGGAGAACGGTAGACGGTTCGCTTCCCCTACACAGTTTCGAAAATTAGGTTCCTGCCAGACTAATGTATGTTAGAACGGTACAGTATAGTTTAGACAGGAGCACTTAGCTGTACAGTAATTAGGTCCAAGATCAGGTTCCTGCCAGGCTAATTTTAGTTAGCTTGTTTTCAAAAATCGAGGCAGTTACGAAGCAGTTGAAAAACATTTTTCGTGTTAAGTGGTTTCCAATATTAATTGTTTCATATAGCTGAATTAAATATGGGTACAAATGTTTTCGAATTAGTCGCGTGAATAATAGAAGAACAGCCGTTCGTGATTTATACATAGGTAACCACGGGCTTATTAATTGTGTTGAATTATTCCCAAGCTCGTATAGTATATTCGAAGAAATCGAGTTCAGCTTAATCACTAATTCGTCATAAAACTGTACGTACACATTTCGGTAAGATAATATACGATAATTTGCAGAAAAGTCGGTATTATGGAACATAGAAAATTTATTTATCTGGACATTATTTTAATTAATTGTAGGCAATAATGTGTTTCATCATATTTGCAATAGTTCAAAAAAAGTGTTACGTGAACATTCTTCCCATAAAATGACAATGTAATTATTGAAATCAACTCATATTTACAGTGATGTATTATCATTAGACGGCGGATTTGATGCATTTATGATAAAAATGGGTATTTTAAAACAGTAAAAACATTAGAACAATTTTAAAATTCTGTTACATTATTTTCAACATATTAAACATAACACTAAACCTACCACGGTCAAAATGACCGGTTTTCTGTTTCACAATTATTGAAACTATAAAAACGTTTTCATAGGAAATGACGGAATTGTCTTCGTATAAAATATAAAAAAATCGTATAAAGTTTAAATAAATTCAATGTTCTCCCTTCTATAAGACGTTTCACTTTTACATGTTTAGTGCTTGGCAGGTTTAGTGTTAAGAAAGAAAATAAATTTCTATTTCACTCCAGTCTGTTGCAATTCAGGTAGAAAATTTTCATTTTGCACAAAGATCCGCAGTCTAATTATCATCAACTGTGTATATGTATAGATCTGTTCTGATTTTTAACTTGGCTATCGTTCGCACCCAATATGTCAAAAACTTTGAACAGGTATGTCCATAAATTGAAAAATAAATGCAATAGGCCACCTCTTCTATCTTTAAAAAATTGCTAAAAATTTGGATCGACATAATTTTGTAATTTCGATGAAGTAGTGCAAGCTGTAGCGTTTCCGGCTAAATCGATTCGGACCAATCGGAACGGCGCACAGTGGGCAATTTGGACGAAATCGGATTCAAAACAAAAAAAGAACTTTCGATAGAAATGAGATAGAGCGATGAAAATTAATAGAGCGATTTTAAATTAAAGCTGAAACTTTGTAGAATGTGCGAAAAATATTGTATGGTCTGAACGTTTTTTAATCTTGAGAAAATTCGTTAAACCTGCACAATTTCAAGAAAATTGTGGTTTTTCCAATATCACGTACGGAAAATTTTTTTTTTATATGCTACACATCATTTCCCATAGATTTTTTCACGCTGATTTCAAATCTGGTCTCAAAATTTGTCTACGACCTCAGGACTTTGGAAAAAGTAGATTTTTGTGACAAAAACTATTGTACTGGAAAAACCACAATTTTCTTGAAATTCTGCAAGTTTAATGAATTTTCCCAAGGTTAAAAAACGTTCGTATCCATAATCTCCCTATTTTTCCCATACTCTACAAAGTTTCAGGTTTAACTTAAAGAACATTTCATCGCTCTACCTCATTTCTGTCGAAAGTTCTTTGATTTTGAATCCGATTTCGTCCAAATTGACGTAGGAGAAATTGATCGCGTCGATTCGCATTGCACGGGGACCAGTGGGCTCGTGACGAGGAAGACAAGGCTGGGTCGGATCGACGGGTATAGGGAATTGTATTCATGAGACGGATCGTATTATGCGATACGGGTGGCGGAGTTATTCGAAACGTCTTGGCGTTACTTCGTATGATCCACGCGCGCCTGATATATGTATACAGTATACGGGGGACGTGGAATCCGCGACGATACCTCGAGTCGGCGAACGATAAATACACGCGGCATAAATGTCAATTTTTCAGTGGCCGGAACGCCGCGAATACGCCGTTCGGTAAATGTTATCGAATAAAGGGAAATGTATGCTGCGCTCGTGACCCTTTAGACAGGGCGAGAGCGGCACACACACACACACACTTATACACACACACACCCTCCCTCCCCGTTCGGAATATATTCATTTTCCAGAATAATTCCGGTGCGTCCGGGAGCGAATGAGAGTCGATTCTCGCTCGAACGACGTTCCCGGAGAGCTCGATGAAATTCAGAGAGGTCTCGTGAATTATTTTTACACGGGACGTGTCACTGACACGATTCCGTTGCCGCCTTTATGCGTCTTCCTTTCTCGTGTAACGACGACAGCCGTGCCCGCGCTCCAGTTCGTTATTTTTAGGTGTATATCGCGCACATCGTTCACGGCATTGTCCCTTTTATACCTCCTCCGATGGACACTGAATATTAAAGCACTTTTCTTCGGGGAACTTGGAATGCTCGAGCTCTTTTTTTTTCTCTGGTTCTACCTATAGCTCTTTTCACTCGGTTCTTTGTCGTCGTTAATCGCCTACATTTTATTCTCGCACGTACAGCCGCGAACCTAGGCCCCTTCTCGTCAAAATGAAATCAATTTAAATTAAAAACTTAAGGGGAAAGAAATTGTACAAAAATTGTTCGGTACTCGTGATAAGGGTTAATTAGGCCTCCAAACAAAAGGGCCATATTTCCTAGCTAATGTGGAGACCCAAGCGTTCGGATGACAGAATTATCACGTAACAAAACAAGCACTTCTGTTAGATTTCATTTAAATCAAGACTTTGTTACGTAAAAACTTTGTTAACCCTATGGACCGAATTTTTGAATGTGAAAATTGTCTAGAAATTAAGAATAACGCTGGATTTTACCATTTAGATCTGTCTTGTGAATCACGTTCGATGATCCACCGCACAATACCGTCGTCCGCATTCTCTCTTCGGCTATTCGCTTCTACCCCTAAATTTAAATTAGAATTTTCCGTTCAGCAAAGAGTCGGGGCACGATTCGGGTTAACTGCCCGAAACCGATTTCCTTTGTTCCCGGGGACCGGGTCATCTCAGAAGCTCCATGCGGAATCGAAAGCTCGGTGTCGGCCGCTTGATTGAATCGGCCATCCGGAGTCTCGTGATACTCGTTCGTGGATAAATCAAACACGCTGCAAATAAACTGTGCCACACCGCGGGATAAACGACTCCGAACGCTCGGAATTAGAACCCCCTCTCGGTGAAATATGTACGTATTGATCGGAGCCGAGCCGGCAGCGCGGAATGCGCCATCGAATATTTTTAACCGTGCCCCAACGTGTAAATCGTTCGCGAATTATTTCGAGGAATATCGTTGTCAAGGGTGTTGCCGTGGCATCCGAGACCCGCTTCGTTTCGAGCGGGTGTTCCCGGTTTTTCGATTTTCGAAAAATCGATATTTTCTGCGCCTTCTTTTAGCGAGAGTGTTAAGTGATAAGTCTTTAACTGAAAAAAATTTTTTTCTTATTTTTCTACCGTGCTAAAGCTCGACAATTGTCCGAAAAATCGATATTTTCTGCGCCTTCTTTAAGCGTGAGTGTTAAGTGATGTCTTTAACTGAAAAAAATTTTTTTCTTATTTTTCTATCGTGCTAAAGCTCGACAATTGTCCGAAAAATCGTTAATTCATTGGTATTAGTCTCGATACATATAGTCGATGCATAGTACAGGAGAATACATGATTACCAACAAATCAATTAACACTAGAACTACCGGACGAGTCAAAATGACTTGCTCCGAATTTTTTCTTTCAGAAATAACGAAACTGTAACTATGTTTTCATGAGAAAATGTTTTAACAAACTTGTCTGCCGAAGTAGATATTTAAACAAAACTGGTACAAAATCTAAAACAACTGAAATTTTGTTGTTGTTATAAGGCAATGTATGCCAGTTGGATTTATCGTTTGGTAGTCCTAGTGTTGAACAATACTCGAGGATTAGCTTCGTCGAGAATATCAAAGAGGTTTTCGCAGATCGCTCGGTTTTATGGTCAGATGCGATTTCCGGTGTGGGTCGCTCGTTCCTGGCCGAGCTTGCGATTCCAGGCGAGCTTACAGAAGCTTTATAAATCGATAAAATCATCCGAACAAATTTTTAAAAGCTCCGAAGCGGATGTTTCGCTGAGGCGCCGCGGCGGATCGAATTTTTCCGGTGATTGAAGGGAATCTCGAGTCTGAATAAAAACAATAAGATGATTTTATTTAATTCATTATACTCATTTGTCTACATACCATTTTATGCAATTACAATTTCAGCATATTTCTAAAATACAAGAAAGCATAATAGTACCTCCTGACCGATACATGTCCTTGACTGGACCCGTGTTTTGGACAAGAATCGAGTAAAGACTGCATTTCTGGATTGCGAGAAAGGGATCAGAAGCAGTCGATAAAAGGAGTCTGAATAAAAACAATAAGATGATTTTATTTCATTCATTATATTCATTTGCCTGCATACCATTTTATGCAATTGCAATTTGAGCATATTTTTAAAATACAAGAAAGCATAATAGTACAAGCATAAAGATGATTTAATTTTATTTATTTATTTTATCATTTGGCTACATTTTATGCAATTACAATTTGAGCATATTTCTTAAATACAAGAGAGCATAATAGTACCTCCTGGCCGATACATGTCCTAGACTGGACCCGTGTTTTGGACATATATCGAGTAAACGCTGTATTTCTGGATTGAGAGAATGGGATGAGAAGCAGTCGATAAAAGGAGTCTGAATAAAAACTTATAAGATGATTTAATCTAATTTATTTATTTTATCATTTGCCTACATTTTATGCAATTGCATTTGAGCATATTTTCAAAATACAAGAAAGCATGTATGAGAACAAACAACAATGTCCCTCATCCTTTTACCAAACAAGCCACGAAATTTATAATTTGCAGAAAGATCCGCAGTCCAGAGATCACTAAAAGTCTAGTCTAAATTGATGTCGAGTATTTTGACCGGAAAATATCACGCCGTTGAGGTTTATCGAGTATGTATGCGTCAGTCGAAGACGCAGGCCGCAATGTTTGCCGAACGCGGGGATATTCGTTCGGGAAGGAGGCGGCTTAAGACCGGGGGAGCTTGAACAGCGGGATTCGTCGATGCCTGGACATGAAATCCCTAAATCCTTGATCAGGAAAATATCGTCCACGTAAGCTAGGTACGCGCGGGAATTTATTAAGCGGAGGTTTCCGGCGCTCGCTTAGCACGCCAGCTATGGAATCGCACGCGAGATCATCTCGTTCGTAGGAGGCATATCGGAGCCCGTTACCTCTCGAGCCCGCTAATGCGAAAATCGATTATTAATCGAGCGTGAGATTCCTCTCGAAAGAAAAAGCCTCTCCCCCTCCCCTCCGCCGCCCTCGTCGGCGCTGGATATAGTTTCCGGTTCCATTCGTGCGAATTCGTCCGTAGGACGGAGCACTTAGCGGGAGACTGACGACGTATTTAACGCTCGGGATTAGGTCGGGCCAAGGAGGGAACGCGTTAACCACTCCCGTGGGCCAATTTTTTATTCTTAATCGGCCGGGCTTTCCGCAAGCCCGTCGGCCGGTTTAAAGAGGAACGCCTTTTCTTTCCAAAGGATGCAAACGGGCCGATGATTATCGCGCTGACGGCGGCTGCTTGCCCCACGGTTACTTGTTGCTGGCCACGCTGATCCTTTATCTTTTAATGCACGCGGTAAAAGCTATTCCCGGAACGTTCATTTTCTGTCATTCCGCGTCCCTGATTGTCCTTCCGACGGAGAAACAACGGAGTCGCCGCGGAATGTAACCGAAATAAATCCGACGGGGACACGTACTTCTCAAGCTTAGTGCTCGGTATGGTTAAAAGACGAACAAAAGAAATTATTAAAAGAAGACATTTCTAAGAAATCCTCGGTGTCTCCGAATCCGGTACTACGGTAAAGTCTTGATCTAAGCCGAACGGAGGCACACGATCTTAGTTCGCCTACCTGCCTCGGTCGCCGAGCATAAACTGTAAACATGCCGCGTAATGTGACACCGGGTCGGGTATATCGGTGTGAACCACTACTAACACGATTAGGAAACTTCTTTATTTTTCATTATTTTTTTACGGGACTTTTACCAACTTACTCGTTGCCTTTTCCTGATTAATATGACACCAAACACGATATAGTTTGAACAGTATTTACTGGTTTAACACTAGGTATACGGGACTCGTCAAAATGAGGGGTTCTAATATTTTTAATTTAAAATTATTAAGACTCTAAGGATGCATACATGAGAAATTGTTTAGCAAAATTATTTCTTTGGGTATATATTATTTTTAAAATATTGCTAAAAATGTGGGTTGCACGTTCTTGTTATTTTTATAAAGTAATGCAAAATAGTCACTTTTAGTGCTCCGTAAACCTAGTGTTAATTGATGATATGTAACGCGTCTTCGGCCTCCCTTAAACCTCAAAGAACGAGAAGATAAATTTTTGCGAAAGTCCGCCGAGAAACATTTTTTACGGGACTTTTACCAACTTACTCGTGGCACTTTTCTGATTAAAATGACACCAAAGACGATATAGTTTGAACAGTATTTACTGGTTTAATTGGCGATATGTAACGGGTCTTCGGCCGCCCTTAACACTAGGTTTACGGATCACTAAAAATGGCTATTTTACATTACTTTATAAAAATACCATGAATGTATCTACCAAAATTCGTAGTCATTTTTTAAATAATATATACCCAAAGAAATCAATTTATTAAATAACTACTCACGGATGAATCTTTGCAATCTCAATATTCGTAAATTAAAAATATTAAAATCTGCCATTTTGACGGGTTCCGTAAATCTAGTGTTAAACCTCGAAGAACGAGAAGATACATTTTTGCGAAAGTCTGCCGAGAAACATTTTTTTACGGGACTTTTACCAACTTACTCGTTGCCTTTTTCTGATTAAAATGACACCAAACACGATATAGTTTGAACAGTATTTACTGGTTTAATTGACGATGTGTAGCGCACCTTCGGCCGCCCTTAAACCTCAAAGAACGAGAAGTTTTTGCAAAAATCCGCCGAGAAACAATACATTAGCGTGGAGAATCGGTGGTGGGGTCCGCAGAATGATCCCGAACGTGTAAAATAGTGTCCGCTCAGTGAAAATGGAAGAACGTCGAGAGACAGAGGAAATGGCAGAACAACCAAGTTGGGAATGAGACTGCACTCGAGACAACGAAACCGTCTCGGGATACCGAAAACGCGCGATACCGGGGCAACGAGCGATTGCATTTCGAGGGTGGGCGGGGGGTGCGGATGGAGAGCGGATCCGAGGACCGAAAGTGCAGCAGAAACTTAAGGAACACGTGCACCTGCAGCCGGACGAGGAGCGAAATGCACGCGACTCGTATTCCCTGAACTCCCCGGAGCGCGAAGGGATTTCGCCGACGAGAGACGGATGCAGTTCTCATCGCGTGTCGAACCGGAGGATTCGCCGCGGCAGCAGGTGCATTCAGGTTCTCGAGGGCCTTTTATATTGGAATTCTCGGGATTTTTCTCGGGGAAATTCTCCCGCGCTGAGATTCCGGCGAACGCGTGCGTCACCCTTTTCTTCCCCACTTCTTCTTCTTCCTCTTCTTCTTCTTTGCCCCGTTTCCAATGAAATTACAGCCGCACGAATCGGAATCACCGATACCCCCGTCTCGCCCATTGCAGTCATAATTAAAACGTGCGATACCAGTCTTGGAAGTAGAACAGAAGTAGTACAGTAGAACCTCGTTAGTTGCACGCGGTGGGGATAGTTACGGAAAAAGACATGACACGCGACAGTAAGAGAAGAGACAGTAGAACAGAGAGAAATAGTAGAACCCCGATACTTGCACGATGTTTCGGTCCTGTTCCGTGCAACTATCGAGAAGTAGAACAGAAGTAGTACAGTAGAACCTCGTTAGTTGCACGCGGTGGGGATAGTTACGGAAAAAAGTTATGACACGCGACAGTAAGAGAAGAGACAGTAGAACAGAGAAAAATAGTAGAACCCCGATACTTGCACGCTGTTTCGGTCCTGTTCCGTGCAACTATCGAGGCGTTACCGTGGACACTCATAGTTACTGACATCGAAGCGATAAATATAATTGACTTGCATGAAAATAATCCGTATACGCGCAACAATCGTGATGTTAGAAATTGTGTAAAAAACGCGATTAAAAAGGAGGGGGTATAGTGATCTTGACGGATTAATCGAAGCTGATCGGCGCTAGGTGGTAGATGAAGGCGATACGTTTTATCTAATAGCGTTGCGACCAAGCGGAAAGCAATTACCAGCGGAACAAATGACGCCATTGAACATGTTAAATTGTTCATCCTGTAAATTGGATCCTTCATAAAGTAAATTAGGGCGTTCGCGAAGTGAACGAACGATCCGGAGCAGTCGATGTATTAATTGTACGTACACCGTGGAATCTGATATCGCCGTTGACATTTAATTAATAATTTCGATTTTTCCGTTAGGGTGGCGGGGGAGGGGAGAGGGCGGGAGGGAAGGAGGAGGAGGAAGCAGATGAGAAAATCCCAGCTGCAACACGGCAACGTTTAACCATGCCGCGTTGCAATCACGCGAGGCTGAAGATCATTTTAATAAATTTTCAAGCCTCATGCAATATTCAACGCGCCTAATTACACTCGGGTGCCACTCGAGCATCGGATAGATGGAAATAAGGACGTCCGCGAAAAACGGACCGTGTGCCTTGATATGAAAAAATATTCCGCGCGAAGGTTGCGCGGTCTGATGAAAAATTAATTCGCCGCGCGGACCGCTCGCCGACGCGACGCGACGCGACGCGACACGACGCGACGTTCCATATTTTCGTAACGTGGTCACGCAGCCCGCATTTACATCGTCGGTGACCAGCTCTCCCCGTGTTTCTGTAACGATCGTTACGTCGGTTAACGATCCTCCTACCGCGTTAACGAATCGGTTGTTCCGCCGAAATTCCATTAGGCCAAATTTCCACGGCAGAGAAGTGTAACCGATGCAATTTTTCCGTCGTGCTTCCGAAATAGAATGTAACAACAACGATTGCATTGGTATCTCTGTTTAATGCAAATCAGAAAACAATTCGAGATGAAAACGAACGGTTACGTACCATTTTGTTTCACGACAAAAATTACAACCTTTCTCTGTTCTTAATAATTCCCTCTAGCCAGAATAAACTTCATGTGTGCCTGCATTTACTTTAATTTTTAACCACTTTGATTTTGGTTAGGACATCTGTCTTGGACAGGCACAGATGAAAAATTTGAAAAACGGGACCTCACTTTTTTTCCTCGGGATCAATATCAATTAAAAAAAGGAAATGATTCACATATTAGCAGGAAAAAAAATATTCAAGCCGTTTGGTCACACATTTCAAAAAATTCCTCTTTAACACTTTGACTGCCAAACTAGAAACCTCAAAAACTCCATAAAATCAAAGTAAGTTATTTAATGAAATAAAAATTGAAAAAAATTAAATGTATGATATTCAGTAGTAGTCCAACTTTCTTGCATTTTACAGTTCCTAATCGGTGCAATGAATATATTAACGTAAAAATTCATTTTAAAACCTGGACAAATAATTCCGTCCCCCACATATGGGTGACATGGCAGTCAACGTGTTAACGGGTGTACGAATACTGTTTACACTGACTGTCCACTGAATTCTCGATATATGTCAACAACACTGGTCTTGTATCGTCCAGGAGCCGTGTTACGTTTACACTCTCGGCGCCCGAGGCCTCTCGAGCTTGGAGGCTCCTCGCGGGGCACACTCCGCGGTAGTGGGGATAACTCCGCGACGTTTATCATCCAGGCCTTGGCGACATATACGAAGAAATCACTGTATATCGAATCCCCGCGTTCTGTAAACCAAAAAATTGTAGACACGGTTGTTATTCCGCCTGGATCTGATTGGACGCACGTCCGCTTTTCTCGGATTAAGATATGGAATTGCCTTTTTTTTTGTGGCGGGGGCGGTGTACGACATTAATTACGCCGCGCGATTCCCGGGGCCGGTTATTTATTCACAGTTTTCGTCGCCGCAAATTATTCGACGCCACGGCGCGGTTAGTGACTGGCTCCGAACACGGGCCGCGAGTATTTTTAAATTTGCGCGGCGAGGCGTGGGGAGGGGGTGGGGGATCGAGCTCGTTATTAGAGAAATAAGGGTGGTTCGGGATTGTGGCGCGGCCGCGGCCTCCGCGAATAAAAATTGCACGACTCCCGGCGCGGCGCGCGATAGGCTCGTTCTGTTTTATTTTTCGGTCAAATTGGCAGATGCCGGGGTCTGCCCTCGCCGTATTTCGCGCAGAATTATTCGATTTCGCCAGTTCGAAGCTCCGGCGGCTTTTGAATTGCGAACTACGCGGCCGTTCCGCCATTCCGTGGGAACCTGCGAAAATTTGATGGCAGCGATGCCGGGAACGGGCGCGCAACGATACACGCGTCGCGCGACTCTTTTTATTCCGCGGCCGGCTCGAAACTCATCGGGTCCGCCGGCGAAAAAATTTGCGATTCAGAAACAGATTCCCGTTCCGTTGCATTCCGTTCGGCGATCCCTCGGCGTTCGAGGGGCGCGGTATCGATTTCGCCGCGATTTCGTCGTGCTCGGTCGCCCGAAATCAGGTGAACGGTTTGCACAGGCCCGGTCGGGGCGAGTTCAAGGTAGGCTCGGCCAGCGCCGAGGCTGAAATTGTCCTCGAGGTCAAACGGCGCGGCGGTGTCTGTCGGTGTTTGCGCGCGCCGGTCAGAATACTTATGAGCGATCTAGAGGATGGTAAGCCCGACTGAATAGACTCGAAACCCCCGGCCCACCCCCGTCCCCATCCCTTATCAATGCCAGCAGGCGGGGGATCCGCGCGCACACACACACAGTCACCGAAAGCGGCGTCGCACTTTTCACGAACCGGTCCGTCAGGATTGTACGTCACGCAACAAATACCGAAAACGCGAGCCCCGATTAAAACGTCCTCGTGTGCGTGTATGTACATCAGCTGTGACCCGGGCCCTTTTTCCACCGCAATAAGTACTCGTTAGAACGGATTACGTTCTTCATAATGCGAACACTTTTCCGGACCTGTTTGGAGGACTCTTCCTCTGCTCGATCGCGGAAGAAAGCGACTGTTGACCCCTTAATTCGCAACCCCCTGGCCGAGGCAATTTCGCTGGAACGTAATCGTTATTGTCCCCATCTTCTCCCCGATTGAGCTCCCTCAATGGGCTCGCCGCGAACTTATCCAAAAGTTCTACAGATTATGTTAGCTACTCCGGGAAGTGATCAGCTGTGTCTTTTAATAAACTGATAATATGTTTTGCTGTGTTCTGTTTACCGAGCTCTTGATCGTTTAGACTCTGCACTCCTGCGTCGATGTTGAATAGAAATGTTTTCCATCACAGTGTATAAAGGAAACTAAACAAATTACTTCGATTCTGTCGAACCAATACAACTGCGACGAACCAATACATCTGCGACGAACCAATACAACTGCGACGAACCAATACACCTGCGACGACCCTAAACCTTTAACAGTACATTAGAAATAGTTAGACCGAGCTATTCTCATCAGCGATTTTAAAACCTACGTAGCTTGCTAAATTGTTATTTTTTAACCTTTGTCCATAAAGCAATGGACCACAACATTCATGTAACATTTCATGAAATTCCACGGTCCAGATCAAAGTCTGCTGCGTTTTTTTTTTTTTTTTGAACGCGGTTGACAAAATCACGTCAATGCAATCTCAATTCGATATAAATGATCGTAAATCGTGATTAACGAAAGAATAGCTTAGGCTGCTCGAAACTTTTTAATTTTCTGTTGAAGAAACGTCGAACGAAATCAATTTCGTTGTGAAGCGAGAAATTACGTTTTACACATTTCCAATTTTACTAGCGAGATGATTCCGCCTGTGGGAATATTCTACGGAAATTAAAGTTCCACTGAGAAAATTAAAAGCAACGAATAACATTCGCGAGCCGATGTTATTAAAACCTGCGGACCATCTATTTCCGTTCGGATAAGAATATACAGAGTATTTCAGCAGACCTCGAATAATTACTAAATCATACACTGCGCAACACATCGTTGACCTAATCGTAACACGTGAACTGCCACATATTCCCAGAGATTCTTACAAAATCAGAATAATGTAATTAATGAAAGCGAAACTAGAATTTATAAATGTATTACAGGGGATGTTATTTTAACCCGTTTGAATTCTAAAGATCTTAATAAAATTCGGTTTATCCGGATATGTCACGATAAAAATGAATGTCTCCACCTGGTCGAAAATCACTGTCAGTCATATGTGACTGACATGGCAGTTAACGTGTTGACGTCAACTGCTACACTATGAAGTTAGAATTATCTACTGCCATTTTAAAAACGAAAGAAATATTTAACAGAGATATTTTGGTGTTCTGCGACTCTGGAAATCCGTGGATCGCTACTATAATATATTCGGCCCTTAGGCCAGCGAAACGACAGGACTGTGGAGGAGAAGATTCGCAGTGCGGTATAACTAAGCACATTCTTTGCTTTGAGAACGATAATCTCATCACGGCGAAGCTATGAAGCCTGGTATTCTCTGGGCGCGGCTGCGAGAGTAGGAGAGCGCTTTTTGTCGCGTTTTCTCATCAAGCTGATGGAAGAAAAAGAATCGATTCAGCCCGTTGATCACGTGACGAGGAAGAAGAAAACGAGGGCGAGGCTTCTGGGAGCCGATAGCCAACGATTCGATGACGATGAACGGGGAAATGACGATGAATTCGTTGGAACAGCCGGGACGTGACGAGGTAGACGCCGGCTTAGGGTATTCCCTGCCGCGGGATCTCGCATCTAAATTCTCGAGCGGATTCGAGCGAGTGCAAGGAAGTTCCCCGGGACCGGGTGTTCGGTATCCTGGCCGGATTAAGGCTGAACACCGTCTCTGGATCCGGGAATTTTCCACGGGAACGAAATTTCCTTCCCCGGGAAGAAGATGAGTGGACCACGTTGCCCCATCGAGCGAACGAGGCCGACCTCCCGAGGTCGTTTCACGGAGGTTTTTTTTTTTCCCCCGGCCTGGAAAAATATAATTCGACTCGAGGGACACGAGCGGAACGATCGATAGTCCCTCGAAATAATAATTAACAACGTCCGCCGTCGTCGAACGGTTTTTAATGACTGGGAAATACAGCAAATGGACCGGCAATAATTGTCAACCGGAGCGGCCGATTGAATTTCATTTCTGCCTCCGCTCCGCCCCGGCCCGCTCCGCGCCCGGGAGAAATTATTTCGATGGAATCCCGTTTCTGGTTTGTGACAGCGAGTCCAAACATCCCGGAAAACTTGCCCGTTTCATTTCTCCTGGCATACTTTTCTCCCGGCGCGTTGCGCAACGCGATATCTCCGGCTGACATTTATGGCGAAACGAGCCTCGCGAACGCGCGCGAGGCAATACCGATATTACATATACACGAGCACGCCCGGCTCTTAATATTCCCCGGCGTTGTTGAAATTCATGAGCTTACATTCCCCGAAACGAAATATCGAAAATCAGAGATGCATTAATTTGGCAATCCGTCGAGCTGTAGAGTTTAATCGAGTTTAGTAGCTTCGTTTGTCATTCAATTAAGGGCCCCCGTTTTGTCGTGATACGGGAACGCGCGGAGGGGATTCAATCAAACGAAGCAAAATATTAATTACCGGCCCCCGGCACGGCTCGGCCGATCCGATCGCGGTTATTACGAAATAATCAGTAAAAGTATCGAGGAAACGCGGAGTCCGAACGAATAATATTTCCAATTACGCGGAACCGCATATTTGGCCAAGTCGGCCGATTAAAAAATTTATGGGAATATTGAACAGGATATTAAAAAAACGGGGAACGGACGCCCGGGAAAAATCCGCGGTCGAATATGCGATTCACCCTCGAACCAGAGCTTCCCGACAGCCGAGGATCATCCTGGATGTCGAAGCGGAGCGGATCTTGCACTGAGCACCGGTGATCCAGACTGGATCAGGCTCGATAGGAGCACGGCGCGGCTCAGCGCAACAAGACATCGAGAGAAAGTGAAATTCTACACGATAACTAATTTTTACTAACTGATATTTCACTTTGAAGTAGCGACGAATGTTGTTTTATTAACCTCTAGAACGAGGAAACTACGAATAGGGGATAGAAAATTCATACTCCATTTAAAACCATGAAACAAGTAAAGAGGGTGGACCAAAGTACAGTGACTTCTCTATATATGTCGCCAACGCCTGGATGATAAACGTCGCGGAATTATCCCCACCACACGTAGCTCGAGAGGCCTCGGACGCCGAGTAAACATAACACTTGGGTGTGTCTCCTGTACGATACTGGACGCTGGCGAGACCCGTGTTGTTGACATATATCGAGTATGTTCAATTCTACATTTTCGTGAAACGTTTCTTTCGCATAAATATTCGCAGTTTCGGCACAAGTGAATATTTTCGTTTATTGTACATGCTATGCAAACGTTATTTGATTTGAAGCAGTAAATAAATAATAACAAGTAAATATTTCTATTGTACATGCTGTGCAAATCTTATTTGATTTAAAGCAGTAAATAAATAATAACAAGTAAATATTTCTATTGTACATGCTATGCGAACCTTATTTGATTTGAAGCAGTAAATAAATAATAACAAGTAAATGTTTGAATTCATCATCACGATTTTTAATTAATGAAATCTCTTTCGGGAAGTTCTGTTGGTTTTTCTGGGATTCTTTTCCCACACACCGATAGATTCCCAGTATGGTAGCCATGCTTCGCCTTCGTGGGAAGTTCTATTGTGATCTCCGAACGGTTTGTCTGCCGCTGAGGCGACTTGATTCCGCATGATTCCACGTTGCAAAGTCCTCGCAACTCCGCCAGCGTCTCGATCGGATTTGTTGCAGCCACGAGAAAGAGATTGGCTCCAACGGTTCACGATTCTCGGAGTCTCGAATCGCGCTGGCTAGAACGGCCCAAGGACTAACTCTTCCGAAGTTGGTAACTGCCAAAGCAGCGTCTTCGAGTCCATACATGGACCAACCTGTTTGGCAACTGTACAAACTCGAATATTAGGTCGTCCCATAAGTAATGAGACTATTTGGAGACAGTTGACGTTCTCACGATTATTTTTAATCGTCGAAACCACGGCTTTTTTGCGACCGAAAAATATTTGCAGTTTTCAATTGAGAAATACAGAAACGAATTCCTCGTTAATTCGCCTCTCCGAGCAGAGTCGCCAGATCAGGGGAATTAAGGGGAGTACAGTTCTCTCTGCCAGTAGCGGATTAGTCACGTGACAACGCGTCACGTGACCGCCCCCTGGTGGGGGAATAGGGCCGTAGGAGGGGAAGGTGGAGTGGGGAGATCAGTGTTTCTGGAGACTCTGTGTCCTAGAGATAGAAACAGATGAGTGGACGCTGTTGAAGCTGAATCATTTGTGATTAAGTTGTTATTTTGGTTTGAATAAATTAATTTTTCTGCGGAGAATTAATTTGTACACTTAATATTATGCAAGCAAGTTTCCGGAGAGACTTTAATTGGGTGGTCCTCCGTTGAAGAGACGGTTCGAGAGGCGAAAGTAAAATTCAGTTGGTTCACCGTGCGGCGCACGGGAAATAATTGAAAGGGTACTGTCTTGAATAGAAAAAGATCTTACTAAATTCTGACCATCCGTCCCATTGAAGGGACCTAATGAACCGTAGCACAATCCGATTTCCCCGTTCACTTTCTCTGGAGTGTTTCCCTTTCTGCGGAGCAGGCTGCGGGATTAATTCTTTCCAGTCTCTCCTCCGTCGAAGGGCTCTCGATTTTCCACGTGATTTCCACGGGACGAGCCCAAGAGGGAAAAGGGCGAAACCTTCCGGGTCGAACCTTCGGTTCCCTCCCCTTTTAATTATCGCTCCTTCTCGTTTCATAAGGGTTTCAATTAATTTCCCTGACCGGACCGCGGCAGCCGGTTGTTAATTATTTAATTCCCCTTCAACCGGTTCCGACTCCTTTTTGCTCGGCCACGAAGAAAACTGTAATACCGGCCGGAAGAAGCTCGGGTTCCGACGGTGGCAATTAGTCGCCGACCAGGGGCAATTAAAACAATTGGTGCTCGCCTTTTTTGTATCGCTCTCGATTCCGCGGCTTTACCCCGATTAACACCCACGCCCGTTGGCTTGCACTCTCTCGTTAGCAACGATTCGCCTCGCCTCGGCTCGCCTCGCCTCGCGTCGCGCGACACGACTTCCGGTTTCCCAGCGCGGCGCTCGTTTATAACGCTAAGCTGGATCCTGTGGGAACTCGTTCCCGTTCCCGGCGCTGCCGACTGAATACTCCAGCACGGTTTGTTTTCTACCGACCAACTAACAGTAATTGTTTCTCGCGGTGACGTACAGCTCCCAGCATTTTTTGTCTCGGTGCTCGACAGGATTAAGGGGATGTTCTGGTTTTGAACTTTTAAAAAATCCATCCTCTCCGCGTTTTCTTTAACCCAACCCCCAGTGCACGGTAGTGTACCGTAAGTGGACCATTTTTTCGTTGACATTCTCTTGTACACATTCCACGTAATTTTAGTTGTTTTTATTCTGTACACGGTGTAGTCGAGTTTGTTACACTTTCGTCATGCCATAGGTAGATAAACCGGTCTTTTTCGTTTATTCGTTTTTGCACGCGAACACACTTAATTTTGTTACCGTATATTAATTTCTTACTCGTGTTTCTCACAACTACATGAAATCCAGTCCAGTGATCAAATTTGGAAGTACTATTTCTGACAATCACGGAAATGTTAATTTTAAATAGAGTTACGAAGCTGCTCCTAAATTGAGTACATCAAAATATCCGTGAATATATTTATTCGTTAATGGGATTGGGAGTTTCCTTATTTTATATGAATGTGCAAGATTTTACAGGAAAACGTTTTCTGGCTGATAAATTCGACTGGTGTTGATGAAATAATCCACGAAATTTCGACTTACAACGTTCCGCAGTCTGCTGAAGGGTCGCTCCAAGTAGAATTACCCGGGTTAGGTCAGGCAAACCGGATTTTCGGGTCGATGATTTTCTGACCGAAATTTATCCGGGGACCGCTCTTTTCCGCAGCGACGAGCGAAACGGCGGAGCGAAACAATTCGGACAGACGTGCCGTTAAATCATTTATCAAAATAAATCCATCCTAATTAACAACGGCCGTGGCGAATAATATGGACGCGATATTAAATATTCATTCGACGCGCGGGAGGAAATCGCACGGGTGTGGCGGAACGTCGGCCCCCGTGTGTTTATCCCCGACGTGTTTCCCAAGTAATTATATTGCGCGTTAACGAATACGCCGGTTCGCAAACAGCGACGCGTCAACGGGCCGTTTATTAACGCGTTTCTCCGTCTCCGGGCGACTCGACGCGACGCGACGCGACACGACGCGACGCGGCTGCCCGTTAACGATGCCGTTTTACAAATCCATTCCGTTCCTCGTTATAACTTACACTCGCGGGACCACTTTGGCAAATTAGCTGGCCATTTTCTACCGGATACGCTCCGTAACACGGTTGTTGTGTTAATTTGCGCCGGAGTGACCGGCAAACATTGTTGCGCATCGGCTAAGTGTTCGTGTCTCCCGACAAGGAGAGGAGCCGCGCTCGCCGAAATTTGTTCCTGTTGACAATCACTCTCTACAATGCTCCGGCGGACCTCGGATATTACACGACACGTGCTGTCTATTACGGTAGAATCTCGTTCGTCGGACGCGCAGCGCTAATAACACAGCG
This sequence comes from Halictus rubicundus, assembly GCF_050948215.1. Lineage (NCBI taxonomy): Eukaryota > Metazoa > Arthropoda > Insecta > Hymenoptera > Halictidae > Halictus > Halictus rubicundus. Next base: position 19,920,932 of record NC_135153.1, on the reverse strand, counting down.
GGGGGAAAAGTCCGCAATGGACGAATCTGCTACATACCACTAATGACTCACAGAGATGGAGACAATATTTTTTCCTTCCATAAATGACAGAAATACTCGGTTGCCATTTTGAATAATGTTAACGAACAGTGACGAGCAAAAGTGTAAACACACTTCACTGGTTTTACGTAAAACGTGACAATACAACCTATTTTTCGATTGAATGATAAAGATTAGGTAATAATAATTATAAAGTGAATGGGATAAACAAACCACAGTTTATTTTCGTTAATATTAACAATATACGGAATACTTATCGATTGAAGACAATTTTTACTGTTTTGCACTTTAATTGTGCTCGTCGAAATAAAGCTTGAAATTAATATTTTGTCCATTTTCCTTTACTTTTTTGTACTGTTTCTAGCTTGTGTGGCATACTATCTATCAAAGTTTTAATCATTTCCGGCTCAATGTTGTTCTCAATTCTTTCAATTCTGTCTCAATTCTTGTTCTGTCCTTTTCCACAATTCATGAACAACTGAAGCTGGATTGTCATATTTTGCTAGCCTTCTTTTCACAATTGACCACAAATTTTCGATTGGGTTCATACCTGGACTTTGTGTCGGCCACTTCATTACAGAATTCATTACACATTCCTAGCCAGGATTTTACTATCTTTGCAGTATGCTTAGGGTCCCCGTCTTGTTGAAATACTACTTCGTCTTCAGCAAATTCAATAGAATTAACAACAGAAGGTAAATTATTTTGCAAAATATTCAAATAATGCACTTTGCACATCATACCTTCTATCCGAACTAAGGGACCAACACCCTTATGAGTAAAACAACCCCAACACATAATCGAGCCACCCCCGAACGTCATAGTTTGTTATAAATATAGTATAATTTTTATACACCCTGTATATTGGCAATATTATTTAACATAAACTGTTATGTTATGTTTGTCAAATTCGCCATATAATTATTATTATCTAAGCTTTATCATTCAATCGAAAAATATGTTGTATTATCACGTTTTATGTATAACTAGCGAGGTGTGTTTAGACTTTTGCTCGTCACTGTAAGTAACGCGGAAGGGCGCGGAAGGGCGAAGGATTATTTTTCGCGAGGCACGGCGTTCCCAGGGTCCCGAAACCGCGAACGTCGGAACATACAGGCCGAGGTTGGAGTTCCCGGCGGTTTGGCGGCGCAATCGTTCCGCCGTCGCGGCGGAGAGAATACAGTCGGCTCGGCGAAGGCGCGGAATTGAGATCGAGGCGCACGAGGCAAGCTCCTTTGTGCCCTACGTACCGCTTACCACACATCCAGTTCTCGGTTCCACAGGCGCTCCCTTTTCTCACGTTCCAAGCCGCCCCATCCACCCTCCACCCCCTCCCCTTCCAGTCTGCGTCGACACCCCTTTTATCCGCTTCTCTGTCTTTACGCGCGCATTGTTCCGGTGGTATCGACGCGTCGGGAAAACGTATCGCGGCACGGTCTACGTCCCGCGCGATCCCAGACGCAGTCCCTCGCTACTCACCCGAGAACGATTTAATTGAGATCGCGGGGGTCGGAATAGGGTAAATGTACCCTACAGCGAGTTCTCGATATATGTCGGCAACACCGGTCCTGCCAGCGTCGTGTATCGTCCAGGAGACGCACCCGAGCCTTGCTATGTTTATACTCCTCGTCGTCATCGTTTCCCGCGGTGGGGATAACTCTGCGACGTTTGTCATCCACGCCTTGGCGACATATATAGAGAATTCACTGGATAATCACGGTATTTTTTCACCAATCAGATTAAAATGCTTAGAAATAAATCTTTCCACCGGAATATACAACTGAACGTGAAAAAGATTACGGTTTTCATATTTTTACAATCTTAGAATATGAAAAAAAATTTTTTGCGATATAAGACGAAGGTTCGGGATCGGCTTTCGCCGTATTTCGGATCAGGTACCTATCACACGTAGAATGAGCGATATTGATATTGTGATCCATGGCAAGTGTTCAATCAGTCCCATGGGTTAGAGTTCATTACAGAAGTAGAACGGTTCGCGACGATCGCTTTGTCTTTCGGTAATTAAACAAAGTCGAGTCAGTTAATTGGCTCGATTGTTTGCCTCGTGACCGTCCGATTGTGTTTGCGAATGACTGAGGTGCTCATGATTATTGTAACCTCTAGCTACCTGCCTGGCACGAGGCTGCAACGCTCAGGTTTGTCATTAGTTGGCGGTAAGGATGTTTGCCCATGGGCGCGTGTTTGAGCTATATGGGCATTGAGAAGCCCATAAGCCGGAAGGTGCCCGGAGCATATGCTATAAACAAACAGGCCCGTGACCAATCAAAGGAAATTTAGATTTCTACGGTGGACATTGCACGAGGTGGCGTCTACCACCTCCAAGGACCAGCTAAATTGGATCATTCGGGGGCTATCGATCCTGTAAACACTTTATGTACAATGATAGAAATAATTAAGCTCCATTACTTGATCTGTGGACAGTCCTATCTACCTGCTTCTGATTCTCGGCGACAGGTAACTGTGGAATACTTCGTACGTAGTTCCGTTTGAATTAGTGTACAGGACAACACTAATTATCCTGACCGCCAATGTAACTCAATTGTAAGTATGATAGCTGCTCTAACTGATCTACATGTATCCTGACGAATGAACTGCGGATTCTACGCATTTTGCGACAAAATGGAGGCATTTAAAGCAACAGAAATATTAAGAAAATTTAATCTATGGCAGTGCAATCTATACAACGATATGAGGATAAAACTTATCCAAAATCTTTCGAGAGCAGGATTTCAATTGCCATTGGACATAGGTTGCTTAACATTAGGTTTACGGAGCACTAAAAACGACTATTTTGCATTACTTCATAACAGCAACAAGAACGTGCTACCCACATTTTTAGCAATATTTTTAAAATAATATAAACCCAAAGAAATAAATTTGCTAAATAATTTCTTATGTGTGCATCCTTAGAATCTTAGTCATTTTGACGGGTCCCGTAAATCTAGTGTTAATAGCTGATCCTAATATTAATGCGTGCGTATATATGATAGCCTTTCTAAATACATGCAACCTACGTGCCTAAGAATCTTCGTTTCTTTTCATATTGTTACTAACGTTCTCGTTACACCATACAATATACTTTGTAATACCCTGTACTAAGCATTATGTTGTAACAAATCACATAAGAGATTTCCTAAATAAAACAAAAAAATTTAATCTAACATATGGAAAGGCAATTGAACAGTGCATCGCAGAACGCATCTTTTTCTCCGTGACTGTACTTTTTGGGTCCGCGGCGGTTAGTATCACGGCTGACGTATCGGCGGATAATCTATCCGGAACATCGGTTTCTATTCAGCGAATGGGCGGGGGAGGGGAGGGGTGGGGGTTGGCGGTCGACGTTTCAAAGTCGAAGCAATCTTCGGCGAGCGCGCCGCGTCATTATCATTCGCCCGAGGCGCGAACAATGTTTGCGAGCGACACTCGTCGCCGCTCCTGTACCGTCGTCAAGAGCCAGGCATGCACTGGCGTGCATAGGCATGCAGAGACAGACAGACAGACAGACAGAGAGAGAGAGAGAGAGAGAGAGAGAGAGAGAGAGACAGGGGTTCGGCGCTGGGCAAGTCCCGGCGTTCGCGTTGCAGCCAAGCTCGGCGACGCGTAATTTTACAATAGAGCCCGAGCGACGCAACGCCGGCACAAGCCTGCCCAAGGTGTACAAAGCTCGGCGGAGGGTAAATGTTTACGCACCTGGAGTTTCGCATTCCATCGACGGAATTGCGCGAGGAGACCGTGTGTTGCACCGCTTGCGTCGCGTCGCGCCGAGTCGCGCCGAGTCGAGCCGAGCCGAGCCGTCCGCGACACCGTGTATCAGGAGAATTAAATTTAATGAATCCCCGTGACGGCCGCGCGAGCACTGCATTATCCACGCGCTACCGGACCCACTTTGTCCGGCTTACACAGCCGCCAAGGCGAAAGCTTTCGTAATTTGATTTGCCGAATGCGCACGCCCCTGTTTCTCGGACACGCCGTAACGTCTCGCAAATTCATGCCCCGAGCCTGTAGACTGTGCCACAGTCGCCGGATCAGGGGAAAAACTTACCCCCTCTCTACCGGATCAGTCACGTGACGCTTTGAAACGCGTCACGTGACCGGCCCGAGGCGGAAGCGTGGGGGAATAGCGGCGTAGAAGGGGAAGCTAGAGTGGGGAGACCTTGTTGCCGAGTTCCGAGTTCTTCTTGCTCGCAATTTGCTAAATCTCCAGTCTGTCTAGCTGCAACGGGCACTGCAAAATTTTTCGAATAACCTGACCCACTTTTGGAATTCCCTTGTACCTCGGATCCTGTAAAAAATTAATCGAAACAGTTTCCGTGGCTTATAAATAATAGAAACAAGGTTCCTTTCGTTTCCATCGAAGTAATTGAAAGGTTCAGATATTTCGGCGGATAAATAACGAGAATTAAACCATCCTTCGGAGCAAACGCGTTTGTGAAGGAGGCCCAAGCGGATCCGCGTCCAACTATTTCGATATCAAATGTTTCACAGCAGACCTGCATCACAAAGTTTGAAACAAGGAAAAATACTTTGCGCCAGAGACGAGATCGTAGCGAGCCCGCGGTCCACAATTTGCACGTGCGCGCACTCTCGCCCGCAACTTCCTCCGCGAAGTCGGCGAAGAATTCGTGGGGAAGGAAAACTGCGACTGTTTGTGAACAAACGGAGAAGTTTGTGTAAACAAATGAAGTTCGCTGTTGCTCCAACCAACCGGAGAATATTCGGGGACTCGGTTTTTTCCCTTTTTCCCCACGTTTCGAATCGATTATCCAGATCACAATCTTTTCGGCGAGACGATACTAATCCGATGACAAAACTGTTTTCGAATTATCTCCCGATGAAACTTTGATTGCAGTATTCGTGACGGTTTTCTGATCGAAATGACACCAAACACGACACAATTCGGAGCACGTTTGCCTGTGAAATTTGCGATTAAGTAGAACCTCGATTATCCGAACCGTTGATTCCTAAATTCTACTTTGTTCTGATATATGTGTTCCAATTGACAAACCAAAGCAAAAAGGAGCAGGATGTACTTTACGAAACAGTAAGCATAATGTTCCACCATGCGAGCATCCATTTCCGGATTAGTTCGGATAAGCGAGAGTATACTGTATCGTGATTTAAACAAGCACGCGCGATCCAAATTGTGTCGTGTTGGGTATCGTTTTAACCACGAAAATGCCACCGATATGTTGGCAGGAGTTCCACGTAAAAAAAGTTAAAAATAATAAAGTTTTTTCATCAAATTAGTATCGTGTGCCAGATACGTTGACACCAGCGGTGACAGATCAGGGAATAGCATCCGCTCACGATGTAAGTCCCGTTTCCGTGATCCTAGAATCATTTTTCGTGAAACACCTATCAGGTTCCGCTAAATTGTAAACGTAAAGAGAAAGTGCTAATCATGCCCAAAGTCGAAGGGTCGAAGTCAAGGTTGAAACTCGAGGAAACAGTAGTATCAGGAAGTTATTGGATCCCGCGATTAAGCGTTCGAACTTGTTCGTTCGCGGCGGTCGAGAGCCACCTATTCAGAAATTCGCCGTTTCCTCCCACCGGAAGCAAATTGCGTAACAACCAACTTCCGATCGAGTACAACGCTCCTACCGGCGCGGCGATATTCCGCTGACATTCGACCGAACGGGATCCCGCGGATCTGTAAAGGATAGTCCCTCGGATCGGAGTAGTTTGCTCGTTTCTCGGTTTATTTGCTCATAGCCCAGCGGAATCTCCTCTTTAACCAGAAAACTTGAAGAGAAACTTCGGGGCTGGTGGTGGATCTCGGGGTCTTTTGCCGGAGTTCCCGGTAATGATTGACCTATTATAAACAGAAGCGAGCGGGACCGAAACGGAAAGATTCTACGACCGCGGAATCGCCGGCTGCGTTTTCATTTTCCGCCCCGGGAAACGATCCGGTATTCTGAATTAAGACTCTTTGATCCTCGAGAAGAAATCCCTCCGTCCCTGCGAGAAATTACGGATTATCAGCACTTCGTACTTGCCAGATAACGGTGGATCGGATCACAGTTGTCAATAAACTGCTACACTATACTTTTACCCCTTCACTACGGCAGACTTTGACACGCACCGGCCCACAGTGGTCCCAAATCGCCAAAACGTGGTCAAAACCTCATAATTTATTAAAAAAATTACTGGTTCTGCTTGGAAATTGGTATTAGGCCGTTTTTGGGGTCGCTGATCACGAATCTGAACTTGAAACTAGAAAATTCGCTGTCTCATATTGACCTGAACGAGGGGAAAGACTGATTCTCCGGATAGCAAACTCTACCCTTTGTATTGTATAAAGTAGGTATTCTATTCGCACTTGATAGTTTCCAAAGAAGGAAGAATTGAAGAATTGCTGGTCTTTTTACGTACAATAAGATCCCATAATAAAAAATATAGGTTTCCATTTGAAAAAACAAAGTTGACCTTCAAATGACCTTGGAAACGCTATCCAAATAAAAAACTGATACTGCCTTGGACACGTGTTTTACACTTTTCTAATATCTTTCATACTTTTCGAGATATTCGGCTGGAAAATTTTCAAATGAACAGCCGGTATAAAGACAGCGTTCGTGTTTGAAAAATATAAAAAAAATGTCGGATATATGATTCTTTATAAAAAAATTGACACTGTATTCAAAATCTGTTTAAATTTTACAGAAAGACTCAGTGCATATCTCTCACAGTTTGACAAAACGCCGAAAAAAGTGGTTTTTATTTTTTCTTACTATGGCGCACCAATCGCAGGAATTTGAAAAAAATTGAGCATAATACTTAGGACAATATCCCATTGCTAAATTAATTCTGTTCTAGTGTCTCTTCTATTTCCATATGAAATCTGCATTGTTTCGATTTTTTTCGTGTTTTTCGATTTTTACAGCTAGAGTTTGCAACGGAAAAATCTGAAAACGATTGAAAGTATGCGGTTTGGTGTCCGAAATGTGTCAGATTTTGTTCAGAATTTTAAATTGTCATTAAATGGGGAAAATGGGCCAAAAACTGGATTTTCGTTTTTCCTCTACAACTACCCTTACAGACGAGCTATAGGGCTAAAACTTGGCTGAAAGGTATCTTTTTTGGTAGGCTATCGAATGGCGTAAATTGGAATAAAATCCTTTCCAGGGCCGATTTGGCCCCCAAAACCGGCTATAGCCTTTTTCAAAAAATACTATTATATAAAATTCCACAGAGTTTACGATTTTTATTTATTTCAGATCTACAAAGATTGCTACCACTGAAAATTAGATCTTATTTGTTACCGATTTCCGAAAATTTGCCTACAAAAATTGAAAATTGCATAAACTATGATAGTATCGACTAATATTAAGTTGAGTTATAAGTTCGACCGTTTTATATTTTCACAGCCAGAGTTTGCAACGGAAAAATCTAAAAACGATTCGAAGTATACAGTTTGGTGTCCGAAATGTGTCAGATTTTTTTCAGAATTTTAAATTGTCATTAAATGGGGAAAATGGGCCAAAAATTAGATTTTCGTTTTTCCTCTATAACTACCCTTAGAGATGAGCTATAGGGCTAAAACTTGGCTGAAAGGTATCTTTTTTGGTAGGCTATCGAATGGCGCAAATTGGAATAAAATCCCTTCCAGGGCAGATTTGACCCCCAAAACCGGCTATAGCCTTTCTAAACGCCTATAGGCGCCCACAGTCACCAAACTGTTAACACGACGGATTAGGATGAAACCTGAAGGAATTATACAATGTTTCTACTACGGGGTGTCTCATTCAAAAATCCCAGGGCAACACCGTTCATATTTCTCTAGATATTTTCCCCGAGCACTTGAAATGGGTCACCCTGTATGCGCGCAAATCGCTATCCCTTGCAAGTACAATTTCAGTCCTCGAGATTTTCTTTCGTCTCCGAATTCCAGCGGCGATATCTCGGTGTTCCTTTTCCCGCCAGCCACCCCGTATACGAGAGGGCTCCTCGACGAGGAGGGAACTGTCTCGGTAACAGGCGACGATGTAGAAGCCGGGCTATCGGGAGATGACAAATTCTGGCCAATATCCTGGAATAAAATTGCCGTGAGGGGAGCGCTCGGGAACAGGCCGCCTCGATGGAACGAGGAAATAAACGGCGGTGAAACGAGAGTACAAGGAGAGAACGTGCGCGTCACCCGGCAGCGATGGGAGCTTAATATATTAAGTCGCTCACGAACCGGTCTATCCTACCGCGTGAATCCGCCCGGCAACGGACGTTCCTTCCCACGGAACAATCTCGTTTCTTTCACTCGAGATGAAATTAAGCCCGGCCAGCATCACATTTCCCTCGAACCGCCGCGAACCATAGTCCACCGCTCTGTGTCACGCTAACGTTAGTGGTTTAACGTCCACTTGCCCAATCGTTTCGGATGAAGCGGCTCGCTCAAGAGACACTGTATCGGAGGTCGTGAAATACGAGAGATCGAGAGGACTGGAGAGCTCGAACGACTCTGGACCCAGCGGTGAACAAATATGGTGACTGCTACCTGAATCGTTAGGGAAATTGGAAAAGTGGCTCACCGACTAATTCATAGTCGGTCCCAAGACGAAACAGTTTGACGATACGCGTCCGAGAGGTAGCCCGTCTGGAAGATCCAGTCTCGAGGGAAACACGCCCCGAGATGGCTGCTTAGGCAAAGTTGCTGATCGCGATACAAGACCGACTCATTGTCGATGGAGTGTCGGCTGATTATTCCTGACGGACAATCACCTACCGGCCGATTACTGATTGCCATTTCAGTGGCGACTAATTACAGACTGATTGCCGACTGATAGCCAGTTGATTGCTAACTAATATTCGATTCACTGTTGGACGACTGCCAGCTGTCTGTTAACTATTTAACGGCTTCTACGGAAGAGCAGACTCTCGCCAGCAGAGAATCGATCCCTTATGTTGCCGTAGTCGCGATATACAACAACCCGCTCTCCGTTACCACTAACTCCGACCCACTGTGACTTCAATCTGGCAGGGCACAAAGTATTTACTCGATATATGTCCAAAACACTGGTTTAGTCGGTGACAAATATCGGCCAGGAGATTCTTTGATCCTTCTTGGCCCCTCACGGGGAATACCCAGCGGCAGTGGGGACGGTTCTGGGACTTTTATCGGCTAGGCATTTGGGACATGTATAGAGCAAACACTAGTCAACGCGGTGACGACTGTGTCAATTATTTCGGAAAATTTTGCTAGTCTTCTAACAGTTCGGACTAATTTTTGTTACAAGTTTACGAAATCCTTGAATCATCGGTAGACTGCGGATCTTTATGCAAAATAAAATTTTTATACACCAATTGCAACCTATAGGAGATAAGTAAAAATTTATTTTGCTCATTAACACTAGAACTACCGGACCAGTCAAAATGACTGGTGGATGACTTTTTCTTTCACGATTAGTGAAACTATGAAAACGTTTCCACGAGAAATTTTTTAATATATCTCTTCTTTGGAGTACACGTTACCCTAAAAATTGTATGAAACCAGAGCAAATTCAATCTTGCTGTTATCATAAAGGGATAAGTCTAACAATAAGTCAAGTTTAGAGCTCGGTAGTTCTAGTGTTAATAATTTTTATATGCTGAGAATGGTACATCGACAGTGTTGAACTCCTTTAATCTTTTCTCTGTTTTGAATTACACCTACTCATTTTTGTCATAAATGCATAAAATCCGCAGTCTAATCATCAGCGAAGGAAAATCGATCCGATATCAGCCTAACGGGGCCAATAATACTCCGCAGAGGAACCCATTGGATAGTGTGTCGTTGGGTGCGAGCACGAGGTCCGGGGATAATGAAGCAGAAATTATTTAAACAAATGCCGATGATCGTCGAGGAAACTTACGATCCGCCGGCAGTTTTGCTTCCTAACGTTCCGGGGGATGATTGAACTTCGAACTTTCGAGGCTCCGCCGGTGGGCGAGAGGGTGTGCGCCGGTAGGCGGGACGCTAAACCGCAACTTTGTTCGGTTCCCGCGGAGTCGCAACGCGGGATCCATTATAATGCGTATCAACTTTGCGCCGGGGAACGAGTTCCGGGGATGTTTCTTCATTAGTTTCTTCCGCGTTGTTCGCCGTGCAGCCCTCCGATGGAATCTGAACGACCCTTCGGGGGTCGAAGTAACGAGTATCGAGCACGTGAACCATTTGCAACGTGTTGCCCCGGTGATTACAGCGTCACCTGAGGGGTGTCTGACAAATGGCTTGGCTATACCACTTGCGACCGATTTTCGATTAGACTGCGGATTCCAAGAAATTCCCAATAAAAATGAATTCGGGAATATTACTGAAGCAGTTTCGCCTTGTTACAACTATCACAAGAACCAGTACGTTTCACTTCCGTTTCGCAAAATGAATTTCGGAAATTTTTATTTATAAAGACACTATACAGGGTGGGACAATAACTATATCCAGTTTGAATATTGCCGTTATTTGTAATAATATGAAAAAATGTTATATAGAAAACTTACACGGTATAGAGGGGGACATATTGTGGCACAAACATTTTCTGCGTGGGTGGAGGCATAGAGGAGTTTTCAAGGTCAACCCTATTTTTTTAAATGGAATGCTATGTTTTTTTTTATCACGATGTGATAGCCAGTGTTGAGACGAATTCAGCGAGTTATCATTGAAGGTCATGCAAGGTCAAATATGGTAGTAAAATAAACTTCATGACCGTTTGCGTCAATGCAAAGTCGCAATCTGCGTATCCCTGCATCACGTGCATGTCTTACCGTTTCTGAACTTATTCTAGCACATGCTGCAATTATCCGTTGTTTCATATTTTCTGGTGTAGTGGGTACTTCTCCATAAACAGCATTTTTCAATGCTCCCCAGAGAAAGAAGAATGAGATATCGATTCCGAACCACCCCTAGCTCGAATAGTTTCAGAGGTATTCCGACCCCTAAGTTTGAGTGCTTTTAATTTTATCGCAGGATGTGTACCCACTCCACGAGGCGACGTGAATATCGCACGCGAACATTTGGCAATCGCATGCGAGGAAGCCCGGCGAGCGTCGTCGCGACGCAAAACCCCCGTTACACATTTCGCGAATTATTCAGTGTCAAAGCGAGTCCACTCCCAACGCTCGCAACCAAGGAAGGGTTCCATATTTCCATTCCGTCCGCCGAGTCTCCTTGCGGTTCCAATTACGCCGCCGCGCCGCGCCGCGCCGCGCGGCCGAGTGCAACAATGCCGAAGATTAATCCCGGCCGTTGCCCGTAATCGCGGCACCGCAACAATGCTATCGCCGGCAACCATCAAATATTATTGCCGCGAAGGTGTTGCGGTTCCGCGCCGTCGACAAAACGTCGGCCGCGATTCCGCCGCGACTTAAGTGGCTTTTATGGGGCCGGCCGTGGACATTTTACGGTCCTCCGCTGCCCGGAACTGTTACGCTCGTTCCTATTCGAGCGAGCGTACCGATAAATCGTCGGATTTGACGCGGTTTCCGCGGATTTCTGCCGCCAAAAGAATTTCAATGCGACGGCTGCGCAATTGTGAAAGTTGCTCCCCGACGGGGCTATCGTTTTAACGACGGCGCCTTTGTATCGCGGACGGAAATACGTTTAACGATTTCGTGAACCGACGATAAGCGTTACGGCGCCCGATTGTTCGCGGATTCCCGTTTAAACGCATTCTCGCAAATGCTAGCCGTCAAATTATCGTCCGCGTCTTTTGTCCTGATAAATATCGGATTGTAATCGTTACCGCGTTTCTTTTTAGAAAATTTATCGAGAAATTGCCGCTTCCGTTCGATTGGGAATTGAAATACTCGTGGCTCGAGCTTGATTTATTACTTACATACATACGACGCTGGAAAAATATTTACAACGATCGATTAGAATTTCGACACGTAGATACTGACACGTTAATTCGTAGTTTTGTCATTATCGTTTGTCAATTCTTCAACAACTTTCCTCCTCAAAAGGAACCTTTAGAACGTTCGCTCTATGGGAACGGATTCATGGGATATTGTTTATACTGATTTTGATGCACCGTGATATCTGATGTCGAATATTTATATATCAATACCATTCTCCACGCACTTCAATTAATATACCTACGCAACCGAAAACCGACGACTGTTCCAGGCTTTCGGATGTAATTCCATTTGAATACGGCTTACACTCGGAAACCGCAAACAATAATACCAGTTGGAGAATATCGTATCACCGATCTCTAAACTTAATAATAATAACAACAATAATAATAATAATTGTGATTATTATCTTATTTAAGTGCAACCAGATAAAACGCAATAGAAATTAATAGAAAGCAGCAGTAACTACAAAAGTGAATGCAACAAGATATTAGAAGAAATTACGCTGAGAATCAATTGCGCTGAATAGTTGATCTCGAAAATCCTTTATTACCGTGCTAGTACAATGCAAGTAGTCGGGAATCAGCTATTAGTATTGTAAGTCCGCTTGCGCAGGCTTACAAAAGCGTAATCTGGGGTTGCTAAATATCTGTACATAGCAAGCACGTGAAGCCCCTATTCATTATTAATACGCTGAATTCTGAACTCAAAAATCCCATGGCAGCGAAACCAGTGAGACAGTGAGTTAATGATAATGAAAACTAAAATTGATTACAACGATTATACCTTACTGATATATGAATACCAAAATTGATAATGAAACCTGAACAAATAATCATTTTATTTTAAGAAATCACTATCTTGAAATCTCAGACTAATTTTATTTATGTAACGTCTTCACTAGCAGAAGAAATTACCATTTTTACAAGATTGTGAATGAACTGCGATCTTTAAGCGAAATAAAAATTATCTGCATGAATTGTTTTCACGAGACCCAAATAAAATTGTCATGCTTTCATTAATAATGTCAACAAGAACAAAATAATGTATCGATATTCTTAAATTCTTTTGATCTTTTCACTATTGTAAATTTCGTTCGCACAATTTTTGTCATAAATGCGTCAAATCCGCAGTCAACTTTGAAAGTTCTCCGGAAAAACATATCGCCGCCGGTTCGCTCGTGCTAAAATGATTTTTATCCGTCGAAACCGTGATTACAGTAATATCACTTCATTTTACCCGAGTTTCCCCGCGCTTGGTTATGAAAGCATAAATTTACATAGAACATCACGGTCTCGTTACACGCGTTAAAGTTTAATGCTGTTATCTATACGCGTCTAAACTTGCGCATGCACACACCCACCTCCGCCGAGCAACGAGATATTAAGTCATCAACGAGCAGTTCGCTATTGTGCGAGAATGTTTGCGTTACGTCCGAATGATAAAACTCGATCGTATCTCAATCTTTCAGTAATAAGGCTTCCTGGCACGGCACAGGGCGTCTTACAAGGGGGAAATTGTCGTTCGCCTATCTCCTCGCTGATAAGGGGATAACAAGACACGCAAATGCTGGCTCGCTATCGGGAACAGTACACTGTTGATCTTCTGGATCGCGACAAAATGGGACGCCTGTGTCAAGCATCGCAAGAACTACGATCAGATAGGTTTCATTAGAGTAATGAATATGGACGCTGTAATACGGGAGTAACGAACCGTCAAAATGTCAAGGAAGACGAGTTTCTCCGTCGTCGTGAACCTCTGAGGATACTGCTTTTCTTCGTCCCTTCTAATCCTCAATTATGGCAGTTGCTATGGAGGCGTGATTACTTCACTTCGGATGCATTTATTACAAAAATGGGTGGATGTCGTTTCAAGTAATAGACGGAAGTTAATAACATCGATATATCGCAATAACGAACCACTAGAAAGCGGACTTATTAGCGAGCGAAGATCGATGTATTGCTCCGACCAAGTTAAAGTACCACGGTGTATTGGTCCGGCGGCCTTCGACGGGAAATGTGCCCCCAAACCGAATCGAGTTAGGCCATCCGATAATTTATCCAATGAGAATACTTTATGCCAATTTTCAACCCTATATGTCGACATGGGGGGTAGTAACGGGGTAACAAAGAAAATCGAGTTTTCCCGTCATTTCTGCTGTTCTCTTCAATCGAAAATTCTGAAAAAAATCAGGCGCATTTTAGCTATTAGACTGCACATGTATGAATTTTTTCAGAATTTTCAGTTTCGAAACCGAATTTTAAACAATAAAAAAAGTGTTGAAACGTCGATTTCTTACGCAAGACTGTCATCATTGATTACAGGGTGTCTTTTCCCCGCGCAGGTCGATCCAAGGGAAGAAATCGAGTACAGCGAGTTTGACTCAGGATTTTTGTCACGAACCATCAATGAACGGTTTTCCTTCGATTGCCTTTGTTTAGCGGGACGAGCATGCCTTTCGTCGCGAGTCGTGTGTACAACGGATAACGAACACGCTCGTCGGGATAATAATTCGACGCCGGCTGTAATTGGTTTTCGTTCCCATTAACGAGCCCGACCGGTCCCCGATCCTCGATCCTCCTGCCGAAACTTCGGAACTCGCTGGAACCCCGAAGATTAATCGGGACCGTAAGAAGTAGAAATCCTTCGACGTCGGATATCGTCTTTGCATGGGTAGAGGCTGTAATCTCGTTCGGTGTTCGGGCTACTTGATAACGTGACGCTAACCCGCCTCGAGGAAGATATAATTTCAAAGAAACTTGTTGTGGCTACTTAAAGCGAAGGATTAAATTACCCTTAACCCTTGAACTCCCCAAGTGTGGTCTCCGAAGCCGCAGGCCCAAAATACTTCGGGCAAGAGCTGCTGCGGTTGCGCCAGAAATTCCCGTAAAATTATTTGTGTACGTACATTAGTTTCACATCCTGCACGATAAACAATTTCCCTGTGAATTTTCCGCGCGAGACACCTGTTATTTACGATTTCGTTCCACTTTGTAGATTGGAGTACGTCGGGAATAAGCGATAGCGAATAATGCTCCGCTAACGTGTCTGACCATCGCTCACCTTCTCTACTTACTGTCAGCACGCGCGTTGAAACAAGAATTTTCGATTTGCTGGAAAGCTCCTTCTGCGGGAACAATTTTCGGCGTACATTTTCACCTCGGAACAGCAACATTTGCTCGATCATTTTCATTACACTGATTTTCAATTATTTAATATTCCCAGCATCGCAAGTTGGACCTGCAGGTCACTTTATCATTTATAAATGAAGCGGTTTTAAACTTAGAATATACCGAACGAACATTAACTTTTATTCTCGATAGAGGAATATTGCAAATTGATGTACTTCAATCCAAATTTTATTATTTCCTTTACCTTTGCAATTTTATGTGCTTTTATTAATTCTTCCAATTTTATTCTTACTTCTTTCTGTGTATCGTCCTGATGCCGTACACCTTCACCCTGGTAAATTAGCCATTTAGCGTAAAACACTATTTCCCCGTTTTAAACGAACGCGCACGTGTGCGTGTAAGAATTCGACAGCGCCGGGTCCCGGCATAGTACTCGCATCAAACATGAATTCGATAAATACCGGAAGCGTCCGGCGTAAGCAAACAACACGCGCGTTTCGGGAAACTCGCGAGCTGGATTAAACGAGAAGAGGGAGTCCCGGTAACTAAAAAGTGAAAAAGCCCAGCGGAGGGATAAAAAACAGAATTTAGAACCGGCGATTAATCATCGCGATAACTCCGTGAGCATGTGACGACTTTCGATTCTTTTTCGTTCGTTTGCCAAGTGCTTGTGCAAGTTCAGTTAAGAATTTCTCGACTGACCCGCAGCAGCGTAAGCGAAATTATATTCTATTCTTTTACTTTACGTAAGGGATCACCGTTTAATTGTTTTCTCTTCCCCGGCGGAACCAGAAATTTTACTCTGTTAATAAAACATTGTTAGAACCACGACGGAAAGTTTTAAAAAATCCTCCTTCCGTGATGCGCGGCTTCCACGAAGGGATCAGTACAGTGACTGCGGGCGAGAGTGAGTTGACTTTACCGGGATTTCACCGGGACAGGAAAGTATACGTCCTTGTTTTACGACGGAGACGTCGCAGGTCCTCGCCAGGGCTTTCGTCCCTTAAAATGCACTAAATGTTCAAGTGGCCGCGACAAACCATTTCTGTGATCCACACCGTTTCGTAAATTTGTCGTCTACACTCTGTGGGCTCGTTCGGTCGAGAGAGAGAGAGGGACAGAGGGAGACAACCGCATAAAGTAGAAAGAGGATGCTAATAAAATAGTGAGCGGCAATGAATGTCGGGCGGACAAGCACGTTTGAAGTGTGGCCGGCACGTAATTCAACGGTGACACCGGGAAATTTTCGACTTCTAGCCCTTTATTTTTCTCGCGGGCGCGGCTGTTTCCCGAGCGCGGCCGCTGAATGTAGACGAGAATATTTCCGGAGCGGCAGGCGTAGTTTATTACGAAGAACGGACGTCCGGCGTTCGCCCCAGCGAGTTTATTTATTTTCACGAGCGCCCCGCCGCCGCCTATGGCCGCCGGAGAGAAATGCCAACCGGCGCGCTGACAGGAACTGCGTGAAATGACGGGCAAGCCCGCGACAGTTTAAACCGTAACGGCCACCTTACCGGAACTTCCGCTGAGCCCGCGATTTTCAATTCGTCGGACGGTCAGAAGCGCGTATTTAACAAGGGTTGATCTCCAAATCTTAAACTCTGGGGGACGGAGATCTCGGAATTATTTTGAAATCTGAAACAAACTTTCTAGTAAATTCAAGTTTTTATTTCTTAATTTATTATATTAGGTTCGGGAAAAAGAAATCCATTACTTTTACGTGAACTTCAAGACTTTATTTAACATGTTCCGGATTGTCCGATTTGGGTGAAATATGCACCGTTTTGTTCTATAATTTGTTGCCATTTTAAAGGTAGCTTCATGAAGCCTCTCTCATAGAAGTCTTGGTCCCTATTGTCGAAAAACTCTAGTGATCGATTTTCACAATCTTCTCTTGATGCCAATTTCTTATCACCAAGGAAGTTTTGTAATGCAAGAAAAACATGGCAATCGCTTGCTACCAGGTCCGAAACATGTTAAATGAAGTCTTGAAGTTCACGTAAAAATGATGGATTTCTTTTTCCCCAACCTAATATTATAGTCCCCATCATTATCAAGGACAGTTTGCCATCTTTCCTGCAAATTTTCAATCCCCCTCTTACAGAAATCCAGGGTTCGTTATCACAGGGTTGTAAAATAAAATTATACTTTTTGGAATATTTTGTACACAGGCTGCTTTACCGAAAACTGTAAAAGAATATGTGTTTCCTCTCGAACGATCGGTACAGAACTAAAGGCAAAACAATTATTTATGGGCACCCCTAATATTACCGGCGTTTTTGGTAGCGGCCATCGTTCAGGGTGGTGAAAACAGCCCTCAAATTCGGGCCCGAATATCTCGGGAGCTATTATAGCTAGAGGGGTGGTTCATGCGGCAAAGTTGTCTATTTTTTAATAAAGAATCCAGCCGGCCAGGTTTTAGATATTCCTCATTCCTGAGAGGATGCACCGTTATCTCTGTCTGCCAGCGGAATTAGCCGGCGTTGCTAACAGTTTTTCCAGCCGGTTGCCGGGGGAGCCCCGAAAGAAATATTCATTCCGGGGCTGGTGGGGCCGTCAGCGCGAAACCGAAATGTTTTTCGCGGCAGCAACGGTGCGCGAGGAAAATAAAGGCGGACGTGCGAACCGACTGCCTGAGGATCAGAAGAAACCACCGGTGGAAGCACTCGGCTGCTTTAGGAACTTGCCAGACAGTTGTGCCGTCGGTTTTGCCTCGGCGGGGGAATAAAATCCCTATAAAAAGTGAAGTGTGCGTTGCCGCGGTGAACGGTGCTAGCGCGTCTTAGTTTCTTGCATGGCTGAGGGTGCCGGGGAAGAGGATGTTACTATCTCGTTCAGGGACACCCGGGAACCCCAGCCCCGCCCTTAAGGTCCTTGAAAACGCACTCGTTTTACAAATGGAACAACTTCGCTTTCGAATCCCACCCTTTTTCCTAGCCTGGCGGTTTTTCGTTAACGTTTGCTGGTCTTCGTGTTTCCGTTCAGTCTAGTTGTCAATTTATCTCTCATTAACTACGACACAGGTCATTAAAACTTCGAAGAATTTTCAACATTTTACAATATAATTTTTGATTTTGCCCTTTAAAATAAAACGAACAGTCACCCAAAATTAGAGAAACTTATTTAACAAAATATGAAGACAAGTTTATTATAGCAATTAGTTCACTTGCTACGGTACAACAAACACTGATATACGAGTTTGTTTGTTTTCCCAACATGACGGAACAGTCAAGCAGCGAAATAAAATTTCTCCTTTATAAATGAAACGAATTAAAAACGAAACGGAACTGCTATTAATTACGAACAAAGTTCGTGTTTCATTGAATCCATGCAAATATTATGCTATAAACGCGCAAACTTCCACGGGCCAGTGATCAACCAAAATAAACCTGAACTTTTCCGCTTTTATTTCATTAAATAAATCACGCCGCTTTGTGGAATTTTTATGTTCGCCGGTCCCGAGGTCGGCGTGTTAATCAAGAAATTCTATTTCGCCGTGTGACGTCTCTGTTAGGAGATTCCCGCGAGCGATATATAATTTCGAAAATGATAACGTAATCCGTGCGCATGATGAACGGCCACTTTGACAAATTACGGGATTGTATTATAATTTCCTGCAACGAGACGAGACCGGGCAAAACAAATAAACCAGGATCGAGCGAATACACGAAGAAATTACGGTGTAATTATATTATATTACAATTTCCCGGAACGGAACGTTAATGTATGTAGATAAGCAATGCAAACGGAAACGGGGACTCGCACGACTCGCGGCACTGCTCAATTTTCCCGCGCAGCGACTTCTTCCGCGCAGCAAACTGGGGTACAAGTGATTTCGAGAGTGGCCGCCGTATCCGCCGCAATTCTCCCCCACTAACCCCCCCGCCCCCGTTTCCTCATTTTCCCTTTCCCTCGCGCGGAGCCATTATCGGAGTTTTCTATGATCTTTCAGTATGCCCGCGTAATAGTAGGATATCGCAACTAACGCTGGTATTTTTCTCTGTTTCAGGTAAGAGCTAAAGGGGGATCGAATTGAAACTCGCAGCAGGGAACAATGAACTCCCGTTTCGAGTGCGGGGAGAGTCGGTTATTTCAGGTATTCGCTAGAGATATACCAGCTTTTACACGACCCTTTTGATATCGCATTCCCTCAACAGAGCATCCGATATCAAAGCTGACGCAGCTTAATAGAGACAGTGATTTCTCTATATATGTCGCCAAGGCCTGGCTGATAAACGCCGCGGAATTATCCCCGCTACCGCGGGGTATGGCACGTGAGCGGCCGCGAAGCTCGAGAGGCCTCGAGAGAATGATGAAGATTAGGTAGTAATGATTACAAAGTGAATAGGATAAACAAAACACAGCGGTTTATTTTCGTTAATATTAACAATATACGGAATACTTATAATTAAGAGAATACTTATAATTATTAATCAAGAGAATCTCTCTGCGGCAGCCATCTTGTGACGTCATACTTGCTTCGGAAAGCGAGTTTTCTGCCGAATATTACAAATTACTCCACGATGAGGTAGAAATTCGCAATTTGGGCTCCATACAGACTTAGATTGGACTTTTAGGAAACACGAGTGACCACTTTTAAACTGCTCATTGCAATATCGAAGCGTCGATTTGTCAAGATTTTTACCCTTGAAAGTTCATATACGTATATTGCAGAGAGATTCTCTTAATTTCGAGCGATTTAGTGTTCGTATCGAACAAAAGGCTCCATACAGACGTAGCAAAGACATGTACAAACACGGTGGTATGCATTTTTAATTGATTACTTAGTTATTTAATGCGTGAAATGTCTAGAAAAAACGGCACAGCGTAACATAGCGTGACAGTCAAGGCCAAATGCGGAAAACTGTAAACATTCCTTCGAATCCTTATTTTCGTAAAATATTATATATATTGTCAATATTATCTAACGTAAACTGTTATGTTTTGTTCATCACATTGATATAATTATTATTACCTAAGCTTTATCATTCGATTGAAAAATATGTTGTATTATCTCGTTTTATGTAAAACTAGCGAAATGCGTTTACACTTTCGCTCGTCGCTGTGTGTCTCCTGGACGATATAAGACCCGTGTCGTTGCACGGCCGGGTTAACGAATAGGAAAACAACCGTCGCGTAACGGGAACAAAAACCGGAATCACCGAAACGGGTAGATAGCGTTAAAAAATTCAAGGGACCCGGGAAATCTGTCGGCCGGCATGCGTCATCGGTGACAAAGCGGAGGAAAATTCGCCGGTACACACGGGCAAGTAACAAACATCCCCGTTGCCGATGAATTGTCGGAGCATCAGTCGGCCGTCAAGCGGAAGCTTGTCAAATGACCCGCGGACTATAATAAACAGCGAGGCACGGACAGCTCGCGCCTCGAACACCCCCGGCGTGCCCCGGTCGACTGCTGGCGATATTTTTCATCTGGGTGGCCGGGGTTCGGTTTCGAGACGCTGTATAATGCAGCGAGCCAGATACAAACCGGCCGCATAATGCACGCCGAGTGGTAAATAATGCATGTTTCTCGCATCAGAGAGGACTCTATAAATATATTATACGTCAGCTTGCCAGAGAGCGGTCGCGCGTTTCCGTGTGCGCCAACGCGGGAACGGAACCGGCAAGAAAGTGTGTGTGTATGGGGGTGGGGGGGGGGGGTGAGTGAGGGGTGGGTGGGCCGACGAATAATTCTTGGGAGACGTTTACGGTGCGCGTTCGCGCAACACAATACCGCAATTTAGCGTAACCGCGCTCTCTTTAACTGCGGGAATTTCAATAAGCGCGAAAGTGTGGTTAAACGACGACGCTTCCGGTACGAGCGCGCGCGCGCGCGCGCGCGAGTGGAAAATTCTCCCGCAACGTGCGAAGCAGCGGAAGAATGCCGGAGACGAAGCCTCCGGAAGGACGAGAAACTTTCCTGTCTATATTTCTTCGCCGACCCCGGTTCTCTGTTTTTTCAAGCAACAACCGTCTAGGAAGACGCAACGGCGCGGCGGGCCGGGCCGGGCCGGGCTCGGTTTCAATATCCGAGAACGCATCGGTGAGCACGGGACGCGCATCGACGCGTACGGAATCGCCGTGTGTATAGGTACTATGCGAGCCGCAATAATAACGCCGGGGGGATGACGAATAACGCTGCGTCGATGCATTATGCAATAGACTAAAATATTCATGATCGCTGTTTCCTGCGGCGGCTATTGAACCGTGGCCACCCCGGTCATGATTTGCTGGGCCGACGATCGGCGAACGCTTCAGCGCGATTGTCAACGTTGAAAAATTGATGCTGACGCTCTGCCATGCCGGGACGGGCGCGAGAACCGCGGGGGCGTGCGCCCCGGTAATTGAGGGCACGAGCGCGGCAGGATGACACTTCGATTATACGATCCCCGATTTCGTAACCGGGGGGAGGGGAGGGGGTCGCTTGTTCCCACTGAAAAATTGAGGAGCCGATGCTTTTTCAATGAATTATTCGATCGGCCCGGAAACCGGCGTGTCACCGGTGACTCCGATGCCAACTGCACCGTAACCGGCGCGGCGACCGTCCCGGGCTAATGCGCGGCCTGTACCAAAAGTTTCGATACACGGTGGTGGTATCATGACTTTACGAACGTTTCTTCCTCGACTGCGGATTTTTATGCAAATACATATAATAAGTTTATCCTTCCGTTCTTCAATTTATCTTGAGGAAATAATAACCAAACTGAGTTTCACTGTAAACACAAGTTTTATTCGCTATTTACAATTATTTACATTATTTACATTGGTCACACTCTTACCTGTAAACACAAGAAACGACATTAACCCCTTGCCTTACGATTTAATTTCCAACTGTGCGGGCCAAAAGCGACAACAAGGTCGGTCGCGCGCAGGGACATACACAGCTTGACTGAGTGTTCGAAACTGTACAAATCGCAAACTTCCTATGACTTGTATATACACGTGCGCGGTACAATTAACTTTGCAAGATGTTCGATAAATAATTACGATTAGTTGATTATTAAACAAAAAAAAAAAAAAAAGATTTAGCCCGGTAGCCTTACGACGACTCTGAGGCGTCTTATTCATGTTTGGCCCGATAGACTTACGACGCCTCTGAGGCGTCATTGTAAGCTAAGGGGTTAAAAGCTATTATTCCACAAAGATTTATGTAAGAAAGTGACAATCCTAATCAACTAGATTTTGTAATGCGCGTCGCTTTTCTCTCTTTTGTCTCTACTCTTATCAACTGTCGATCCGCCATCTTGTTCTACAGACACGCGCAATGTATATCTAATTCAAAATGAGTTTTAAAAGGAATACGATAAATTTACATAACCTCTATCGTATTTCTTTTACGTACATGATTTTTGCATGTTTGACCGCGATCGAATGTAACAGGGGACGAAAGGAAATAACTTTGGATATATTATTTTTAATTTAATCATTTCATTCGATATAATTACTTGTTCGTACGTAATAATTTGACTATAGTTTCCCTTCGACCCGAGAAAGTGTAATTACGGATCTTCGTGCAAGACAAAAATTGTTTGCACTAGTTGCAACCGTAGGAACCAGATAGGACCTCTCTGTTTAAAATGTGCTGATATTCTTAAACTTTGGTTTTCTACACTGTTTAACATTTTGACTGCCAAACTAGAAACCTCAAAAATTCCATGAAATCAAAATAAGTTGTTTAATAATGCGAATAATGCTTCGACTTTCTTGTGTTTTACAGATCCTAATCAAATTTGGTACAATGAATATATTAACGTAAAAATTCATTTTAAAACCTGGACAAATAATTCCGTCACCCACATATCGGTGACATGGCGGTCAACGTGTTAAAATTACACCCATCCATTTTTGTTAAATCGCATGGTCTAGTAGATACGTCAACCACAGGATAGCATAACACGGACGGTGCTATTGCAATCAGACACATGGAACATCACAGCTGACTGGGAGACCATTACGAAAAGTAACAATACACTCCTCTGAAGAATTTCGTTTTCCACGTTAGCGACCAGAGAACCGGGAAATTCGTTCCGTTGAGAAATCTCCCTGATCAAAGGAGAAAGCTTTGCAAGCCAAACACGTCTGTTCTGGATGATACCTCGTGACTAGGGTCGCCAGATTTTCTTATCCCTTTAGTTCTTGTTTCCTTCAGTCGTGTACTCATGACTCATGTAGTCATTGGACAGTGTCTACTCGATGTATGTCAGAAACAGGGGTCCAGCCACGGACATATATTGTCCAGAAGATACTACTCTTTAATCCACGCGAGCTTACACTCCTCGGCGTCCAAGGCCTCTCGAGCTTCACGGCCTTTCACGAGATATGCCCCGCGGTAGTGGGGATAATTCCGCGACGTTTATCATCCAGGCCTCGGCGACATATATAGAGAAATCTCCGTACTATTTCGCGATGTTCGTGTTCGTGATATATTTCGCATTCTCGACCGTGATTTAGGGCCTGCTATTAACACTATGCCGTCCGCACGACTAATCTAGATTTTTTCGTGTCGCGCCGGTGAAACTGAATTACATTTCGCATGGCACCAACGTGGAGCCACCGGACGTCATATTGTTAACAGGGCCTTCGCAAATAATGTCAGGAAGAATTGTCATCAAGTTCAATGAGTGTCCCGGACGTATGAGGGCCACAGAGTCCGTTCGGTCGAAGAGGATCGGAACACGAGTCGCAGACTCCGGTCCTTAAATTCTCACGGATGAGCGAGGGGGTGTCGTGCCGGGGGTGTAGAATCGACGAGGGTGCAACGAGGGTGCTCGCGATGGATGCTCGTCGCTTTCCCAGCGGCCAGATAATGCGAGGCGCGGGTGGGAAAAAAATGTCAGGCCGGCGCGCGACGCAACAAATGCGCGCACGGCCCTCTTGCCGGTTTCTTGTTCTTCCGGAGCGTCGATGAGATATTATCCAGGGCCGCGGAATGGATACCGCTCGCTCCCGAACGTAAATACAGCGCGCGGTGCGGCTGTGTGCACACGGCTTGCCCCTGGGAAATAATAATGAGAGATTGTCCGCGAACGAGCCCGGGATCTAGACGGCCTGTGATCACGCAGCTGCGATATCTTGATCTTCGCCCCGGACCGGTCCCCGACTCTCGTTCCGGCTGGTCCATTAGGGGACCGCCGATCCAGGGACGAAAACCTGATACCTTCTCACGCGAAACGACGGAGACAAACCACCCCCGCCGTTGGGCACCGTGTAACGTACCCGGGCAATGTTTAGGGGAATTTGAATAATGAGCAGCGACTTTGTGCGCAGTTATTCTGTAACTTGCCGCCGCGGTGTAACTGAAACTTCGTTACACCGGCAACGCCACAATCAGCTGCGCTGCGGGTTATAATTGGCGGTCTCGGAGGGGAACGGAGTCGCGTTACCGCGCCGCCTGAATTTACGAGTAAATTAGTATGGAATTTGAATTCTCGGCCGGCGTCGAGCAAAGGTAGCAACACTCTTCTCAAATGAACGTAATTTTTATTCTCGAATAAAAGTCTCGCGAAATTAAAGCCGCGCGCCGTCCCGCTTAAAAAATACGCTGGCATTTCGAAAGTTACGCTGGTCGAATCAGAAACACGGATTCATCTCGACGGGCCTGTACACTTCGGGCTTCCCGTATTATAAACGCGTCGAGGAATAATATTCGCCCTCCGTTATATTTTTCTTGGAATCGCGGGCGGAGAGACTATTTGCGAATAACGGAATTGCCGACACCCCTTCGGGATCAAGCCCACTTTCATCGCGTCTTCCCATACGAATATTCCCGTAATTTCCAGGGCCGCCCACCCTCGAAGGCAGACTGCGGCCTCGAAGAACCGGGGTGTGAAACAGGGGCCGGGGACGCACTTCTGGAAATATGCGAAAATATCTCGCGCGAGATTGTGCTCGCGACGAGGACCCTGCCCCGTATCCGACACAGCCTTTATACGAATAAAATCTTTTTGATAAGACGAATGTACACGGCCCGACGTGTTCCAGCTGCTCCCAGAATTTCAGCGACTTCGGACGCGACTGGGAACGATTATTTATCGAATTCGAACGCTTTCGACGAGGGAAATAATATTCTTAACGCGTTCGCTGCTGTTTATATTTTTTACTGAATTTTTAGCGAATGCGTCAGGTTTCTGAATTGCTAAAGCGTAATATTTGGGCAGAGTCAGTGTGCAAAGTCGAAGGGGTTAATTGAGCGAATATTCAGAAAATAGTGTTTTGGGAGGTTCGAGTTTTATATTCAGATTTGAAAGATGGAAAATTGGATTTTCTAAAAATTTCACGAATATGGCAAAATTCTCTGACAGCCGCAGCGTCTTGCAGGCGTCGAGAAGAGGTTCCGCGAGATAATTGGAATCAATAGCAGTGCTGCGGGATCCGGCTAATCCCTTAACTCCGCGAAAATATTTCCTGAGCAAGCTATCGGTCCGCGGGCGGCTGCCCATTTGCCTGGATTGGCGAGCTTGCAACTCGGATAAATAAAGAAACATTTCCCGTCGAGGGGCCATCGATCACCTTTCAAGTACCCAACAGGTTTCTCGCTTAAGACTGGCCTGTGCTCCTTCACGAGAACCCGACGGTTTCTCTTCCTTTCTCTCTCTCTCCCTCTCTCTCTCCCTCTCTCGATTTCTGTGGGAGTGTGTGTTTCTAGAAATTCGACGACGTTCATCACCGTCCACGAGTACGTCGTAGACAGAATTTCTCAGACCTGCTCGAGCCGCACGCTAAGAGGCACGGCTATTGAACAGAGCGCTCTCGGGGTCCTCCAAAGCGAAATTTTCGAAGAATTCTCGAGAGCCGAAACGTAACTGTTCAACTTGTTCCTTTTGTCGCCGGCGAAAAGCTGCAAAAAGTGGCTTATAGATCGAGAGAGTTGCGGTTTCTAGGACACTCGAAGCTGTTCCACTTGTACGCCGTTCTTTTTATTATTCGAGGAAATCGATTTAATGGAGACTTCCCGGATCGATTAACCACCCCGTAAGCAATCGTTAATCCCCGATGTTAATGATCCCCGTTAATAGCGATCCGACAAGTTAACACGCCTCGCGTTATTTGTCCGGAGAACGGGCATTACGGTTCTTCGATCGGCGGGTCCGCATTATGATCGAGTTTCTCTGACAATTACAACTCCCGGCGATTTATCGAACGGCTAATCCGAATTTGGCATATAAAATGCAATTGCGTCGCGTATCGCAGCACCGTAATTGCAGTTTAACAATGATCACCGGTAATTATACGATATCAAATTTCGGCTATTTCGTCGTGTCATCAATTAATTCGTTAACACCGCGTTGAACCAGTTGCGTCGATCTCTGCCGAATGGCTGGCCATTCGCCGACCTGTACTACTGGCTCTTAAGAACCCGCGTTCGTCTTTTAATTAGATCCCTCACGCGGATACACGAGCAGATCAGGGGAATTGACTAGAATCGAGGGGAATACGGTTACCCCCTCTCTGCCATTACCGGGTCAGTCACGACGCAGGCGCAGACGCAACGCGAATCGGGTGCGCGCACCGCGTCACGTGACCGGTACGCGGCGGAAGCGTGGGGACGCTCGACGTCGGAGTGGGGGAACGCGTCGTGGAAGGGGAAAGGTAGAGTGGGAGACAAGTCTTAATCTCAAGTCTCAAGTCTTAACACGGTTCTTTACGTTCCGCTGGGTGAATAACTCGCTTACCGAGAGATCATTCGAATTCCGGAAGTTATAAGGGATTATTTGTACACCCCCGGGGACTTTCCCCGATGGATTTTTCTATCCTCGCCGTGCACCCCGTTCTTTTGTTTTTCTATAAAACTGCAATATCACGACGCGAGCGAACCGCCCGAACATAACTGTTCCGGGGCTGTTCGTCCGACCGTACGTCCTCGGATAATTATTTCGCGCTCGATATTGTATTACGAGGATGTGCTCGCCAGGTTTCACGCGCTTTTAACAAACGAAACAAGACCGGCCCCGCTTTTTACGGCGGCATTAGAATCATTATTATTCGCGAGGTATCGTTGGGGATCGCCGGGATGCCGGAACCTGAATAAAAGTACTCCGTTTAATTATAATCACTGACTTGGCGAGCGCTCGCTCGAACACGACGCATCGAACCGCGGGAACCTTCCATTAGCGCTCGTTTTCGAAACGCGGAGCTCGAATTCGAGTTCAAATTCAAATTTCATAATCGATATCAGTGGGTAATTGGTCAGATATACAGGGTGTCTGGGCTTTTTAATGGCTTAAAAAATATTTATGGTGTAATTTAAGTTATATCGAAGGAGGAATACTTACACTACCGTCCGTAAGTATTTGGACACCTTTTCAAGCGAAATAACTTTTTTAAAATTGGCTCAAATGACTTGAATCTTTTTCAGATGTTAGACCAACTAGTTTGCTAGAGAATGACTAAACACAAATTTTTTTAGATTGCAATTGGTTGGAATGGAAAACTTTTTTATCTGTGCCTATAACGACAATTTAAAAAATTCGTTTTGTTGATTTCGGTAACTTCTATGCATACTGAAAATTTCATCGAAATCGGTCAACGTTGCAACGAGCTACAGACGTTTCTAGATGAGAGTTTAAGGGTGAAAGTCGCAGATTTTCGAGCTTGCCAGAGAATTTCGCCCTTATGTGATCATCTTGAAACATTTGTAGCTCTTTGCAACATTGACCGATTTCGACGATATTTTCAGTATGCGTGTAAGTTACCGAAATCAACAAAACGTATTTTCTAAATTATCGTTATAAGCTCAGATAAAAAAGTTGAAAAATCATCATTTTTTCATCATTCCAACCAATTGCAATCCAAAAAAATGTTTGTTTAGTCATTCTTCAGCAAACTAGTTGGTCTAACATCTAAAAAAGATCAAAGTCATTCGGACCAATTTTCAAAAAGTTATTCCGCTTGAAAAGGTGTTCAAATACTTATGGACGGTAATGTACATACATTTCTTTTGTGCCACCTTGTAGTGGTTGAAAAAATACATTCGACTATGTTTCAGTGGTGACCTTCAGGTGACCTTGAGGGATATAGATTGTGTTATTTGGGTGGTACGTGGAAAATAAAGTTTGAGAACCCCTGGCGCTGGACGGACGTTTCACATTTTCGCGAAATCACTCGAACGCGGAGTTCACCCTGACCGAATGACCTCAGGAGGAAAGTTCAGAGAAAATGATCAACAGCCGCCGTCGGCGTCGCCGTCGCCGTCGCAGGGGGCGACCCTTCTGTTTCGCGATCTTCTGCTCCCTTGGGTTCCTCGGGGGACGATTCGTTGGGAATCCGAGGCGCACATCCGCCGGAAATTTCGCGAACGACCCGAAAATAGCTGTGCAGTATGCGAGGCGGCGTGTAACGGTCCGTCAAGCCCCGGCAGGGATGCGACCGCCGACGTCGAGGTTGGGTCGCGCAACTTTTGCGAGATAAATCGGCCGTCTCGGACGTTCTGGTTCGAGGCCACGGTGGCCGTGCGCGGCACCGACGTTATATTACTTGCCGAACTTTCTTTTTCCTTTCTTCCGTCGCGACTGCTGCCGGTCCCGGACGCTCGTGGAATGTTGCACGGGCGACGCGGACGCCAACTGTTGGCTAACGACGCCGTCGTGTCCACGGGAATAGGAAAAGTTTCCACCCTTCCGGCGAAAAATTCATTAAGTCCTCCTCGGCTGGCCCGCTCCGTCGTTTTTAGCCGGGGCGTCGCGACGCCTCGAGCCGCGCCGTAGTTGCCGACACCGTTCGACAACAATTACTCGCACGTGCGTGGTTTTTCTTCAGCAGTTTGGGCTCGTTGCTCTCTAATTGTACACGGTCCTCGGAATCGTCGCGAGTTTTCGCGAAACTTTGCGGGCTCGCAGAAAACTTTCCAGAAAGCTCTTCTGATACACCCCCCGGAACTAAAGGTAGCAAGAGATTTACACGATCTTAATGCATTCCCACAGTGCGCGTCTCTTTATACACACCGTCTCGGGGTACGTTTGATATACAGGGTGTCCCGCATACCGTGGACCATTAGGAAGCAATTGATCTCGTAAAACTGAGTCTAGAGGAAAGAATAACATTTTTTAGAAACAAGTATAAAGAAATGTGGGCTCTCAAAATTGTCATTCCCATTCCGATCTTCCTAGTGTCGCAGAAAAATCGTTCGCCCCCGGTTTTGAAAAAGTTATTCGGGCCGCTTGAACAATTCTACGAGTCTTCTCTGTACACCGACCAGGAAAACACAAAACCCCCCAGCGTCTAAGACACTGTTCAGCTACGTTACCCGACTAATGATTCCAAGCTGCAGTCCCGGAACGAAGCGTTTCCTCTGGTTTAATAATTCCAGTGGAGCAGACGTCGAACTCTCGAAAAATTTCAACGTCGGCTCACGCAACAGTGAGTAATCGCGAATGTCCTGAAAGATTAGGTTCATCCATCCGGGAAGGAGCCTCGCAAGAACCCTCGATCTATACCGATCATTAGACAGCTCGTTAACGCGGGGCCGAAACTAAACGTCAAATTACAATGTATCAATTACCTTGTAATTGTAAAAAAAAAATTATGTTGCGAGAGCAACAAAGAAATCCAACGAACCCCACCGTTCTTCCGTTCCCTCCAGGCGATATACCTGGAAAGGATGTTTCAAATGTAAAAAGCGCATGCGGGAGCGGCTGCGAACTGACCGTTTATATTGCATTACGACTACTGCAATCCGACAATTCCGATTCCCTAAAACGACCGAACCCAGACCTGTCCCAATGAATCATACCACTGACGACCGAAGACATTTCCCACTCCTCAACCTAAGATCCGTAAAACACACCCACGTCCAATTGCAAAAGGGCAACAGTTCCCCCACCTAACCCATCCTCCACCAATCACCAAAAAACCGAGGTAACGACTGACGCACACGACGAGACAGTCAGACAGAAACCAAACAATCGAAAACGAAAAAGGGACAGGCGAACTCCCACATATACAGGGTCATCCGTTTTTAAACGGCCAAACGTCAACCAGCTATAGAGGACCCGAAATGAAACAACTTTCACCCCTAACACTTTTTTTGATTCGGTCTTGATTTTTAGATAATTGCAAAAACCCGTCATTTTTCGCGTTCACTTAAGATTAAATATATTAGCACTGCAATTATGTATCTTCATGATTTTTCCTTTGTTTGGTTTAAAATAAATAGGGGCATCTTTTTGATTGAGTCAACTTTTTTGTATGACCTTTGGATCTTGGCTTTTTTGACATGGGGCACGCCGTGGAGACTGAATGAAATAACTTCGAATCAAAAAAAGTGTTAGGGGTGAAAGTTGTTCCATTTGGGGTCCTCTATAGCTGGTTGACGTTTGGCCGTTTAAAAACGGATGACCCTGTATAACGCGAATAAATATACTTGTTAAATCGCGAACCACGTGAAGTATTTTACTTCACCATCCTTAAAGGTGCTCAATATTGTTTCAAATATTGAGAAGAAGGCAACGACCAAACTATTCGAGGCCTTCGTATACAAATTGTAAGAATTTTATCGGTGGAAGAGGTGTAGACAGAGAGACAGAGAGAGAGAGAGAGAGTGGGAGAGAGGGAGAGGGGGAGAGAGAGTTGTTTCCCGGTCGATCGGCGTGGCAGGAGCTTAACGAGCGCCTCTCGTCCTCGAGATTTTAATTTCCGACCGACATCCGGCTCCATTTGTCTTGACCTTAATCGAAGGAGCGGCGTGTATCCCGGCCGCGCGTTATTTGTGAGGCCTCGGCCCGGCCCGACCCGGCCCGCGCCACGAGTAATGACACGTGCGGAAGCTTTTCATAAAAACCGGCCGGTTCTCGGGCGGCGATTGCACGTTTCCTGTCGGGTTCCTTCGTGTTTCGGGGCGCGCGTGACTCGCGGCGAGAACGGAAACGGGACGGAAACGCGTTTCACCGTCGCCGCGGCGAAAATTGAATCCGGAGAGAGCGTCGTCGGCGTCTCTCCCGCGCGGAATGGAAATAAAGTTCGACGCGACCGCCCGGCCAATTAATTTCCTCGGAGCTTCCTCCGGAGATTAGACTCTTGAATTGTTTCAGGAGGACATATTTTATTAATCCTCCGCCTCCTACCGGCGTTCCCACGATCCGACGGCGACAACTTCATCGTCGGCCCTGGCGAACATCCACTTGTGAATCTAATTTATTCGCGATAGATAGAATCGCGCACACCTGGGCGCGCATCGAGCTAGCACCATTCGATTTCTTTTTGATTCCATTTCATCTGAAATATCAAACCATCCGAGGCTTTTCTACGGATCTTCAAGGTGGACTCAAGGGCATCAAAGTGAATTCGTCCTTTCATCGGCAACAAATACTAGAAAAAGGTGCACGGAGTTTGCAAACACTCGAGGTCACCTTGACAAGAAATTGTGCTCATTCGATGACTCCCTTAACCCCTTAACGCACAGTTTTTTTGAGAAAAACCGGCCAAAAAATTTTTGCGCTTTCTGCGCTTTTGTTCCACGGAAAAAGGCTATATTTTATTCTCGAATAAATAAGTGTTATAGCTTACAATCCCATGTAAATGATAAATATCAATAAAACGATTTTGTTTCTTTGCTTTCACATTGTTATTTTCAATTCTCGGTTATATTCGAGTGCGAGGAATTATAGCAGCATAAAATACAACGCCGCTCGAATTATCTCGAGTGTGCACAGTTTGGCCTGTTTAAGCGCGCTCGAATTAACTCGAGCGTACAAGTTAAGGGGTTAAAATGCTACAGAATTTATTAAAAAGTTTTTTCTGGCAATCAATGCATTTGTTTTAACGTGGATGTGTCACGCGTTAGTTCGATTCTGCACGGGAATTATTTTGAGTGGAGCAGTTTGGGGCGACAGGGAGATCTGAAAAATAGCGTTTTCACCGTGTGTAGGTAAGGCGTAAGTGCGCGCGGCGAATGATCACAGTCCCGGTTGTTGTTGCGCGAGAAACATCAACGCGTCAGGGCAAGTTAGTGGATCGCCGGGTAACAAGTGGAACGGGGCTCCACGGTGCAGGACGCGTGGCGCCGCGCCGCTCGAATATTCGATTGACGCACCATCAAGAGTCCGATAAACGGCCTTTGTTGACATTTAGTTGGCCGAAACAAACAGCCGCGCGAAAGAAAACCCGCTTCCCGTATCGGAACAGGAAAATTGAATGCAAACAGCGACGCGAGAACCGGCGACGCCGACGACCGCCGCTAATTAAATACACTCTCTCCTCCCCTCCCCTCGACGGTATACCTAAACAGCGCGAAACACTGCGGGGATGACTTGGTCGTTAAACAAACCCCGTGTTAAACAAGTGCGGCGTTGTTCAAGCCCGAGGGAAAGCCGACTCGGAATAACACTATTTATTGACTATTCGGCGCCGAGCACGTTTTGAAACGCGAACGAAATGATTATTAACCCTTATGCAGCCGCTACGCCTGCAAATGGACCCGTTTCCGAGCTTTGACTACGCGTTCATGCGAGCGCCTCTGCAGCGGCGGTAAACACCACTTCGATTAGCGACTATTTTGTTCGAAATTCCACGTGCTATTTTGCAAATCGAATGTTTCAGTCGGCGCAAAAGTACCGTTTATAGTTGTCAGCAAATAAGGCTGAAAATGGTACTTTTGTTCAATCTTCTTGCTGGGCCGTGCTCTTGGTAAAATGCACTGAATGATTTTCTAGCGAATTTAATGGATTCATTTACGAGCAAATTCAGATCGAGTTCCGAACGAGATACAAATACAAATATTAGTTTTTTACGCTGCTTTTATAATTTGTGATATTTCTTGCGAAACCTTTACCGGTCTCGTTTCTCTAATTAAAATGACACCGAACACGATAGAGTTACGATTATTCTTCTGTACGTGCGGTGCGCCACGAAGGACGCGGTACCTGTTCTATAACTGTGACTCGACAGACCCGACGACACGACAGTTACAGGAGAGAATGCCGCATTCAGCAAACGCCGATCGCCATTGAACCATCCTCGTGGCGCAACCTTATCCGCGTCACGGTTCGCATATTCTTCATTCTCCCGGTGACACGCGCGGCTAGATTCTTCCTTTCCGCCGATCCGGGCCATCATCAATTCCCGAATACCAATCGGGAAGAGCCCGTCGGCGGCGATGGCGGCCGTCAAGGACACCCGAGACGATTCAATACAGTTCACTTTGAATCTGTTCGCGCGATTCTGCTCGGCCGTGGCTTCCTAAACGGGCGGAGTCGTTGAATTCCTGCGACGCCTGTCGTCCGGCGTCGCCTGTCATCCTCGCCGGTGAACGATGATCCTCTTTTAACACGCCGGAGTGGTTTAAATAATATCTGGAGACCCTTTGAGCGGGACGCCGCGCCGCACAGTGGTGCCGAATGGCCAAAAAGCGGCAAAAACTCTGTAGAAACGAAACTATCCAACAAATTTGTTTGAAAATTTGTGGAGCGATTGCCACAGGTACGACGCTTAGTTGGCAAAAAAAATTTTTGTAAAAAGTTGTTAGCATTAAGTAATATGGGCTAATCGAAAATCTCTGTTTTCTGCCCATCTTTTATTTATGGAAGCATACAACAAATCCTATAATAGATTTTGGTCTGGAACTAATCGTTTTGGCAAGCTGTAATATTGATCTAACTTTGTGCAAAAAATGATGAGACCCTTCGAGACCCTTTCGCCACAATTTAAGTTTAAATATCAACTTTCAGAATTTCCAAGAGTGAATCGTGCGGAAGTTACGATTATTTGATGTTCCAGGTGAAATTTATTAGGAATATTTCTAAATAATAAAGAAAAATGTGAAGTGCATATGATTTGTTAATTTTTTATGTATAAAAAAATATTTAATAACAATTTTTTTTATCTTACATAAATTATTTTTATAGCGTTGCATTTTGCGTACCTGTTGCATTTTTGCGACAGTGGTCCAGTGAACGAAAACTTTGCTTATTTAACATAAAAAATTGTTATTAAATATTTTTGTATATGTACGAATGTCACTTTTTTTTTTATTATCTGATATGTATCCCTTAAAAATTTCACCTGAAACATCAAATAATCGTGACATCCGCGCGATTCATTCTCGGAAATTCCGAAAGTTGATATTCAAACTTAAATTGCGGCGAAAGCATCTCGAAGTATCTCATGAAATTTTGCACAAAGCTAGATCAATATTATAACTTGCCAAAACGATTAGTTCCAGATCGAAGCTATTCAAAGGATTTTTTGTATTCCTCCATAAATAAAAAATGAGCGTAACGCAAAGGGGCTTCAGGTTAGTCCATATTACTTAACGTTAAACAACTTTTTTTGGAAAATTTTTTTGCCAGTTAATAGTTGAAGCCATTTGCAATAACCCATAGGATTTGTAGACCCCTAAGTATTCAATTATAGGCGGAGTAATTACATAACTATCGCACTGAAAACTGATGAATTCCCAGGAGCGAGGAAATGGTTATTTACCATGCGTATATCTCCGTGAAAAATTTTGTTTTCAAAAATCTGACTTTGGCACGTCATGCGCGCACTATTAGGCTGTACAAAAATAATTTTTCTTTTTATAAAATGGTTTTTTTGCCGCCTTGGCGCCACTGTGCGCCGCGCCGCGGTGAAATAATGAGGACGGGCAGGGATTGTCGCCCGGAAAATCTGTCGTTTCGCTCGTCCGTGGAACGAGCGTTGTTCTCGCCGGTCGATCGAACGTAAAAACTGCTTCGACTGTCGAGATTGCGGTCCGACGAAGATGGATCACGCCCTGGAAAGTCGAAGGACGAACGATCCGGGCCGGGAGACGAGAGGGGACCCGAACAGAAGTAAGCAATTGAGTGGATGGAGCCCGGTCCGACTTTGGACGCGCTTTATATGGACTGTCACTTAGTCGCTAACTGCGCGGCCCCTGCTAACGGTTTTGTAACCATAAATCAGACCGTTAACCCGCGAAAAACCTGATACCTCCCTGCGGTTTCTCGTTTTCAAAAATTATCGCCGTTTCCACGATTTTTGCAAACTGTCGCCGGCTTCTGCCAAACACTTTTCAATTCTTTACAAATGCGTAAAATCCACAGTCTCCTTACAACCATACAGATGACGTTTAGGGTCACTGGCGTCATTAGGGTCTTGCTCCATTTAGACATTTTTTGAAACATATTCTTAACACGTTCGTCGCCGCGTCACCCATATGCGGTGACGGAATTATTTGTGCAATTTTTACGTTGATACATTCATTGTACTAAGCTTGATTAGGATCTGTAACATGCAAGAAAGTTGGAGGATTACTCAGTATCATACATTTAATTTTTGCAATTTTTCTTTCATTAAATAACTTACTTTGATTTTATGGAATTTTTCGGGTTTCTAGTTGGGCGTTCAAAGTGTTAAAGGTATATAACACAGCAGCTGTCTAATTAATGCGCTAGAAAAGGGTCCTCGCACTCTGGGTCGAAATCGACCCGGGCTCCGGCGTCGCTCGAGAGAGCACATCCGTTTAAACCGTCGAGGAGGAGAATTCTGTGAAATCGATTACGCAAAAGTTGTCCGTTTCCGGATAACAAATGTAAAAATCGCGCGGCAGACTTTCTGAAAGCCGGGAACGAAAGTATTTTTCCGGACAAGCTGATTTAACATTGTGCTCCGCGCAAGTGATCGAAGTCGCGCGTCATTTAGGACCGCGCATCAATCATGTACCGTCGCCATGCAAAACCGTGTCGCGGTAGGGGCTGAAAAATAATAACCGCGGGAATCCCCGACGCGACATTTCGTGGACCCGTCCCCGATCCATTTCACCCGGGCCTTAACGAGCGTGTAATTGCTTTTTAAAATTGATTAAAAAGCGATCGGTCTTGTGCCGGCCGACTTGCCGAGTGACGGGGAACAACCCTGTCGCACCCTGGCCCTCCCCCAAAGCGTCCAGGGCGCATATCGTAACCGAATTACCGGACGTAATTACTTCTTTGATCTTGTCTCCTTGTACGGATCTCCGATGAGCGACAATACAAACAAAAAATCGCACGAAAGTGTGAACAACCAGTGTAAACAAGTTTTTGATTCAGTCTGGAAAAAAGATCGTTTAAAAGTGTGCAAATATTACTATCAGTCACTTAACATTTTTATTATTATTATTTTTTTTTAATAACGCGCTCGTCCGCAACTGTATCTCCCAGGTACGGCGCGATTGTCCGCAACTCTGTCTCCCAGGGACGGCGCGCTTGGACGCGGTGGGTACAAAAGCCACTATAGTGGCGTTACCGTTCAAACTGAAGCTTTCCACGGAAGCCACTATAGTGGCGTACCGTGCTCAAGAGTTAACCTGGGGTGCGTGCACCGCTGGGGGTGCAAGGAAGCGTTTCGGGGGAGAATTTATGTTTCAATAAATAAATTATCTTGCGATAGATGTAATTTTCTAAATAAAATAATAGAGACCTGCTTTTAAAAGTGGCTGCGAGAACTTGTTTTCAGATTCAAGGGGGTGACAATCACCGAAAAGAAGCACTAGAAATAATCACAAAGTCCACTGGGAATAGATTTACAATTTTTACAGACTCAAAGAGTGCTACTATGGCCATTGAAGATTTGGAAACAACCGATGAATGTATACAGGGAATACAAGAAAGTTATAACGCGGCTGTTGAAACCGGCAAATCCATTACTTTTTGCTGGATTCCATCGCATATGGGTATACAAGGTAATGAAAATGCTGATAGAGCAGCCAAATTAGCAGCCTGCAACACAAAAATTAAACAAATCACCCATTATACGAGACTAAACGATCTTAAAAACCACCTAAATGAAATTTTTAGGAAATAGGTATTTGACAAAATTAAAAGGAATTATATACAAAAATATCGTAAGGAAGGAGCGGATTTTGAGTGGCACAAATTTCCAAGTCCAGTAGATCGTCAAATTCAAACTACAATTTCAAGAATCAGAATTGGGCACTCAGAAATAACCCATTCATTTTTTGTTAAATAAGAAAGAAAATACGATCTGCGATATATGTAAAGTACCAATTAACATAAACCACCTAATAATAGAATGCAAAAAATATGAGAATGAAAGGGAAAATGCTAAGTTGCCTAGATCCTTACCCATTCTGTTAAGTTCTAAGGAGTATATCGCCGGTCTTGCCAAGTATATCAAGGATACAAATATGTATAATATATTGTAAGAAAATGTACCGTGTTGCTAATGACCTTTGATGTTGAAGCAACATTAAATAATTAAATTATATATATATAATCACTGAAAAGGTTACGAACCACTGCACTGACGAACGAAACGAGTTCAAACTGTGCTTTTCGAGCGGGCTGGATTATTCCTCGACACTCGGTCGAGTAAAGTTGCTAGCAGACAGCACGCCGAAGAAACGCAACGAAGTTTCGTCCGGCGTGTTTCGATTTCGAGGAGAGTCCGTTGCCGGTGTTGGTTCGCCGAGAGGTCCGAGCAGCCGGAGCACCTGGAAAAGTCTTTTGTTCCTGCGGAGAATGCGTCGACAGAGAGGTAGAAGAAGCCGACGAGAGAGAACATGTAACGCATAATTGTTCCCGTACAGAACAGCGGAAACGTCGGCTCGGTTCCCCGTTGAAGGAGATTGTTTCAGCCCGGAAAAATCTTGTTTGTTCTACAATATGATGTGAATGGCCAGAAATTTCTGCTCGGCTCTCGCGAACACCGCCGCGCGAATTCCGTGCGTGTTAACATCGGGGCCGATGAGGGGGTTGGCACGGTCGAACGTGTTACATCGGGCGCGGGGGGAAAAAAACCGGCGTTCCGTATGATTTTTGAAAAAATTCATGCACTGTTTCAGGCGGAGAGGTTCTTCCGGCAGACGTAATCGAATCGACGCGCGTTCGTTCCCGGCCGCGAACAGAATTACATTCGCGCGAAACGGGGAAAACACTCCCGCTTGTCGGAATTATGTATCGCGAGGGATTTCAAACTTTCCTCGTTTTCCCTTTCTCACTCTCCCTCTCTCTCTCTCTCTTTAATTCGAGAGTGGAGGAGAGAGGGAAAAATTATTATAATTTCCATTGAAATTCGCCCCCCGATACAGTGTCAACGAGGGACCAGCAATTATATTCGGACGTTTCGCAGCGGTGCCTAGCGATTCGTTCAATAGGTTCTCACAATGGAAGTTAATTTCTTAGCCGAGCCGCGCAATCATTCCGGCGCAATATTAAAATCCTTACGGCGTCCCACTTCTCTCTCATAATGCGCCGTGAATTCGCTCGCGCGAGCAATCGCGTTCGCCGGGGCTCGTTTGTTCGCACGCGATAAACCGACCGAACGATATATATATATATTTGCGCGTTGCTCGAATAAAAACGTTTCGTTTTTATTATTGTATATTGCATTGGCCGCGCGTTATTAATATTCAGTAACAATTGCCTTTCGCCGCTGAAACGTGCTTTTGTTGTAGAAAAATATTTCGCAAATTATTTCACGATGGACGGAAAAATGTAGCACGTGAACTGGGTCGCAATTTATCCTTTCTTGTTCCGTGACGCAATTCCAATGGATATTATGGAGACCGCGGGGCTTTCTGCGGATACAGAGGTTTAATTAATTCCAAAATCTATTACGGATCGTCAACGGCTCGGAATAAAACGAGAAACACTTGACAAATATTAAGCACGTGGAAATTCAGAAATCTTCAACGTGGAATAATTACTAGGGGTACCCGTAAGTAATCAATTATTTGCGAAGAATTTGCAAAGATCGTTGAAGAGTAAACACGTATTCTTTTACAGTTTTCGGTAAAGCAGCCTCTGTTCAAAATATTCTAAAAAGTATAATTTTCTTTTACAATGGATCCTTTATTAAAAAATAGACAATTGTGCCGCATGAACCACCCCTCTAGCTATAATAGTTCCCGAGTTATTCGGAGCCCACTTTGAGGGTTGTTTTCACCCCCCTGAACGACGGCTACCAAAAACGCGTGTAATATTAGGGGTACCCACAAATAATTCTTTTGCCTTTAGTTCTGTACCGATCGTTGAAGAGGAAACACGTAGTCTTTTACCAGTTTTTACCATTTTCCTACGGAACGGACATTTCAACAATTTTCGGATAATAAACCCGAGAACGGCGCGGCGGGTGCTGGCGGCTTCGGCTTCGGCTTCGTTTTATCGTCAAATCGGGCAGGAAGTTTTGCAATCAGCTAATATAAAACGGGC
Organism: Halictus rubicundus; assembly: GCF_050948215.1. Taxonomy (NCBI): domain Eukaryota; kingdom Metazoa; phylum Arthropoda; class Insecta; order Hymenoptera; family Halictidae; genus Halictus; species Halictus rubicundus. The sequence continues at coordinate 19,881,799 of NC_135153.1, read as the reverse complement.
AGTCTACGAGTGAAATGCGAACACGAGCTCATAAACGGACCTAATAACCGGCACCAGACACCGAAGCAATAGACGCCGCGTTTAAAGACCCGCTTCATCCACATCCGAGCATTATGGCGCGGCTGGAGCGCAAAACAGAGAGCACCTTCAGTTTCCCGGCGTCACTCGAAGCGATATCGAAATCGTGCCATAGTCCGCGGCGAAACGGCGCCAGGTCGGCGAAAGATTAAGTCAAAAGTAATCTCTCACGGGCCAATGAAAACGCGGGAGGCTACTCGCCGGGGGGTAATCGACGCCGCTCGGCGTCCACGATTCTTTTCCATAAACGCCGCTCACGTGCTCCCCGGCCCCCGTCACAATGAATCTTTCCGCGCGAACGATCTTCCGCGGACGAAGATTAACCATTCACCGGGACGATAATATCCCGGAGGAACGGCTCCTTTCGCAGCAGGACGAAAGGACTGGACTCTGAATGGGGATGGCTCGTCTCGAACGGAAATTTGATGAACGAGGGGGAAGGGGGTGCCAGACGCTGATGGCGGAACAGAAACGCTCGGGGGGTGAGGGGTGGTGATGATGGTGGTGGAAAAGCGACGATCCGAAAAGCCGACGGCGAACGAGAAGGATACCGATCGCCACCGAGCGCGTTTCCTTCTTCCTTCTTCCTCCCCCCTCCCCCCGACTAACAAGTGCTAGTCAGCGGTTTTATAATTGGCCGGAAGTAGTTCAATTACGGAAGCGCGACGGCTCCGGGGGACCAGCCTCGAGAGTCCTCTCCTTTTCTATTTTTTTTTCCTTTTTTGCGCCGTCTGTTCCGTTACCTCGTCGTCGTCACCTCGATTCCACGTTTCCGGGGACCATCTTTGCGTCGAAACTAGAACGCGGCCAATGAATACACCGGCTTTCATCAAAGAAAGCTCCCTCTCTTTTCGGGCGCAGCCGCCGCCGACGCCGCCGCTCCCCGACGCGTTGGCAATTAAGATACCACGACGCGGGACAACCGAATGGAAGAAGAATGCTAGCAGCTCTCCTTTTGTCGGCCGGGAGCCACCGGCAAAGAAATTCCGAGATTCTAGAGTATCTGTCGGGTCGTCAGGCCGATTACGCTAGCGACGAGTGAATTTGATTTTGAGGACTTTTACTGAATTATTTTAACACGTTAACTGCCACGGCGGTTACGTATGACTGACATTGATTTTTGACTGGGTTTAGAAATTCATTTCTATGGGTTAAATGGCAAAAGGGTTAAGATAGCATCCCCTACAATACATTTTGAATTTCTAGTTGTGGTTTCATTAATTACTCTGATTTTGTAAGAATTTCTGGGATTGATATTTGGCACTGAACGTGTTAACTGTCTCTTTGACCCCACCGTAGTCTTGTTTCGAAATGCTGTTCATTCAGTTAATGCACTTTACCTCGGCTAACTTATGGCAATGTCCTCTATATGACACGCACAGATTGAAATTTATATATAACCTGAGATTACAGGGTTGTTTTCTTCCCATGTCGTGCAATGTACTACTCCACCGACCTACAAACACTCTATGTAAGATTTTGTGCTCCTTCCTGAAAGATTGTGGATTGTGTATATAATGTCACCATAACGTCTATTGAAAATAACGCGTTTATATTTTAATAATGTGGTTTATTTTCCACTTTACACAAAAAGGTGTTAAATAGAGTAGCAACACGTCGTGTCGGTTGCCTGGTCAGAGTTTCAACTGAGCATCGGTGGCATCGCAAAACGCCTCGTAAAAACAAAAAAGCAACGAAGAGAGCACACCGATTAGACAAATCGGTGGGCGCCTTCTCATTGGCTATTGTCACGGCACAGAGTATGAAAAGCTCACATTCCAACAACGTCCATTACCAATTAAGCGACTTCAACTGACATGTATCTATTGCGTTACCTTCACATTAGTATAAGGTTATTATTGTAATATTATGTATGTAACACAGACTGCAGAATAACCTCTCATCGGAGGTTACAACTGTACAATAAAAAAGAGAAAAACCTCGGCTAACCAAAAATTTTCAACTTTCTTTTTTGTAATCCTGTCGCTTTTGGCGAGAAAGTGCCGAAAATCCAAGTTCCAATCCTGGGAGACTAATACGGTCACCGCGTACCAACATGGCGGCGCCCTAATCTGTCATGAACGTTCTTCTTTACGCACGAATAACTTTTGAACTAGCGATCTCCTAGAATTGAAGCTTGGATTTCCGGCATTTCCTCGCAAAAATCCACAGGATTGCATAAAAAGAAGATAAAAATTTCTGGTTTCCTGAAGCGAAGTTTAACTCGTTCTTCAATGAAGAGCTTCTGGGAGATATGCAGACACTTCGCAAGTGTAATTTACGCTTAAACGATTAACCACGAGCCCCGAGCGAGTATCGTCTTAAAGTGTTAACGTCTGAGCAGCCCCGGGAAATGAATTCGGGCAGCACGTCTAAATATTTGGAAAGTCTTGTTTTCTAATTCCGGCGCATCGCCGGATACGAGAGACTTCGCGAGGTACAATGCGCAACGAAATATTTGATAGGACAAGCTCGTGAAGTTACCGGAGAGAACTTCTAGATAAATAGAGGGAGAGAGGGAGAGAGGGGGGGGGGAGTCAGCCAGTGAGCACACACGTTCGTCGACGAGCACTCCCCATTTATCGGATGAGAATAATCTCGTGGTTCCCCTCGCCGGCGAAACGGCATTCTATTTGCCCGGAAGCCCGGGGGAGCGACGCGTGTTCATAAAATTTTCTTTGTAGCGCTCTTTAGGGAGCCCGGGCATCCTGCACGCGGATAAGTGTTTCCCCGACGGTAATCGGCGTTACGTAGGATTTCACTTTCAGCCCGGAACGAAACCGCCCGGCTCTCGAGCATGCGAGAACGAGCTACGATGCCGTTCCGCCGCGGAAAATTCGGCGAAGGCGTTCCCGTTTTTCCGCGGAAATATCCGCGAGGGTCTCTGTTTCCTACATTATTCGCGTCCCCGGCTCGGAGAATTCTTTCCTCCCGTTCGTTGCCACGGTCAGACTGCCGTTTTACAAAAGAATTCCGGCAAATGATCCTTCAGCGTTGCACTCGTCCTGAGACCTCGCTCGCTCGCGCGCGCGCGCGCAATTACACGGAACCGTGGCCAACATTCGTGTACCATTCAATTTGTTGTGAGATGAAACTGGTGCGCCCGACGTGACAATTTCTATTCTTCTAATTGGTATTGCTCATACGGTTCTTTAATTCAATTTTTATGCGCTCGCGACTGTTTCACATTGCGAAAATGACTGTTTCACATTGCGTTGTGAAAATAACAAAATTGTAGTTACTTAGATTCTCAGCGATTTTTATTGTAATATCTGCTGAGAGAAACGAATCTATTGAACAGTTCTTCACAGGTGCGGCCTTGCACTCTGAATAATTGTAAATTTACAAAATCTCGAGTCCGTCATTTTGATGGGCCGCGTAAATCTAGTGTTAAATTCCGTTTGATTTCGGTGCGTTGATGAAGTACTAGACGAATTGAAATGTGCGTAATACAGGTGGTGATAATTGGCTTAACCGAAAAACCACAGAACAGAGAGTAATCGCTCAACTTTAAACACGCATAACTTTTAAACCAGCGAATTCCTCGTGTTAAAACTTTGATTTTTGGCGTTTTCTCGTCAGGTTGTACAGAATTGCGTAGCGAAAAGTTAAAAATTTCTGGGTTTCCAAGCTGAAGTTTAACGAGCGGAATAATAAGGAACGTTGCGTGTTTAGTATATCACCTACACTGTTCGGTTAACATTTGAGCATTCCAGGGAGAGAAGAGAAGAGCGGTAGGGAGTGCGTGAACGAAGGGGTAAAACGCAGCAAACAGAAGCACACAATGGCCCCGGTTCGCTCACGGCGCCGAAACCGAAGCGTGGGCCAACGTGTAGAGAGAGAGAGAGGAGAGAGGAAGAGAGAAAGAGAGAGATGAAGACCCACGTACACCGAGAGCGAATAGAATTCAACTCCCTCGTTCCTGGTTCAATTCAGATAGCCTTTCTACCGGGCATATTAAATTTATGGTATGCACGCCGCACATAACTCTTGTCCGCGGCCGCGTCCACGCGGTGCACGCGCGACGCGGCCTGAAAGAACGCGGCAGGCCAGCCCCGGCAACGGTCCGCGTTCCCCGTTCTTTCCTATCGTTTTGCTATTTCCCTTTTCATGGTTATTTCCGGCCGGCCACCTGAGAGAATGAATCTTTCGCCGTGTGTTTGCCGGGGGCCGCCGCTCCTCGTCGCCGCGACTATTTACGACGCGCCCATTCACGATTTTTCCACCGGTTCCCCGCGAATCAGCCTCGAGCTGGACCCTGTCGCCGCACAGTGGAACGAATTGCTGTCCTACGCCAACGAGAAACTCGTATGAACAAACCGACACTCGTACCGCAAGTGCGTCTTTACCGAGTATCTGGAAAATCCACGAAACTTTCAGTAGAGCAGATTTGTACCATTTCCTCCGGCCATTCTGCAACTAATGAGAACTCCACGAAAGTTGTGAGAAGATAAATGTACAGAAATAGTACGAGTTATCAATATTCTTTTCCTTTTTTCTTTCTCGGACCAACAGATTTTATTTTTGTCTATTTTCTCCTTAATTCTTCGCTGTTTTTGCTAGTCTTTCCTTTCTTTCTGACACCCTTTTATTTCAATTTATATAGCTTACACAGGGTGTTTCAACTAACTCGAGCATCTATAATATCTCGCTTATTAGGTCACGCGAAGATAATCAAAATATATCGTTCAGTTTAAAAAACCTTCGATGACCTTGAAATCTCAAAAGATGTAACCTTGAACAAATTTTGTTGCCTATCATAACATTTTCCCCTCTGAACCAGCTAATGTTTTCCTCTGAAATTTTCTTCTATAATAAAAAACTTAGATGCTCGAGTTAGGTGAAACACCCCGTATAATCACCGGATCCCAGATCTGGAATAATTATACAGGGTGAGGCGCTAGAAACAGGCCACCTGAATAACTCGGCTGCTGTTGGTGTTAGGAAGAAATGCATCTGATGGAACTTGCTTGGTTTCGAGGGTGCATTGATCTGATGTTACTAGCTTTTTTGTAGGTGGACGCGTAAAGGACATATGAAGGTCAACTTCATTTTTTTAAATGGAATGTCCGATTTTTTATACCATAGATCGATAGAGTATCAAAGTCTGAGTATAAAAGCGTTCACCTTCATATGTCCTAAACCTAACAGTTAACGAGATATTGTCGAAAGAAGAAAGAAAAATATTTCGATAATATCTCGTTAACTATTAGATTTAGGACATATAGAGGACCATACAGTTTTACCCAGAATTCGATAGTCTATCGATTCATGATACGAAAAGTAGGTCTTTCGATTCGGCGAGTTTCCAGACGATTTTTAACTGCGGATCGGCGCCACGCGTCCCCAGAATTGCTGGCTGATGGAATCTTTAAAAGTTTATCACGCTGCTCGCGTCACCCGCACGTGTTTTTCCGGGGCGAATTTCCGGCACTATTAAACAGTTTTTAATATCGGCTGGCGCGACGTCCGGACACTGAATTTTGCAATTCGACGGAATCTCTCGACTCGCAAAGGAAATCTTCTTTTCTTGCATCTTGCGGTTCTTATGAAATAGTCGGCGAAACTGGTATCCCTCCGCAGCGTGTACACTGATAAAAAGGGTACAGTTCGATAAACAAGAGCACCGCGAGGTTCGCGGGAGAGGGAAAAATTCCAATATCCGGGAACCGAGAAAGAATTATGTTCCTCTATTGTACCGTGGGGAGCGGAACGTGTGTTACTCCGGCTGAAGCTCCACTCTATCTTCGCGTTTCCCCGAAGGCCGCGTTAACAAGGAACAGTTACGACACCATTAGAATTACACGAGTCTCGCCGAACGATCAGCATAATCACCGGGGGAAGAATGAATAAGAATCGTAAAGGAATGGGCCCATAAATCTCCCGGCAATTCGCCGACATCGTTGCTCTCGTCGTTCCAGTTCCAGGGTACCAGCCATCGAGACGACGACGACGTCGACGACGACGCGCAACGAGCGTCGCGACGCGCGGGCATCGCCACCACCGGAATCGAATTCCACGGACGTGCATGCGAGAATAACAGGGGCACGTCGCGAGACAAGCGTTTCGAACGAAACAACGCGTCCCCTTGCGACTTGTTCAGCGGTCTGCTGACATAGCAACGCCGAGGTCTGTCAACTCCCGCAGAATCGAAAGTAGGGGTCACGACTTTGAGTGTGTACCTGAGATACAGTAATGCCTTAACGTGCAACCTGGGCCAATAACTATGGCCGCCTCGAATATTACCTGTTCATAAAAAGATATGAAAAGAATAATACCCCCTGTATGTACGTGCGTAGATGGAAAGGATCGGTTAAGTCGACCTTTCTCTCATCTGTCACACCTGCTTGGTTAATTAAAACCGTGCTAGATAGTTCTTTTTGATGGTGAGGTGTTTTGAGTAGTATAGAAATTGTACAACTTGTTAATAACAATAACACGTAGTTTAATTATAACGACTGTACAAAAGATGTGACTTAAATGAGGACTAGCTGAAGACTGATGGAATACAAACTGAAGACTGAAGACTCGCACGCAGAAATGGGTATTTAAGAGATGTGAAATTGGTGGTGGAGGTGGTAACTGGTAGAGGGAGAAAATTGGGGGTGAGTGGTTAGAAATTGTCCAGACGCTGTCTTGCATGGTTATGTGCCGGAAACTAGCGGAGAAAATGGGACGAGTCCCGTCGTTTGAGTCTCGACCCTTAGGTTAATTTATTGCCTCTAGCAAGGGTGATCGAAATGGTTGGGATTCGGTGTCAGGTGCGAGAGACCCTTTCGTGGGTCCTACATTGCGTTGCGTCTCAACACCCCCGTCCGATTTCTGTTGCTAATAAATATTGCTCGAAAGGAAAACTGAGAAAATTGTGACGGGGGTTGATCACTGATTCTCAGACCGTTTCCCGAGAATTCGCTGCCACTTGCCAGAGAGTAGTCAAAGGAGAACAATTTCCCATGCACGCCGCAAGAGATTCGGGTCTCCAGTTCCGCTAACAAGGACCCTCCAGAAAACGGATTCGCCGGATGGTTCTTGCGCATCGAAAATACGTATCGGCTGGGCATTAAATCGTCCGGGTACGGTGTAGGCATTAGCGTTTGACGAGCAACAAGATTCCGCACTTTAACTGGCGCAACGATCCTCCGCGTTTGGCTGGGTTCCTCGGTCTTGGCATTCAGGACCGGCATGGAATTCGCTACGCTGCGTCGTTGAACAACATGCAAGATCTATGTAGGCAAAAAATTGAATTGCTCGCCGCGACCACCCGGAGATCTTTCGGAAATCTGCATGGCAATTCTTCCTGTGAACTTCTGCTGAAAGAATTTCTTGCTCGCTTCCGTTAGCCACGTTCAACGACAATTAATCGAATACCAAACCAGTGGAAATCGAGACGTTGCTTTCGTAAATCATCAACTAGTACTACTTAAGCAACAGTATGTAGGATCTCTTTCAGGTCGTTGAGTAAAAATTCACCTTGACATGATTAGAACAATGGTTCAGCACACAGAAATTGTAACCTCACACTAAATAACGCCCTTAAAATAATGTCACGCAGAATAATGTCATTTAGAACAGTGTCACTCAGAATAATGTCACTCAGAATAATGTCACTCAGAATAATGTCACTCAGAACAATGTCCCTCAGAATAATGTCGCCTCAAACAATGTCACTTGTAGCCTTTTTCACATAAATCGTCAAGTTTCCAGGATCAATCCCACTTCTGAATTTTGTAGGAAATCTAAAAACTAAAGGTAATACAACAGTATTTGATATTAGCTTTATTTCACTGGATGCTACAGCGAACACGTCTTTCGCTGTCTTCCGTTCTACCAAGACTGACCCAACGGACCGTTGCGGGTCGCCGACAACGGGCCACTCGTCATTTGTTTATTTCAGGCGATAAGCGTTTTATAAACTCCGATAGTCCTTTCCATCTCAACGGTCCGCCGACCGTGTGCGGTCCTAGGCAATCGGGTTTCTATAGCTTGTGCCGACAGCTTCCTACAAGTACTTGAAATAATTTATTTATAATTGCTTATGAACAGACTGCGAATGGAATCAAAATTTGTCTACGATACTTCGGCAAGTCGCCTTAATATCAGTAAATATCAGTAAATTATAGGTTTAGTTACGAAATGGTGACGTTGAAAATTTCTGAAAAAAAAAACGAGTTGACAACTCTTTCTCTTTTTGAACCGTGTGATAGACTGGATACAAGGTTTATTTACGAAAGGGCGACGTTGAAAATTCCTGAAAAATAAAGAGTTGACAACACTAGCTTTCTCTGAAACGTGTGCTGCACTCGATAAAAGAACTTCGATCGCCTTGTTAACAACAAGAATAATGTAAACTGGTCGCGTTGCTCGATTCAGGCTGTATCGATCGCTCGTTCACCGAGCGTTAAGAGTTTTCATTCGTTTCGCCGGCGCGGCGCGTCGCGTCGCGCGGTATCTTCATTCATTTCTCAACGTCTTGCATCCCGAGCCGTCTATTTCCCGCGAAAGTCATCTTCCTGAAGTGTAAATGGAACCATCGAACGCACCGATCGAAACTTCGCTGCCTCGACAATTACGCGCAGGCAAGATTGCACGGCTGACTCGTCCCGAGAGGCTCGAGCGGCCCGTTTTTCTCCTAGCGATCCTCCAATCGTCGCGCGCGGAGCAGGAATACGGAAGCGCTCATGCGAGCGAGCTCACCTGCCAGAGGAGAATTCTTGGCGAGCATCAGACAGGGACGAGAGTATGGTTTCGAGTCGTCGATGACTTCGTGAAAGTGCTCGACGTGTACAGTGGGTCCGAGAACGGAAATTTGGAAAATTTTCTATACTTAAACAAACGATCGTACGGCAACAAACTCGGACTCGTTTCAAAGCTAGAACCTTCTAGTTTCGTCCTCCATTGTTCACTTTATTTTCACTGATTTATTTCCGTGTTGTAGCGGGCGAGAAACTGAAGACGCTTTCTGCTCGAAAATGCTGTACATTCAAACGTCTCTGAAAATTTTGATAAATTTTTCCGGTGACTGAAACCGCCACAGATATAAAGATCGAAGCTTTCTCTTTGCAACGAGGTCTTAAAAATTGATGTACCATTTTTTGGAGGCGTTTTATCGAGCTTTGAACGAGAGGTGTCCTACGAACGGTAGTATCCACAAAATTGTAACTTTTGCTTCATAAAACAGTGAGAAAAGAAATTGTAAATCAATTTTTAAGGAGTCGTTGCGAAGAGGAGACTTCTAGCTTCGAATCTATGGCAGTTTCGTTTACGGGAAAAATTTTTGGAAGTTTCCGGAGACGTTTGAATTTCCAGGAGAAACAAGTGAGTAACAGTCGAAGACAAACGTTGCTTTTAAAAGGCTGAAGGGGGAAGAGGACACGTTCGCATTCCCGATAATAAGATTGCCCAAACAGAACAGCTTTGATCCAAACGGAACCCGATGCCGCCGCAACCTCAACACACTTTCCCGCCGAATTTCCCTCCCCCCGTTGAATTCCCGTACAAGCAGAAACTGCTTGTTGTCGTTTCAAAGAAGACGTTCGAGGCAGCCTTGCTCGACGACATCGTTACCTCTGAATTCGTCGCGGAGGCGTTTGATCATCGCGCTTTCAATTATCGTTTCTTTTGATCTCCCGGCCCGGGAGGTCTGCGTTCGATGGTCGTGCGGTTTGTTTGTCCCGGCGATTTAACCGGCATGGAAAAATTGCGAGAGGCTCGTTTGCATAATCAGCAATCGGCGGGGGTCGAAGTCTTTCGAAAACTCTCGAGTATCTTTCGTTCCTGTGGCCAATTTGAATTCGTTTCGTCGGTTCGGAAGAATAATTACGGATTACGAGTGATAAGGATCGATCGGTCGAAACAGGATTGTGTTCCACGGCGAATTGGATTCGGGCAAGCATTATCATAACAGTACGCAATCGGTATTTGTCGATTATGAACCCTTACACGGTGCCAGCTTATTGCCCGATGGGAGCAAGTAACCCTATTGCTGTCCGAATTGCTGGGTAATACGGATATTAATCGATTGCGTTTAGTGCGTGTTCATGATCACGTTAATGGCCACGAATAATGCTGCTGTATCGTGTGACATCTGTTCCTGTTTGGTTGTTCCTCTCCTTTCGCCCCCGTGGCTCCTTCGTTGCCATGGAAAACGCAGGAACCCAGTCAAGGTTAAGTCCGATCCATTCAATTTCGAAAATGTTCACTTTGCCCATTTCCATTCGCCCATTCGGCCCACACTTTTGTTCCATTTGTTCCATTTTGTGTACTTTGTACACGCTTAACATTGGAATTTCTTTGGTCAGAAATAAAGAATATTAATTACAGCGGTCGAGGTGTTCTTCTTTCTCCACCCTGGACATGAAAATTTCGGGAATAGCAAAATCTTTTAAATTAGAGCAAATTAAGTGTTGTATTAGGAGAATATAATAAATAGTAAAAGAGCTGACACGAAAAATCCCAAAAATTCCAAAAATCAAACTTTGTATTAGAAGAATGTGAAATCGAAGGAGGTGGCGCGAAATTCAGTAGTATAAGTCAATAACAAGTCGGAACGTCGAAGTTTTCCGAAAATTCCAGAAATCAAACTTTGCATTAGGAGAATATGATATCGAAGCAGACGGCACGAAATTCAGTAGTATAAGCCAATAACAAGTCGGGCCGTCGAAATTTTTCGAAAATTGAGCTTTGTAATAGGAGAATTGATATTGAAAGAGATGGCACGAAAATCAGTAGTACAAGTCAATAACAAATCAGACAGAAAATTGGGCTTTGTATTAGGAGAATATAATAGTAAAGGAGGTGGCGTGAAAATTAGAAAAACATTTCGAAATCTCGTAGTATAACTCAACGACAAGTCGGACGTTACGGAGAAATTGAGGGTTCAATAATTAAACACACAGATACGTCTGTTCGTTGCGTTGTCTTTGTCTACTCAATGTTGATTGTTACCTGAAATGATTGTGTTAAATTACAATATAAACGTTTACCCGTCCGTGGTGACACTCCGCCAGAGAATATTCGATCACCGAGGCGGTGATAGTGAAATAACGTGGGAACAGTTTGTCGACGAAGAGCTAACCGGGCGGGATCCACTGCGCGACGTAACGGACGGTGTTTGCATTATGTGGGATCGGACGATGCGCGGCGACCTACGTTTCCTTCGTTGAACCGTGCAGGCACTATCGCTAATTAAAGCAACGGTGGATCTCCTGGGTAAAGCCCGTTCTCAATGGACCGTCCCAGGCCGCCGTCCAATGGTCTCAATCGAGCTGTCTGTTTTTGAGACGCGCGCCGTCGGGACGCGACGCGACGTTTTAATGGAAAGTATAATGGCCCCCTTCTCCCCCCTCGTGGTTTGCCTTTGTCTTGGCCCCGAGGAGAAACAGATCCTCCGACGACGGTACAGTCTCGGCCGATCGCAATTAACTGGTCGACTTACTCGACGCTGGCGAGAGATCGAGCGCGACTAGGGGATTAGTTTCGAATAAATTCGGCTGGAAAGTAATCCGATCGTGAACAAGCTCGCCAATCCATGAACAGGATGAAATTCTGGAAAAGCTCGGGGAGGTGTGAACGCGTCGGCTGAATTTAATTTCCATGCCGGGGGAAATAAAATGGGAACGGGCACGCGCGTGTACGGACGCGTGCGAATGTAATTGCAAATAATACATGTGGCCGGGTACGCGGCGGTCGACTGTAAATTAACAGTCGACGGTCCGGCAGTCTGAAATTATTTACCGATCCGGCCGGTTACTATTCTCGCCTACGCTTAAAAGACTGGTATTTACAGTCGCGACTATATCGCAGCACCGTTCGACCACGACGACGTAGCATGGCGGCCGGTAGAGCCGCGATACGCTATCGCGGTGACAAATTAATAACGGGTATTGTAGTGGGACCGTTGTACAAGCGCGACACAAAAAAAAAAATTGCTAGCCGAGAATAAAAAGCAAACGAAATAACAGGTAATACGCCGACTGTCGCCCTAATTCAGAACCATCATCGGCACCGGCCGTAAACGGCGCGATATGCTCGCGCGACGATCATTTCAGCTGGCCGAAGTCATTCGTATTCGGATCATAGCCGGAAACGACAGTAAAACTCGGTTGCGTTATTAAGAACGAGAAACTCTCCGGAAGTTATGTCGATTTAATCGAACGGGGAACGATGTGTGCCGATCTAAATTTATTGAAACATCCTTGTATTTATTGCCGACTCGCCGAACGCGCGCAAATATAGTTGCGCCGCTCGCAACTCGAGGATTAATAATAGAAATGTTTAGTTCTCATAAAAGCGGAAATGAGATGAAACGCTGCGACATATTATTTCGGTTTTCCCCCGTGGCAATGGCGAGAACTGGGGCAAATTAATTGGAAAATGTTGCGAATGATATATTGATACAAATTAACAGAATGTATTCGTGTCCTGAAAATCTTTTGATTTTTCTACCGTTTTATTCTACAAGGCAGGCGAATATAAACGCGAGGGAATAGTGTGTCGCATTATAATTTTCGTATTCCAGCGAATCGGATGTAATTGCGAAAAGGCGATGAAAGCAGTGTCTCGACGTGAATTCGACGTTGCCCCGTCGAACGATTCCGGGCCCATTGTCCTCGAGCCGAGAGCCGTTCGAGAACTGTCAGGCTGCAACGAAATTAGGAAAGTTTCGTAACGCGGCCGTAATCAGCCGTACAGGTAATTGCTTAATTTTTGCGCGATGCCCGGGCGGGAGCACACCGAGGATTGCTCCTTTTGCGGCCGGCTCGTTACGTATTCCCACTCCCGCAAATCTCGAGGCACGCCCGTAACCGTGATAATAACAATAATAGTTGACTCGGCCATTAAGACCGACCGTATTAACCGGATACGAGGTCCGGGCGTGTGTAATCCGAAGTGCGACCGTTCGCGTACTTGTACGTCAGGAACGGTTGGCAAGCCTGCGCCAGCCCCTTCAGGGTGGCAATCGAACACGGAGCTGCGATAGGAAAGCTATTTTCACGGCTCAGTTCGAATTGTCTCTCTGCCTAAATAGCTCGAAGTGATACCATTGTTCTCGTGGTCGAACACACTCGAGCGCGATCAGAAAATTGTTTAAAAGGACTGTATTCTATTTCCTTGAAACACAGTGACGGGCAAAAGTGTAAACACACTTTGCTAGTTTTACATAAAACGTGACAATACAAACTATTTTTGAATTGAACGATAAAGCTTAGGTAATAATAATTATATCAATGTGATAAACGAAACATAACAGTTTATGTTAGATAATATTGACAATATATATAATATTTTACGAAAATAAGGATTCGAAGCAATGTTTACAGTTTTGCACGGTTAAGATAGTACACAAATGCTAGGGAAATGAAATTGTCGACAAACACTGATAGCCAACTACAGTTAATAAGACACGTTTAGACTGGTGTTTACACAGTTTTTCTCCGATTTGAAAGTTAGTTGACACGCAGTCAAGATGAAACCACTTAGTGCAGATAAAAGAAACAGTATCAAATTGCAGTAAAATGTGGTGCAAGTCGTACAAAAAAGTAATGGAAAATGGAGAAAATATAAAAGCTTTATTTCGACGAGCACAATTAAAGTACAAAACTGTAAAAATTGTCTTCAATTTTCGATAAATATTGCGTATATTGTTACTGTCAACGAAAATAAACTGTTGTGTTTTGTTGATCCTATCCACTTTGTAATTATTAGTACCTAATCTTTAACATCCACCAGAAAAATACGTTGTATTATCATGTTTTATGTAAAACTAGCGAAGTGTGTCTACACTTTTGCTCGTCACTGTAGCTCATATTTTCCGATATTTCAAAATCATCGTCGTTTTTTTTTTTTTTAAATGGGACGACAATTTTGATTCGTATGACGTTATAGCTAATAGACAAATTCAACCATGATTAATGTGTCGACCTCTGAATGACCATCGGGGGAATAATTCTTCAGAAAGCACAACTTTGACGTACTTGAAGACGCGTTCGTAATTTTCTCTGTTTCGCGCTCGCTTATGCTTGATGACCTGCCTAAACGTCCTCGCAATCATCGAAACTATGGAGTGCGGACGGTAAAGATAGTAAAAGATAGAATCGGCTCTGTTACATCCGGGAGGGGAGGGGGGGGGGTCGGTGATGCAATTCTGCGGGCGTGCTTTGGCGGCAGCAAATTGATACAGAAATGTAAGTAATTACTGGCCGCGGTGCACGTCGTTTCGGTTCCCGGCGTGATCGTCGAAATTACAGGAATTAGCAGCGCAATCAAATTAATATTGAAGGCCAGCCATTCAGGCGAAATTGAAATATCACATAATATCGGGCACTCGACTAAATTGTTCATTTTCTGCGAGCACGCCCGCGTCCCGGCCCATTATTAATTTATTTCTATCGGCCGATTGACTCGATCATCCGCAGATACGCGATAGAAATCGGTGCCCCGTATTATTATTATCCGGCGAGTGAGTCCGCCATACATTCCGATTAATTACGCGCGAAGAATTCCGTGCGGCACCGATCCGCGATTAAATTTTCAAAGTTTCTAGCTCGAATTCTTATTCCTGACGAAGAAGGAGAAGAAGGACGGAGGAGTGAAGGAGAACCTAACCGACGATTTAGCCATTCTATCCGCGGAGCTATCATTTCTCGATAAATAATCGTTCCACGGGGAAAATGGCGTGAATACGTAGAGGACGGGCGTCGGGAATCTTTCTCGGTGGCTTCCCCGCATTTATCGAAATCCGGCCGATTCGGGTCTCAGCATAATTCCTCGACTGAAATTTCATCGTCCCTATAAAATCTGCAAGCGACGGCGTTATTTCTGAGCCGGTGTCCTAGCCGGGTCGACGCGACGCGACGCGACGCGACGCTACGGCCATCCACGCGCAGCTCTACACGCTCGTACGAGCACGCGCGTCGCGGTTGATTCCATTATGCAAAAATATGATAATTCCCGGGGACCGAGTAGCCGGCCAGATAAATGTCCTGCCAAGTCCCTCTGATCAATCCGCTCGAACCCTGGAAACCCTCTCGAGCCAGCAGCCAGGCCGCAAACCGAACGGCCCGGTAATATATTTCTTACGCTGGCCGAGACTAAGTACGTCTTCGGGGATGGGGCTGCATCTCCTTTGTAACTGTCCTCTCGAACGTGCTCTCGTCGAACATTAGCGTCCCGAATTTATCGCGGTGACAACTGGCCAACTGCTGTCACGGCGGCCGTTTAAATGGCCTCGATATTTTCCCTCCGTGCGAGCTCGCCTGCTCCTTCACGAAAATTACGAGCCCCGAGTTTATTCGGCCGGATGTAACAAAATATTCTCGAGAATAATAAATGTCCGGACCACGGTAAATATACTGAAAATACTAATAACACCCCTCCCTACGGTCACCGGCAAAAAGATGGGAGGACACCCTACGTTTCTTCGTGGCTATAATGTCAGGAGAGAATGTACATTTCAATAAATCAGTTAGTATATCGCGGCACGGATGGAAATATCTGTACGGAGGATTATGCGCCCGGTGACTCTGTTGTAAATCTGCGCAGGAAGCGTTAACCCTTTGCACTCGGCGCTGTTTTCAATCTAAAACTAAATTTTTCTTCCGTCTTAGAATATTTTCATTTTATTCATACGAAACTGATCCGATTTCTGCATATAATATTGAAATGTTTTGTAATCTATTAAACACAAATTTTGTAACGTAACAAATATTTTGTAATATTCTTTGTAATTTCTTTGAAATAATGCCACAACAATTTCTAGTGGTGCTTCAGAGTCACCACTCGAGTGCAAAGGGTTAATATTAGTCTCCCGGTACACGCGGGCTTTTGTTTTAAATTTATTTTTATCCCTAGTTGTAAGTTCGGAAGAGTTAATCGTCGGACGTAACGAAACCCGGGAATTAGTCGATCGGCTAGCGTTAATTTCCGGTTTCCGGTATCCCGACAGATCCAAATTCACTCGGATTAGACGCATTCTTCGGGAGAGCTACCGGTACCGAATTCCACGGGGCAAAGTAACCGCCTCTGTGTTTCCACATCGCGTCAATATTAAACCGAACCGCTTTTGCGAACTGGGCCGGCGAACACTGGGAATTTCGCCGGGTTTTGTCTGCTTCAGGTTTTCCCGGACCTATATTGAGGAGCAAAGTATCGAACGCACGGCTCAGTTATTAGAGGATTCAAGAGAATTCCGGCGAACAAAAATTCAAGTATTAAGCCGGCTCGGAACGACGGGGGCGGACTTGTTCTTGGTTCTACTACTGAAACTGGATTCCACGCGAGATGCTTTGATAAACCCGAAACTTTGATCAATATTGCTCTATGCGGTGGTTACCAGGTATTCTTGATCCCCTCGGATTAAAAATATAATACAGTTTCGAGTGAATAAACTTCGATTTTCGGAAGAATAATTCCTCCAACGAAATAATTTCTTACATTTTTTATTGTCCTTTCCTGCACGTTGTATCGGCAAATAATTCTTTTGAGAGTATGAAAGAGAAAGAGTTTCGTTCATGTTTTCGATTTACTTTTTCCTCGTTGTGAATTATTTCTTTCCAGTGAATAAAATTTTTCGGGGGTCTATGAGATGGTTAAGAGTACGTGGAGTAACAAATGGTGAGGGTTTTACTGCATTAAATATAATCCTTCAATTTTTTAGATTTTTATTGGCTAATATTTGTTATTCCAACTATTAAGAAAGTTTTAAGAATCTGAGGGACATAGTTTATCGAATATCTTGGAAACTATTACAGCTGGAGGAACAGTGTACCGGGCAAAGACGTGTAATTTTACAAATACAATTTGTAATTATTAGGCTTCGGATGTTTGTCCAATTTTCAATTTTTGTAGGCAAATTTTAGGAAAGCGGAGACCAATAACATTTAATTTTCAGTGACAGTGATCTTTGTAGAAATAAATTAAAAATCGTAGTAAATTCTGTGGAATTTTATGTTATAGCATTTCTTGAACATTTTCAGAAGCTATAACAGTACAAAGATCCGCAATCTAGTGATTATCATTTCCAATGTGACGTGATAGAAAGGTGACAGGTGTTCCGACAATTAAAGTCCGAAATGAGTTCACGAAAAAATAAATAATTTTTACCAGTAAAATCGAACCACTGCGGTATCTCGCAAAATCACGAAAAGCATCGCGGGGGGGGGGAGGTTAATGAATATAGTCAACGGTAACGACATTTGCTGGTGGGCACTTTCGCGAGCTGCGTGGATATGGGAAACCCATTAGCGATGCCTGGAGTGTCGTCGGTGCGACAATTAACTGTCTCCGCGTAACGAGAGTTGGAAAAAGTGAACCGTGGAGGTAGTTTGCGAGAGAGATAGGGCCCTGGCGCGCCCGTCTAGGTTGTCAATCACGGGCGTTGAGAACTTTGAGAATTGTACGAAATTTCCGAGGGAGGAGCGGGGGTGGGGGTGGGGGGCGCAAGAGACAAAGATGCGCGCCCGACCCTGTCCTGAAACTATTACCGCGCTTGATGCGACGCGTTCAACTGTCTTCCGAGAGGAGCGACGCGCCGACGACGTCGCGCATAAAACGACGCATCGCGCCGCGACGCCGAAATATTTCGCGGCGACGCATATTAACGCGGGGTACACACGGCCGCGCTCGCGTGCAAACGAGCACGCAAACACTCGGGCAAACAAGACACATGAGCCAGCTGGTGCGTAAGTATGTACAAGTTGCAGGGCGCGCTGCTTTGACACTGATTTTCGGCTGATTTAGGGGATGCCGCGCCGCCGGCAGGAAGCGCGCAGCTCCTCTCTCTCTCTCTCTCTCTCTCTCTCTCTCTCTCTCTCTCTCTCGTTGTGCACTGCCTAAGGCAGTTGTCGAGTCAAAAATTGAGATACCCTAACAAACGGTAGATTGTGTGCCCCCTTTTTTCCATTATCTACGTGTACATGTCTCCCCGTTGCTCTCGGAACAATACGTCTTTACTCTTGCTATTCTTGATGACACGTTACTAGACTGCGGATGTTTATGCAATTTTCAACGTTTCTAGACAAGTTTTTAGAAAGTGGAATGAAATGAAATCCTATTTTTCTGTAAGTGGCATGATAGGTCTGAATATGTCGGAACGATTGAAAACAAATGTGTACATAGTCTGAAAAGGGTGATCTTTCAGGCATTTTTAGAAAAAAGTTCGATTAGGATACATCAATTTTTATTAGTTTTATACGCTCTTAAATATGGAGGGAAACAGAGTGCATTATGGGCATTTGATGCTTTTTTCTTCGAAAAGCTGATGGAGCTTGATTGGACCAGACATTACACCCTCAGATTTTCGTCTCTTTAGGTCAATACAAAATTCCCATAATGACAATAACTTTAACTCTTTGGTCGACATGAAAAATCATATTTAAAAGTTTTTCGCCGAAAAACGCAGGTTACGTGAAAGATGGAGATGGAGAAAATGGCACTTGGAATAATTCAACAAATGTATATCGGAATTTAAATGTACCTCGTTTGAGTTTCCCTTGAAAATCGGCACGAACAACCCTATAGATCCAAAAGAATTAAAAATCGTACTAAATTCTACAAAATTTTATATTCCAGCTTTTCTTGACAATTCTCATACTACTGGGTTCCGGACAACCCAATAGATCCAAAAGAATTAAAAATCGTACTAGATTCTACAAAATTTTATATTCCAGCATTTCTCGACAATTTTCATACTACTGGGTTCCGGACAACCCAATAGATCCAAAAGAATTAAAAATCGTACTAAATTCTACAAAATTTTATATTCCAGCATTTCTCGACAATTCTCATACTACTGGGTTCCGGACAACCCAATAGATCCAAAAGAATTAAAAATCGTACTAAATTCTACAAAATTTTATATTCCAGCATTTCTCGACAATTCTCATACTACTGGGTTCCGGACAACCTAGTAGATCCAAAAGAATTAAAAATCGCACTAAATTCTACAAAATTGTATATTCCAGCATTTCTTCAAAATTCTCATAAGCCACAAATGCATAAAGTCTACATGTTACTAAGTACAAATTATTCAGAAAATGGCTAAAAATTTGGATAGACAGATACACCAATATAAAATTGTAGTGCTCCGTAAACCGAGTGTTAAGGAACCACAGTACCCTCGCAGTGAAAAGTTAGCTTCCTCCCAGGGACGTAGTCTCGGACATCAAAGCAAAAGGGCCGGTGATCGGTCGAGGTCCACGGATCTGTTTAGTGCTTCGAAATAAGGTCGCAGTTCCAGTTCCGTTCATTTGGGACCACTACCAGGGGTGGTGGGGGTGGGAAATTCCCGGGGAGATGGACGGCAACGGATACACGTACGAGAAGATTTATTCAGCATCGGGGAATTATTGACACGGCGAAGGTTACCTCGGTCTTGAAGAGGTGCCCGTAAGTTTGCCCATCCGCCGTCCGAAAACAGCAATTTTCGAAGCTAGCTGCTGCTGCAGCTCGGAAACTCAAACGGCACTCGTTTGAACAAAGTCTCGGGAGGTCGGGGCCACGGAGTTGTGTGCAACAGGATGTATGATGGTCTTGAAGTGACTTTCCCCTTTGAAGGGCCGAGGCAATACCGAAACGGTACAGGCCACCATTCCCGAGGCGTCCCGCGGGTCGTTCACCTGGGCCCTTGAACAGGTAAACAACCGTTCCCATTGTCCACCGGCGATCGCCCGAAAAATAACGAGCAGACGAGAACGATGGTCGTTCGTGTCCGGAGCGATTTATTATGACAAGCTCGGGACAGACGAGCCGCCGCCGCCGCCGCCGCGTCACCGTCAAATTAACTCGAAATAAGCTCGAGCCGAGCTACACTTTTTGGCAACCCGGTTTAATCAGAGCGCAGTCGCCCGTGCTCGACGAGATCCACTTCGCCCGTCTGTTCTCAAGAAATTCGAGGAATTCCGGCGGATAACAATGCAGAGAACCCGTGACGGGAAAAGGGCGACGGAAGTCTAACTCATACTACGGACCCTTAATTCGCGCTCGCTCGCTCGCTCGCTCGCGGCGGCCTATCCCCGAGTAACGAGACAGAGGCGCGACGAGCGATCCTGTTATTTCAATGGATTTAATTGCGACCCCCCGCCCTCGATCTTTATTAAGACGTCATCGTCGCCCGTTGCCCCGCTCCGCCCCGCCCCGCCCCGCCCCGCCCCGCCTCGCCTCTTCGGTTTATTGTTTGCCTATCCCAGGACTCCACGGTGAAGCTCGTCTGCGCGTTCCTCTCGACGGCAAACTTTTTCATCCGCTCGCGAAACTTTCGAGAGCGAGATCAAAGGGATAGTTGGATTCACGTGTTACACGCTACACTTTCCCATCGAAACTTCATGCACCAATACGACGTGACAGAAATTGAAGAAACTCAATATTTCTTGCTGCAAATAGCACAGATGTTGGTAATATGTACACGTTGCAACCCACTATTGATCTTCTGCCTCGGCGTAGACCGTCTCGACGAGTTCTACACTTTCCAGATCGAAGAGGGACTTATGACACAATTGTGCTACTGCATTTCTCTCTCTCTCTCTCTCTCTCCCTTGAGGTTCATCAGCCCTTCGAACATATTTTCTCGAACTTATATTTCCATCGATCCCATACAATTTTTTTATAAAGTCGTTTGTACCACATCAACTTATGCACCAGCAGCTCAATTTGCAAATACAAAAAGCTAAGCTAATTCGAAATAATCGCAGATATCTATATGAGAATCAACCCTTAACGCTCCGACTTTTAACACTTTGATCGCCAAACTAGAAACCCCGAAAATGAAATCAAAGCAAGTTATTTAATGAAATAAAAATTGAAAAAAATTAAATGTATAATACCGAGTAGTCCTCCAACTTTCTTGCATGTTACAGATCCTAATCAAGTTTGGTACAGTGAATATATCAACGTAAAAATTCATTTTAAAAAACCTGCACAAATCATAATTGAAGTGGCATTCAACGTGTTAATTGTGAATATCGACCGGCAACTCCAACTTATTCTTGTCATACTTCGACTTGCAAGTTTCTAACTGTCAGATTTTAAACGCTACAATGACGTGTAAATAATAATATTAAAGTCATTCGAAACAATCTTTATTCATCTCAGAATTAATATAATTTTGATTACAAGATTTATTACACACTTCGAGTAGAACACTTCGGTGGTGCTTGAGAGGCACACATGGAGCGTTAAGGGTTAATACAATTTGAACTACAAACCCATCATGAATTAATTAATTTAAACAAACGCTGCAAATAAAAAGTTTCATGAATTTCCGAGTGGAGCGTTTCAAAACCGTGTAGCCGCGTTAATACTTGACGAGCGTAAAAGGGCCGGAGTACATCATGTTCTAAATAATCGATTAACTGTCCGTAAACAATTTTCTCCCACGTTGTCTCGCATCGTCTCCCCGAAAACGCGCAATAAAATTGTAACTGCTGTTACAAAGTGTTTCATTCCAAAGCTTACGGAACTGCCAATTTTCTCTGCAATACTTGAGGCTAATAGTCTAAAGTACAGTGGTGTAAAAAAAGTGGGAAAAAGGGAAATCGATTTTTTCAAGGTGTCGGACCAGCGAAAACCCTTTGACGCGCTACATGTTGCACACTTCCATCAAACATTCAAGCTCGAGTATGACGTGACAAAAATTGAAGAAACTCAATATTTCTCGCTGCCAATAACACAAGCGTTAATTAACTGCACCTTTTTCGAGCTACAACTGGTCTGTCACCGGGCTACGGATTTTTCATCCAACAATTGAATTCGTCACTGAGAATGTTCTGAATTTGACAAAGCAGATTTTCCAAACGAATTTGTCTTTATTGGGTCCTGTACCTGTATTTCTATACCA
The DNA here is from genome assembly GCF_050948215.1 of Halictus rubicundus. Lineage (NCBI taxonomy): Eukaryota > Metazoa > Arthropoda > Insecta > Hymenoptera > Halictidae > Halictus > Halictus rubicundus. The sequence continues at coordinate 19,859,892 of NC_135153.1, read as the reverse complement.
ATAAGTATGTATATTTCCGAAAATTTCCGAAGGAATATAAGTAAAATCAGCCGAACTGTTCTATGTAATTCCGCTTTTCAGACAACGGTCAACAGGGGGCGTTCCAATTAATAAACCGCTTTGTGCCTTGGTGTATGATGAGACTGCGAGTCTCTAATTAACTGCAACGCGTAATTTCGGGGGGTCGGTGGGCAGGCAAAGAGTAAGGGCGTACAAGAATAACTGCAAACCGGAGTTTTTAAGTTTGTAATTGCCGGTGCGAATTACCATCTCAAAAGAAAACTTGAGGTCGCGAGAAGCGAGGTCGGAGGGCCTAGGGTCGTCATTCGAAAAGTGCCTCGGGGGTAGCAAGCACCTTGCAGCACATCTCTCGACTGTATCCAGCCGGTAATGTACTAATTGCTTGCCTTTCTCCAATTATCGGCAGACACCAGTAATTAAACACTCGTCGTTCGAAATCATGTTTGTCCGCGTCTCGAACGACCCCTTTGAGCGGGGGCCCGACGTGACCCGGCCGCCGGATACCACTCGACTCCCGGAGCTCGGAAAACAAACAATTCTCGCCCGTCATCAAAAGACGAGTCTTCTTCTCTGGTCAGCAAACCTCGCGGCGAGTCCCTCGGGATTTTCCCGGGGGAATTTATTCCGCGTCGGCCTCCCTTAAAATTCCACCCTCGGCCGGTCTAATAAAGTCTGAATCCGCATTCACAGTCTGCGATTGATCTGGCAACCGGGACAACTTTCCGTCAGTGTCCTCGTATTCGGTCCTCGTCACCCCTTTCGATTGGTAATTTCGAAAATTGAATCCGACGCGTCAGCGTTCCGCGAGGAAAAGGCCTGCGAGCGGGGTGAACGGCCAAGGGTGGGACGCGTACGCGGCGCCGACGATCTTTGTTTATTCCGTCGAACGACTATAAACAAGCTTCGAGGGGTCGTTCGGGAATAAGACGTTCCTCCCCAGGGACTTCCCGATCCGCCCCTTGTTGCGTAGGCTTAACCCTTTGCCCGTTGGAAAGTTTCGATTTCGGAGGGCGAACGAACCCCTACGAAACCTGACCCATAACCCGCGGCGATTGCCTCCCCTCCCTTCAGATTCACTGAAATTACAATAAACGCAATCAACTGTAACGTAACATCGAATAACAAACGGGAAATTGGAAGAAAAGTCCTATTTTTTAATTGTATTTTCCAACTATGTGGATTAGGGATCTCGATGCAAAATATAATTCCTAAACGTACCGAGCTATGAAAGTAACAGGAACATGTTGCCTTATAAAAACGACAAGATTTAATTTATTTAGACTTTTTGCGGTTCTTATTGCAATGTGTGCTCCCCTAAAGATATTTATTCAATCATTGCTCAAGAAAGCATCTTTATAATTTCAAGAATTGTCAAATAAAAAATCTAGAACCGGTCATTTGACCGTTTATTGTTTTTACGTTTAGCGTTAAAATTTATTTTTCTCACGAACGCGTAAAATGTAATTACAACTATCAGAATGGTATTTGATGTGCATCAACGATCACAAAAGAGTGAAACGGTTGCATTTGCCCACGCGGCTGACACAAGTCTCTCGAGTATTTAAAATGTTCCACAAAGACCCGGATAAAATATCATTAATTCGAGCTTCCATATATATATGCAGTATAAATTTTCATAAAAATCAAACGAATCCTTCGAAGCATCTCCTGGCAGGAGCGATTTATGAAATACCTGAATATATTCGAAAGCCACCACCGACCAATGAAAATTCCGGTGTCCAACACAACCCTCGATTCGGTCGATTCGAACGTTTTTCTCGGTAATTGGGAATTTTGTTTTGTCGCGCGGCCTATGGGAGCTTTCTTTATGGAAGCTTGAGGCGAAAAAATTTACACGAGTCGAATAATTTACAGCCGGGCCGAGTAGATTTTCTTCGGCTCGAAATTCGGCCTGGTTTCCGGGCGGGCCGCGTGACAAGAACGAATAACGTT